>NW_012115599.1:14436274-14439499 GCF_000951035.1 Colobus angolensis palliatus
ATGACTCAAGACAATATTAAATTAATCACTGGGTATTATAAACACTGGTTTCTCAGTCCTCTGCAGATGAGGTTTGCTTGTTTGTGTATTTCTTTCTTAAAATCCCAAATAGTGAAGTCTCTCTTAAGCAATGGAGGCTCATTCATAGTCAAACTCCTTGCATGTAAAATTCTTTGGGTACAAAGTAGATTGCCTTCCTCTTGTTTTTCTTTTTCTGGAGACAGGGTCTCACTCTGTTGCCTAGGCTGGAGCGCAGTGGTATTATCATGGCTCACTGAAGCCTTTACTTCCCGGGCTCAAGTGATCCTCTTGCCTCAGCTTCCTGAGTGCCTGGGACTACATTTATTTTTTATTTTTTAATTTTTTTGTAGAGACAGGGTTTTGCCATGTTGCCCATGCTGGTCAAGCTATCTGCCCTCCTTGGCCTCCCAAAGTGCTAGGATTATAGGCATGAGCCACCAGGCCCAGCCTGCTTTCCTCTGTTTACCAAGATGTTTGACTGTGGATATGTAAAAGGACAACTTCCCTTTCTCATGTGGGGCACTGAGAGAGGGGCAGCCTCTATTTCCTACAAGAAATATAGAATAGAAAATGTGTAATTTCTCATGGTGTTCTGCAAAAATTAAAAATTTCACAGAACACTCATCTGCATCCCTGGTTTGTAATTTTAGCTTTCCAAAACTTGCCTATATGCTAATATGATTCATAAAACATTTGTAATAATTTCAGAATGAAAATTTTAAAATGAATTTAGTCCTATATTTTCTATAATAACCAATATTTCCAGAAAAGTAGGATTTAAGAGTATCTTCTGTAGCAATATATGCCTTTCTTTGTCTTGTCTTTTTTTTCGGGACAGAGTCTCACTTTGTTGCCCAGGCTGGAGTGCAGTGGTGTGATTTCGACTCACTGCACCATTCAATCGGCTGAAGGCCTGGCTGGAACAAAAAGGGAGAGAAAAGGCGAATTCACTTCCTCTCTGTTTTGGAGTAGGGAGTCCTATATTCTCCTCCCCTTGGACATCAGATCTTCAGGTTCTCTGGCCTTTGCACTCAGGGACTTGCACCAGTAGCCCCCCATGTTTTTGGTCTTGGACTCAGAGTTACTCCACCAGCTCCCCCGGTTCTCAGCCCTTCAGACTTGGACTGAGCCGTGCTACTGGCTCCCCTGTCTCAGCAGCTTGCAGATGGCCTAACGTGGGACTCCTCAGCCTCCATACTTGAGGGTGTGAATCCCCAGCATAAATCCCCTCTCATCTGTCTACTTATATATATCCAATAAATTCTGTTTCTCTGAAGAAGTCTGACTAATAAAAGCCCCCAAAGGCCCTAGTGCTGGTCGGTTATGAGCTTCCTGGTAGACAATATTTTACACATGGCATTCCAGCTCCTTGTGGGAGGAACTAAGTGTGTCCTGTGTGGCTCCAGGGGGACAGGATCCTTGGAAGCCTGCGCCTGGTTTCTCCTGGGCTTTGCCCTGTGTGCCTTTCCCTGTGCTGAGTTTGCTTTGCATCCTTTTACTATAATAAATCAGAGCCCTGAGTAGGACTGCATGATGAGCCCTGTGAGTCCTCTGAGGGCATCATCTCACCTGGGGTGGCTCTGAGGGCCCCCAACATAGCTCTTCCTTTAGCATTGGTATCTGCTAATATGTAAAAATCCCCCAAAACCAACTTGTCATCATAATTTATCAACATATTTCATCAAAATTTCCTGTAGTCACATCCAAGAAGGTCAGTTAAGAAAGAAAAACTCTTTAAGTTTGGTTAAGGCTCTGCCATTTTTGAAAATTCATATTAATCTAATAATATTGTAGCAACTACAAGTTTTCCTGATTGCTATTTTTTTTTGCTGGGGGGATGGAGTTTCGCTCTTGTTGCCCAGGCCAGAGTGCAATGGCACAGTCTCAGCTCGCTGCAGTCTCCACCTCCTGGGTTCAAGCGATTCTCCTGCCTCAGCCTCCCAAGCAGCTGGGATTACAGGCACCCGCCACCACGCCCAGTTAATTTTTGTATTTTTGGTAGAGACAGGATTTCACCATGTTGGTCAGGCTGGTCTTGAACTCCCTACCTCAGGTGATCTGCCTGCCTCAGCCTCCCAAAGTGCTGGGATTACAGGCATGAGCCACCGTGCCTGGCCTCCTGATTACCATTACATAAAATGTGGACTTACTGGCACATCACACCATGTGAATGGAGAAAACATGACTTCTCTCGTGGTATTAAAACATGACTTCTCTCTTGGTATTAAACATCAATTAAGATGAGTTACAAAAATCATAGTAAACTGTATTGTAAAAGCAAACCTATGCCTGAAAAATCTGGTATATACATAGTTTTTGAGACTAAGGATGTATTTTCACTGTATAACCTGCAAGAGAAGGAGTTGGGGTGATCTGGTGAACATAGAGTTATTGAATAAGTGTGTATCTATAACTTAGTACAAATAATATACAAAGAGAGCGATAATGTATTATGCAGCTGCGCATGGTGGCCCACTTCTGCAATCCCAGCATTTTGGGAGGCCGAGGTGGGTGGATTGCTTGAGCTCAGGAGTCCAAGACCAGCCTGGCCAAGATAGTAAAACCTCATCTCTACCAAAAACACAAAAAATTAGCTCTCAGCTACTCTAGAGACTGAGATGGGAGGATTGCTTGAATCCTGGAGGCAGAGGTTGCAGTGAGCTGAGATCATGCCACTGCATTTCAGCCTGGGTGATAGAGTGAGACTCCATCTCTAAATAAAATAATATAATATAATATATTATGCTATTATACCTGTTATTTAAAATTGGGATCTTATGTTGATTTCTACATTTGGGAAGCATATTCCTAATAGCTGACCTGCATTATCAGTCCTGTATTGTGTTCAGTGGCAAAGCCAGGCTTGGTGTCTGTTCCATCTGGGAAAGCCAGGAGTAATGGTCCCACTCCTTGCTGTTGAAGGTACAGCATGAATTTGGGCAGCACCATGAAATAAAGCAACTGTGAGGAGATCCTCTATCAGTTGCACTCCTATTTAATAAGGAGACTCGATCATTATCAAGAAGCTAATTTCTCCATGCCTGGGTGAAACCATACTGACTCATCCTGGGGCTCTTCACTGGACCCAGTGATCACCAAATCCTTCAAGCATAAAATGGCCATGTGACTATCTCCTTCCTCTCAGGATGAAAGGGGCAGACAATAACATTGATTTATGTTCCTCAGGAAAGGACACGCTATAAA
>NW_012115599.1:14440244-14441159 GCF_000951035.1 Colobus angolensis palliatus
TAATTAAATATTATTTCCTTCTCCTTATATGTTTGAAAACATCAAAGATTTTCTCCAAAATTATCAAAGCTATAAAAGGGTCAATATAATATCACCTGGTAACAAATGAATTCCTCTATGATACAAAGAATCAATGTAAAATTATGAAAAAATATCATCCATTCACAAAAGTAACTACAAATAAAAAATCCCAACTTCCGTAATGTATTTCCTCGTTAAGAGGAAGGTGATTATGACGTCCTAATTTTCATTTTCTTCACTTACCCCCACACTCCGCAGTAGGCAGGGGCTTTCTCGGTCTTGCTGGTGCCTGATAATTCTCCCACTTCTTCCCGGCAGCTCTAGCATCTTACTTCCCCAGCCACAGAGGCATCCCTTCTGATGTATTCTGGTTGGTTGAGCCCCATCAGCTTGTTTCATCTCCAGCCTTTCTCCCTGGACAGCGGTAGGGAAAGGAGTGCTGGAATCGGAACTCCTCCCTCCCTGCACCGCCTCATTTTCTCCTCCGGGTCTGGGGCACAGTGGCCATTGCCGATGCACCCTGAAGACCGAAGGAGTCAGGGCAGAGCCAGGATCCTGTGAGCCATGGCCCTGGCTGCCCTGCTGAGCCTCCCGGAACCCAGGTCATCAGGGGTGAGTGCTCAGGTGGGCGAGGGAGAGTGGGGGCTCTGGGCGCTTCTGGAGCCCACAGATGCTGTTTTCTTTCCTGTTTCTTTTCTCTCTTCTTTACTGTTTTGCGTGAGGCTCCCTTTTGCTTTCTCTCATTCTAACAACAGTATAACCACCATTTACTGAACGCCTCCTGACTGCCAAACCTCATGTCCTTCCTCACAACACCATTTTCAGAAAGGCTTTCATTAATGCAATTTTAGAAATGAAAAGACTGAGACTCAAAGAGATTCATAAATGTCTCC
Source organism: Colobus angolensis palliatus (assembly GCF_000951035.1). Classification (NCBI taxonomy): domain Eukaryota; kingdom Metazoa; phylum Chordata; class Mammalia; order Primates; family Cercopithecidae; genus Colobus; species Colobus angolensis. The sequence continues at coordinate 14,441,159 of NW_012115599.1, forward strand.
T
>NW_012115599.1:14441690-14445387 GCF_000951035.1 Colobus angolensis palliatus
AAGTGATCCTCCTGTCTCAGCTTCTCACAGCACTCAGGATGGTCTTGATCTCCTGACCTCGTGATCCGCCCGTCTCGGCCTCCCAAAGTGCTGGGATTACAGGCTTGAGCCACCGCGCCTGGCCTATATTTTCTTAGATATGGAGTCTTACTGTGTTTCCTAGGCTGGTCTCAAACTCTTGGCCTCAAGTGATCCTCCTGTCTCAGCCTCTCACAGCACTGAGGTTACAGGTGTGCGGCACCACACCCAGCCCATTAGTGATTCCCTCCCATTTCATTCAGTCCTCAACCCACTGCATTCTCCCTTTTTCTTCCCCACATCTCTGATGCTGCTCTCAGGGTGACCTTTATACAACCCAAACCAGTGGTCACTTCTCTGTCTCTATCTCTTGTGTGTCATTAGTGTGTTTGTGATGTGTCCGCTCCTCTTTCCTGAACTTTTTCTCCTGTCTGTTGTCTTTTATGAACCCACTTCCTCTTTGTTTTCCTCCTACTTTCTAGTCTTCTCCTTTTCAGCCTCTTTTTTCTTGTCTGTGTTTGTCTGGATGCAGGAGCACACACTCAGACCCTTGCTATTCTGATTTTGTGTACTTTTCTTGAGTGACACGATCCAAATGTAGAACTTCGCTTATAATGAGTCTCCTTCCAGTCTATGTCACTAAGCTAGTGTAGCCTGGGACCCAGCCATTTAGTTCACTGTCCTCAGATTAACTCCATTTGTTCCCACAGAAATTCAAACTAAGCATGTTCCAAACAGAGCATCTAACCATCTCTCAATTATTTCATTTTTCATCACCTCTGCAGTCACTGATGCCATAGTTCTCCACACTGTCTGGGTATTCTGGACTCCTTCATATCCCTACTTCTGGCACAAGATTTAGTGATTCCTGTGGCCTCTCATGTCATTACTGCCATTCAAACCCATCTGCTGTCTTCCTCACCCCGTGTTCCTGCCCCTGCCTACAACCTCATGACTTCCCACCTGATGGCTGAAGAAGAGTTGTACTGGTCTTGCTTTCAAACCAGCCTCCTCCAACCCATCCTCCTTACCGCTGCCCCCTCCACACACAAATCTCATCATGCTACTGTCCTGCTTAAGATGCTTCACAACCTCCCATGTCCAGTGGGATAAAATGCAAACACCTGCCATCAGCACACAAGGCAGGTTACAGTGCAGCACGGCCTATATCCCACCTGGCTTCAGTCATGCTGAAGAACTGCAGTTCTCCTTGCAACTTCATGCCTCTCTGCTCCTGAGCCTGCTTCTCCTGCTGGAAAGCCATTTCCCCTTTCTCTGTTTTGCTAACCTCAGGTAAACTCCATCCCTAGGAACCTTTCCTAAATCTCATTTTTTCAAAGTGCCCTCTTTATGCTCCTGAGTGGCTCCAGTGTATATCTTCTGGTACTCCGTGGTGATCAAAACAACCTATGGAAATAAAAAATTTTAAAAACACAAAATAAAATACACATGTAGCAATCTTCTTTTCTTTGTCTCTTTGGATTTTGGATTTCAAGCAGCTTGAGGACAAGGCCCATGTCTTCTGAGTTACATCCTTAGTGCCTAGAGAGTGAAAATTCACAATGAGTGTTTATTTAATGGAATGAAAATTAACATTTAAAGGTGGAATTTGCTTTAAAATGCACAGACCTTTAGTTTTAGACTGTGTGAATATAATAAAAACAAAGTAACCTAAGGTAAACAAACTACACCTCTGTAGCACAGCTTGTATGTCACGTTTTTCATTTGGTTTTTCTTTGGGCTTCGTTTCTGTAGGTGAATAATTCTCTAGCCCATAAACTCAGTGGAGGATCCTCAGCATCCGTGTGTGACACTGAACTTGCTGTCACTTGATGCATCCAAGGAGAGGACTGGTTTTCCCCGTGTTGGGCTTGGAGGGGAAATCCTCGCTTAGGGAACAACAACCATGCAGTGTCATTTCGCTTCGCTTCCTCTTCCAGGTTGAACCCCGTGCTCTCTCATCTTTATTCTTTTACTGTAATAGTAATAGACTTTTTTGTTGTCAACCTTTTGCTGCTTCTTATACATCAGGTAAAGCTAAGATACTATCCAATAGGTGTTTCAAATGCCACCACTTTTATTTCCAGGTAAAACTACACTTGAAAATATACATTCAACAAGAACATTTTGTGAATGTTATGTGAATGACAACACTTTTAAATTTACTATGCCTTAAAATGAAAGTGTTTTGATAAAATTATATAAGGTACCATTTTTATTCTAAAAGTAAGAACATAACTTGAAGTCTATAAATAGCACTAAGACTCTGGAGGTCTTTTCACGTCCTGCATTATATTTTTCCCCGAAAGATTTTGATTTCATCTCCCCACTTCCCTGCCTTGCTCTGTGGCTGTATCAGTATTCTTTATGTCTGGTCCTGTAGGGGTTCTGAGACCCTATGGCAATGGGGTAGGGGGACTATGCAATTCTGTTTTTACCAGGAGTTGTGTGACTTGGGCAAGTTACTTTACCTCTGTGGTCAGTTTCCTAATATGTAAAATAATTTACATATTTATTACATTTAATTTACAAGTTTAGGCTAAACTTGATTTAACATATTTTAAGTTTGGCCTAAAGGTTTCTCTGTACATCATGAACAAGTGGAAGTATAAACAGACCGTAGCCTACAGTTGTGCCAATCACCAAGTTTTGGCCAATCACATGTAGCCAACTGTTTGAACCGTGTTCAAGTTAGGCAAACATTGAGCTGTAACCAATCTGGCCGTTTCTGTACCTCATTTCTGTTTTCTGTATGTTACTTTTCTTTTTCTGTCCATAAACTTTCTTCCATCATGCGGCTGTGCTGGAGGCTTTGAGCATACTCTGGCTTGGGGGGCTGCCCGATTTGTGAATTGTTTATTGCCCAGTTAACCTCATTTAAAATTTATTCGGTGGAAGTTTTTCTTTTATTAGGTGGTGTCAGAAGTGGGGTTGGAAGTAGAGCTTCTAATGACCCCCAGGAGTGCTGAGTGACCTAGCGAGGCACACTCCGGGCTCATTGTGTCTCTTTCTCTTGCGGAGCAGCTGGGGATCGTGGTAAGTTCTCTCTCAGATTCTGAAGCTCCACAGATTTGTGTGTTGTGAGTTTCTTTGAGTAAATTTCTGATCCTGACTGGGTTTGAAAGTCGAAAAAGAAATCGAACTGAGTCCAGGATCGGATTGGCTCCAGTAATTAACTGGCTTGGATCTAGTTAGAGGCCTCTTATATCTAACTGGATCGGAAAGAAACCAGTATTAAATGGCAATATTGCAAGGGTGTAAAATTTGGCTTTTGGAAATTCACAGGGATTTTTGTGTTCTACTCCTTTGTTTGATTTTTCTTGTGTACTTATGTAGGAAAAAAAATCATTGGCTAAGTTGAACAAGGGAACCTGAGATACAAAGCCAGTATTTGAGGTAAAAACCTGATCCTTAATTTCTGAAGAACTGAATTCCTTTTGGATTCCACATGCGTAAGTATTAGGCCCTGGAAGGGGCAAAGTCTTACAGGAATTGTCCAGGCGTGGTGGCTCACACCTGTAATCCCCGCACTTTGGGAGGCCAAGGTAGGTAGATCGCTTGAGGCTAGGAGTTTGAGACCAGGCTGGCCAACACTGTGAAACCTTGTCTCTACTAAAAATTAAAAAAAAAAAATCCAGGCATGGTGGCATGTGCCTGTAATTCCAGCTACTCGGGAGGC
>NW_012115599.1:14453443-14454442 GCF_000951035.1 Colobus angolensis palliatus
AAAAAAAAAACAAAAACAAAAAACAAAAAAAACAAGATAGCAGAGCCCAACCAGGGGCAAGTTTAAGCCTTACCAGTTCAATATTGGGCACTAAGCAGAGTGGCTAATGTCTAAGTTTTATCACATATATTTTGCTGTGGCTGGATGGGAAAATATTAATTCAGCTCCCCCATGCAATCTCTTGGGCAGCATCTTACAAAATTGAGAGGCTTTTGCCTATGGTTCCATGAAATCAAACAAGATGATTTTCCTTTGCATTGTGACTTGGCCCCCAGGCTATGGTGCAGCTAACAGGGTCGCTAGGGCCACTCAGAAAGAGGGAACCTAGAAGCCTGGCATGCTAGCAAAAGGGTAAGAATTTCTTAGCAGTCGGACTTCTGGCCTCTCTCTCTGTGTGGAAATGGTTGTAGGAATGGTAAAAATCATGGTCTCCTCTGCAAGGTTTCAATTAATGATAAAAAGGATTTGTGAGCTAATCTTAAACTGTAGCAAATCTGGTGTACTTTGTGCTATGAATTGGTCTTTCTGTGTCATTTGGTCACAAAAAGGGGTTAAATAGGATAAAATGTGGGCCTAGGACTCCCAGAAGCCTGCTGTTCAAGTCAGCCTGGCAAACTGGTCAGTTACAAACTGCAGGTCCCTGAAACCAAAAAACACTGGATAAGGATTCCCTCTCATCTTGTTTTATGTCCTTGGGAGCTTGACCTTATAACCACATGATGGTACTTGCTTTTGATCTCCACCATCTGGAGGACAGGAATTTTGGAGTTCATGTCATAGTTAGCTCTAAAAATTGTTTTGAGCAGTTAAAAGCCTTTACAAGCGGAAAATTGGCCGCTCTAGGCTCCTCCTTCTGGGAGGAACAATGGAAACCACCAGTGGTGTAGCTTAGTGGTTAAGGCTTTGCCATCTTATGATAGTGGCCAGGGTTCAATCCCAGCTCAGGGAATGAGACCTGTTTGGGTTGAGATCTTTGCTATTTGCTGATTCTCTTCCCCT
>NW_012115599.1:14455712-14458514 GCF_000951035.1 Colobus angolensis palliatus
TCATTTCCACAGTTAACTGCTTAATGCTGATGCAGTTTCTGAAAACTTCACAAGTAGGCACAATTCTAGAATATGGTGTCTTTTAGCTGGTTCCTGAAAGGATGGAAAGGACCCCAAAAAGTACTCTTGATTACAGGTTTCTGATAACTTTAGAATCATATCATTTTTACTGGGTAAGAAAATTCCTGGAGGTTTTTTTTTGGAGACAGAGTCTCACTCTGTCACCCAGGCTGGAGTGCAGTGGTGCGATCTTGGCTCACTGCAACACTGCAAGCTCCGCCTCCTGGATTCACACCATTCTCCTGCCTCAGCCTCCCGAGTAGAGTAGCTGGGGCTTCCTGGAGCTTTAATGAAAAGACTGACTGGTTTATAAAACTGCTATTCCAAGTAGAACACAAATTAATTGAATACTAAGAAAATACTTTGCAAGCCTTTCATGCTAAATCAGCCAATACTGAAATTGTTTTGATATACGATTTGAATAAACTCCATGGTCTAACTCAAATTACCTGTGATAACCCATCAGTTATCAGTGCTATGCACCTCAATTGGAGAAACAACCGTGTTAAGCATGGACTCATGGAGAACCAAGGTGGCTGCCTTATCCTTCCTGAGCTTTTAAAGCTTTTATAATTTAAAGTTCTGCATTCCATCACTCATCATGGAAAAGATAAAATGATCCAAGTTAAATGCATATTGGTGTGGTGACTTCTATATTGCTAAAATAGTTTATGACGAATGTTTGGTTTGCCAAATCCATATTCCTGGGAAGACAATCAAAGCTTCAGGTACATTCTGCTACCCAGTGAGCCATCTAAACATTTATGAAGGGATTTCAGTCAATTGTTATTTTCAGTGCATGTTTTCTGGTTGTGAAAAAGCTTTCCTATACAAGTCAACTGATGTTATAACAGTATATTATTATGACACAGTGTATTTTCACCAGATAAAGAAAGCTTTTTATGGCTCACTGACTTGGGACAATCAATTCCTTCACAATCTAGAACCTGAAGATTGGATCTTCTGAGAACATCAGAGAAAGAGTGCCCCTGCCATCCACACTGCAGCAAACATCAGAACCATGAACCTTGGGTTCATAATCTCTCAACTGAGAAGGATCCCTCCGCATTCTTGGAACTGTACACCCATCAGAACCCTTAAGGTGAAGCTAACCAGGGAAGTTTCTCCACAGAAGAAGATGGTATCCTTGATGTGAAGAGCTTTTACCAAGATCACAGATCACGACTTCTCTGCTATAATGAGGCTCTTATCTTTGAGTATTTTTCTCCTTGCTTATGCCTCCATGAACAATAGAAGTACAAAGGGGGTCTGTTGTGTGCACTCATGGGGTAGGTATACTTTTATTTGTGAAGGGTTTTGCAGCCAGCCTTATACATGGATAACCTCACACCTTGATAGATGAAAGATGACGGCCCAGTGTAGGTGAGAAGTTTTAATGGTACATAGGTTGCCTCATCATCAGTCAGAAACAGAACATTGATTCACTCCCCTATTCCACATCATGGGTTAAAGAGAACATTGCCAGGAGGACTTCACTCCTCTAGAAGCGTCCTTTTTACCATGATTTGGAGTAAAACAGGCAATGATTAGAAATGTATCCCTCATGATAGGCTCTAAACAGAGTCTACTGTAGGGGCTATGGTTATGCAACAGATTTTAAACTCTTTTGTGAAAGTTATGCTTAATAATAGGATTGCTGTAGGTTACTTACTGGCTAAACAGAGAAGTAGCTGTGCAGCTGCTGGCACTTGTGGCCTATGGAGAAATACATCACGTCAGGTACTACAGAGATTCAGTTGTAGGTAATTAATGAAGAGACTGCCTAGTTAAGTGAGTAACTCTTTATTTAGTTCATTCTTTGATCTATTTAATTTCAGGTGGTTTGGTTTATGGGGACCTTGGGTAAGGAGCATACTCCAAACTCTTGGTGTTATCCTCCTGATAGTCATAATAGTAGTCTACCTGGCGCACTGTATTCTCTCAAAAGTTTTAAATGTTTGCATGTAGCCATCTCTAGAATGTCAAATTGTCTCCTTTCACCTGGAATGACAAGAGTGAAAGAAATGTGTGACCATGAGGGCACTTTAACCTATGAATGATGTGCCAAGACTGGAAACCCAAAATGATGGTAGCTGAGAGTGACGCTAAGGCCCTAAGCTTTGGTCACATTCTCACTTAAGTGAGAATAAAAGGGGATATTTTTAAACAAAATCATGAGAGGCCATTGTTTTGGACTTCAATGAAAGTCCAAATGCGCTAAGCTCCAACAGATCAGACCAATCCAAAATGAAGTCCCTCGTGCTAAATGTGACATAATTAAACTAAGACTTTAAGGAAACACATAGATTCTAGAACAGACCAGGTTTTGTTTTTTATCCTATAAACAAAACGTTCCAGCAAAAGGAGGTACCCTGTAATCTAACCCTTACAAAAATAAAATAAAATAAACAAATAAATTGAAGTCCTTGTTCCCCCTTACAAAACTCATTGTTCTGCTATTTCCCAGTGGGTTTCAAGACCAAATAAGTACATTTACAATGGTGATAGTGGCATCAGTGACTAAAGTTTTGGTCAATCTCTCAAAATTGAGATGATGACCAAAAAAGCAAAATTGTTAAATCAAGTTTAGCCTACAGCTGTCTCCTTATATATTTTAAGTTTGGCTTAAAGGTTTCTCTGTACATCATGAACTATAACAAGTGGAGGTGTAAACAGACTGTAGCCCACATTTGTGCCAATCACCAAGTTTTGGCCAATCATATGTAGCCAACTGTTCAAACT
>NW_012115599.1:14458880-14463162 GCF_000951035.1 Colobus angolensis palliatus
TCTCACTCTGTCACCCAGTGTGGAGTGCAGTGGCCAGGATGGTCTCTATCTCCTGACCTCGTGATCCACCTGCCTCGGCCTCCCAAAGTGCTGGGATTACAGGCGTGAGCCACCGCGCCTGGCCCAATTTGACTCTTTTGAATTGAATTCAGCTGAAGTTTTTCTTTTTTTCTTTTCTTTTTTTTGGAGATGGAGTCTCACTCTGTCACCCAGTGTGGAGTGCAGTGGCACAATCTCAGCCCATTGCAACCTCCCCCTCCTGGTTCAAGCAATTCTCCTGACTTGGCCTCCCAAGTAGCTGGGACTACAGACACCATGGCTGGCTAATTTTTGTATCTTTAGTAGAGACAAAGGGGTTTCACCATGTTGGCCAGGCTGATCTTGAATTCCTGACCTCAAGTGAACCACCAGCTTTGGCCTCCCAAAGTGCTGGGATTACAGGCATGAGCCACCGTGTCTGGCCAGATGTTTTTCTTTTAACACTTCTACATGGAAGTGTGAGGATTCAATGAGTAAGTTGAGCACATGGTACGTGTTCAGTGAATATTTTCTGATTGTGTTCAGTGTTATCATTATTGGAATGGTGTGAGGGATGTGTAAGTCTTCAGAGACCAGGGAAACAACTGAAATCTCTATGAGTCATCTCTGTCATTGTTTATCCCCATTCCTTTTCTTTTCATTCATTTTGCATTTCTCATTTTCTGTGTTATTCCCTTGCATTCCTAAAAACCTTCCCGTTAACTGCTTGCTTCCTGTATTCTGTGTAGTTTCCTACACGTTCACCATTCTGCAGTCTTCTTCCACTTCATGTAGCAGACCCTGTGTCAAAGTATGCAGAGTTTGTGCAGACACACAGACTCTCTGGGGAGTGTATGTTTGAATGTGATGAAGACGAGCAGTTCTTTGTGCACCTGGACAAGAAGGAGATGGTCTGGCATCTGCCAGAGTTTATTCACGCTGCGAGGGGCAGAAAATGAAGGGACCAGGGATGGAAAGGGAGGGGGGACACAACACTAAGCTGGCAGTCCTAACCCCACTGTGTTTGCTTTACTCCAGGTGTCAAACTTTCTCAGTCAGAAGTTGACATAAGGAAGGGACCAGCTTCAGATCTCCTTTGAAGCTCCCAGCCTAGCTTTCTTTTGAATCTCTGCTCTTCAACCACAATGACTTATGTACCCCAAGACCCCTCCACCTCCTGGCTGCCTGTGATCTTCCTGCACCTAGCACTCAGCAAAGGGTCTGACGTTTAGATAGCACTCAATCAATATGAAGAATTTAAAGTATAGTGACAAGGTGGTGCCCACACTGGATGGTCTGTATGCTGTGGTCTCATCAGGGACCTTTCTCTGCACCGCATTTTTCCTGAGAATCCCAGAGTTCAATAAATACCTGCGTATGTCAGAGCTAGACACATGTGATGCCTTTCTGTGACTGCTTATATTCTCAGTTCCCTAGGAATGCAAATCCTGGACCTGCAATTGTAGGATACAGGTGCATTATGGGTGCAGATACCTCAGTTTTGCATCCTGCAAGAGTTACTCTGGAGATTGTTCACTCCACTCTGGGTACTGCTGACACCTACAGCATGTTTCCAGGGGACAAAAATGGAAGGGGATGACTCTGATTGGATAGTGAGAGGAACACAGGTAGCTCTGGGAAACTGACCAGGGATAGGTGCCCAGGGGCACACAAGGCCCAGAAGCTGCTTGTGAGAAGTCAGGGAGAAGGAAGCCAACAACTGGATGTATCAGAGAGCCACTGAGTGCTCATTATGTGTATCAGGAATTAAGAATCCATCCTCTACATGAAAAGAAAAGCTTAGACCAAACATGTCTTCTACCTTAATTTACAGTAACTTAATATGAAATGCAAAACACATAACAATTTTGGACTGTAAAAAAAAGATCAGTGTTTGAAAGAGTGCTGCACATATTGCTTTGCACTTTCAACAACGGGGAGGCGTTTCTCTCTGTATGAACTATTAGCTCAGGAGGGCTAGGCTGGTGAATGAATGCAGACTTACAGGATAAATGTCTACTGGATGCATTCAAAAGGCCAAGCAACATTTGGTTAAGGAGTATTTGTGACGGCATTCAGAGAAAATGTTGAAAGTGTGTTAGATTGTATTTATCATTTTAAATTCTGATGCTCATTTAATTTCTTAACAGTAATGCTAATACATGCTCTTAGTAAGTTATGTCGAATCAGTGCTATGTCAATATGGGTCCCACAACACAGATTTGCAGTCTGCTCACCACTGAATAGCTAAGAATAGTGACTTCAGACCTGAATGGATGAAGATACCAAACACGATGATGGGGCAGCTCACTGAAATACAGTAAATCCAGGAGAGGTCCATGTCCAACGGGCCACCTTATACGATAGCTTGGATATCCCCATTTTCATGGTTGTCTTCTTTCCTACGTGTAAACCACATTGAACTTCTTTATTAACTCTCACTGTTTGCCAAAACTCTCAAGAAAAAAAGTGATGAGACATGACTTGGTATATATTCTTAACAGAAAACAATCATGTTGGATTTTGATTATTGATGGCACTAAGGAGAAAGGAACTTGGCTGGAGGCCCCATGAGAGCAACCATGCATTGAATCCAGGAACAGAATGATAGATCAGGGCAACCGCTCAACAGCAGCATCCTCTTGGGAGGCTGGGGGGTCTGTCCTTCAAGCAGATACTGGGACTAAAGAAACAGAAAATGCTTGTTCCAAGGCACATTAGTCTTTTAGGCAAGGTCAGGAACCCAGTGAAGGTAAAAAACAAAGTTATCCCAGGTTGCTGGCCCCCTTCCTTTAAGTCCCAGGAGACAAAAATAATGGTGAGAGGCTGAATCTCAGGCTGATAAAGAATAGAGTTGATCTGAGCTTCCTTTAGCAATGGAGCCATGCAATGCTCTTTCCCACTCATCCCAGGGCTGAGGTTGAAACAGGGGTTCAGGCCTCAGACTCTTTTCCTAGAGGAGCCTCAGTGTCACATTGCACAGAAAGGACTTATGTCCTCCTGTAACTCCCCCAATAAGGAAATCAAAGCAGGAATATTGCCTGTTTATGCAGATCCTTGTTGAACTGAAATGACAGGAGGAAAGAGAATGTATTCAGCTATTGAAACCACCTCAGACAATTAGAGAAACGTTTCCATCACACTTCCATTGTCCATCACTCAATGGACACTCTGCAGGAGCCGGAGTAACTGCGACTTCATGCATCTGGCTGCATTAAGATGCCAGGCTGGGATTCCTCTCTCCTTAGAAGCTGTCTTTGTTCCCTGACTATGTGATTTCAGTAAGCTCTCTGGCAGTGCTTTTTTGTCTCAGCCCCTCATCATGGAAGAAGGGTGAGCAAGTCAGGAGGAAGGCAGGTATCGGTCACCTCACAGGATTTCTCACCTTTCTTGCTCCTTCTGTGTATAAAGATGCCCACTCCACAGATCATGAGCCCCAGCACGAAGCCCGCGGCTCCTGTCAGCATCTTGCTCTGGGTAGAATCAGACTGTGTCTCTGGGAAGAACAGGCTCAGGTTGAGTGTCACCTCCAGCAGCTGCACCCCTGCTCATGTCCTGTCTGAGATCCTGGAGCCTGATGCAGAATATCGGCACGAGGACAGTGCGGGGGACACACCTTGCATAACAGGAAATTGAGAAACAGTCAGTCTCTCAGTTCTGGAACACAGAGTGTGACCTCGACAACAGACAAATGCAGATTCAATTAGCTGCCTTTCAAAATAACTAGAATAAGCTAAAAGGCTGAAGGAAGACAATAGTTCCCATGTGTAAGGTCAGTTCAGGAAGGTGTCTGCGTCCCTAGATTCTTGGACAAGGAGGAACTATGAATCCTTAGGACCTCCTAGGCTGGGACAGGCAAGTCTCCATTGCCCCCAGATTAAAACTATACTCAGGGTCTTGTATTGAAGAAAAATGGGGTCGGACATGGCCCCAGGGTATAGACGCAGAAGACAAGACGAGTGAACCCCAGAGCCAGAGAGTCCCTACTCTTCAAAGGTGGAGTCTAGAGGGTCATCAGACTCTTACTCCACTCCATGGTGACAGGACTGTCCATGCTGGGGTGCTCCACTTGGCAGGTGTAGACGTCTCCCTGCTGGGAGGTCATTTCCAGCAACATCAGGATCTGGAAGGTCCAGTCTCCATTATGGATGAGGCTGGTGGACACGACCCCAGCTGTTTCCTCCTGTCCGTTCAGGAACCATCGAACTTGAATGCTGCCTGGGTGGAAATCTGTCATGTGGCAGGCAAGCAGGTTGTGGTGCTA
>NW_012115599.1:14466967-14469003 GCF_000951035.1 Colobus angolensis palliatus
TACTGAGAAATAGAAATAGTATTGAGAAGAATAGGAGGCACATAAACTTACCAGTTTGTAGCACATTTAAAAGAAATCTTGTCTATCAGCCACTGATTAACAGCCTTTGGACAAAGAATATTTAATCAGCAGTGACACTACCTTATCTTTTGAGTGCTCTATCCTGATGAAAAAGATGAAAAATTTGCTCAAATAATTTCTTGAAATTAATATATATATAAAAACATCATTCTCATGGTCTATTAATCCAATAACTATATTTCATAAATATACCAAGAAAATAAAGTGAGCTTGACATGACTTATTTTGCAAGTAAGCTATGGATTTTCGGGCCTTGCCTACACTCAAAATCCTCCTATTTACATAATATCCTGAGCCCCTACATGCTTAAATGGTAGAAATCCCAGCATTTTCCCTAAGTTCCTCCTCTACACTGTGTTGTCACATCCATTGAGGTTCTCACAGATAACCAGGTGCTGGCTGTGCCTTGGCACCTCTCTATTTTTGCCCCTCTTTTTCTGCTGCTTACAGATCAATTTCCATACTACCACCTGCAGCTTTTCCTTTGGACCTCAGCTGCCAGTACCCTTTTCCTCCACAGAAGGCAGAAAAGGGCCAACTGCCCCTAGAGAACAGCCCAATTACAGGAATGTTCCAAATCAGAGCTTCTAGGTCCTTATTTACTCTGTTCTTGAGAACACAAATACCCTGACGTGGGCCTGTGCCAGGTAAATCAACAGTCTTGAACTAACCCACAACACTTACTCCCTATGGTATTTTTGCCTTGTGTCCAGGAGTATCCACATTCACAGCCTCTTCCCTCAATGTGATTTTATTTCAGAAGCACTTGGCTCTCGCTCTACTTCAGCCACCTCCATAAACTCAACATCCATCAGACTGGTCAACCCATGTCTGAATCCCAACTGTGGATTAAGTGGAACTTCTTCCCCATAGGTGTCCTGGGAAGCATGAAAATATGGGTGTCTGTTTTAAGGTCCCAGAACATTCCGTGAGAAGCACTTTGCTCCATCTTCTTTGTCAGGAGCTGGTCAGCCTGGAGCACATCAGAGACCTCCAGGGGGCGCTAGAGCTAAGGCTTGATACCCATTGGCCTCATTTCTGACCCAGTTCAAATATATTTCACCAAGGGGAGGATTCCTGTTTGTTTTAGTTGCCTTTGCTCAATTACTTCTAGATTTGGGTGGGCATCCACACTGGAATGGCCAGGACTTCTATCCTCCTCCTTCCTCCGTCTCCCCTACCCCTTTGTTTTTCTCTATTCTAATTCATGCCCTTATTGTGATTTTCCTGGACAATAGTAGTAGTTTCTTACCTCATCTCTCTGCCTCTGGTTCCTGCTCTCTCCAACTGACTTCACAATCTTCCGAAAACAGATTTCCAGCCTTGTCATTTTCATTTGAAGATTTCTGAAGACTTTAAAAAATATTCAGTGTTCTGACACTTATCTGGCTACTGGGAATCACTTGGGAGCTGATTAAAAACATAGATCTCCAGACCTCCCCACCCAGGGAATCTGAATCTCTAGGCAGTGAGTCGGGGGGAATCTTTGCTTCACAGAGGATCTCAAGGAGAGTCTTCTGAGCAGCGAGGTTGGGGACCTGCTGGCCCAGAGTGTAGCAGGATGAGCCGCAGACAAAACCTTTCAGACACCGAGTTGTAGAAGGAAGGGCTTTATTCAGCTGGGAGCATCGGCAAGCTACTGCCTTAAAATCCGAGCTCCCAGAGTGCACAGTTTCTGTCCCTTTTAAGGGCTCACAACACTAAAGATTTTACATGAAAGCATCATGATTGATTTGAGCAAGCAAGGGGTACGTGACAGGGGTTACATGCACTGGTGGTCAGAGAGAAACAAAACAGGGCCGGGAGGGAGTTTCACTATGTTCTTTTATACAATGCCTGGAATCTATGAATAATATCGGTTTCTAAGTTATGAATTGATTTTTAACTACTGGATTTAGGCCAGGCAGGCCCAGGCCTTGTTTTGGACCTGGCACCGGGCTGCCTGTCTTTGGTTT
>NW_012115599.1:14469858-14473551 GCF_000951035.1 Colobus angolensis palliatus
ATGACATTCCTTCCACTTTCCCAGGAACAGAGGGATCAATGGTGTGACCTCCTGAGCCTCCTCCTCCTCCCCCTTCATTCTTTCCTCTCTCTCTAGGACAAAGGTCCTTGTTTAGTGCAAGGCTCACTAGTGCTTTTTGGTTTCCTTCACAGGATTTCTCTCTTGGTCAAATTAATACAGGGGTGGGTTATTAAAAGATTATTTTTAGGCAGCTAGAAAGGGTAAAAGTTCTTGGTGGAATTTGCCTTTAATAAAAAGCAGCCCAAAACCATTTTTTTCTCTAACAGAAAGCAGCCTGAAAACTCAGGCATAGATATGCAATCTAGGAGCTTTTATATGTAAATGCAAGCAGCTGTAACTGGAAGCCAGGTAATTCAATATGGCGTTCTCACCCTCTTTTCCTTTTATGTTTACAGGTGTTATGGCAGCCTCCAAGTTAAAGCACGTGTGCAGGTATCATGGCTGCCACCAGGTGGAGGCTGTATTTGTATAATAAAAGACTAGGGTGGGAGGGCCAGTCTTTTTGCAGGTTATGTAAATGGCACACCTGGTCAAACCAATCCCCTGAGCCCTATGTAAATCAATCACTGCCTCCTCAAGCCTTGTACAAAACCAATTGTGTTCCACTACAAACAGGAGACCCTCTCTTTGGCAACCTGCTTTCTCAGCATTAGGAGGCTTTTTCTCTCACTCTTCTTTTCTATTAAACTTTCCGCTCCTAAACCCACTCCTTGTGTGTGTCCGTGCTGTGAATTCTTTTTTCGGCTATGGCAAAGAACCAGGGTATATACCCCAGACAATGGAGCTGTTTCATTTTGGGAGCTCATCCGGGATCTGAATCAGAGTGGAAAATAGAAACATCGGAGCGGTGAGTACAGAGCAAACCTCAAATCTGTTCTTTAATTTCAAGGCTCTCTTCATACCAGTTTTCTTTCATGGAGAACTTCACCATTGCATGAGGCTGGGAAAAGTCTTGGGGCAACTGAAAATTTCTGGCCAGGGTATACACCCTGGTGTTACTCAAAGGCTTCTGGACTGAACCCAGCCTCCAGTAGCCATCTGGGTGTTGGTAATGGATCTCCAGCTGTTGCAAAACTTTCCTTTCTTTTCTATCTGTGGTCACTATGTCTCCTGTCCTCTCTGTGTGTGCAATTTGAGGGAAGTTTTACAGTTCAGGGAAACAGTCATGTTAGGGAAGATCGGCAAATGCCACAGGCAGTAACTCTTACTCTGTCCTGTCTCTGGTGAGCACATGGTATTTCTAAGCCAACACCACTACTTAGAGGAAATAGAAATCCTCTTCATCAGGCACGCTGTTGGTGTTTTATCGTTAACACTGCAGCTTCCAAATTCTTTCTTTCCATACCACTAGAAAAGCCTCTTCTGTGAACGGGAAAGCTCTGTCTTCAACAATTAGGAGTAAAATGGCCTCTGCAGTGAAATTTTAGTTCTGATACTGTCCCATCGGCAGGAAAAACTGCCATTAGGTTCCCATGTTCATTTCTGTCTCCAGTTAGGACAGTACTTAATTAGCAAGGGGATTTTAGGTTCAGAAGTTAACCAGAGCCATTTTGCTAAGGGTAAATGTTTTAGCATGGTCCATAATGGTAGGCAATCTAGCACATTGCCTCCATTAAAGGAGCCTACCCAAAGACGACACAGTCTCTCTGGAGATTTTTCGGGGAGCCAGGCAGATCACACAAATTTAAGATGTCAAAGGGGATCACATAAGGTGGTTAAGCTAAGGTTGTGTGGGTAAAGCATGATTAATCCCATCACTTAGCTTATCCAGTTCCATGGCTTGGAGGACCATGCATACAACCATGGGTGGCACATTTAATACATTGCCAGGACCCAGGAACCAAGGAGAGAATACAGTAGGGAGGACACTTCCACTGTCTTCCCCTCCACCCTGGGTCACAATGAAAGAATGGGGACTGAAATGACACTTTTATCCTCACTTCTTTTTCTAGATGGGTGACAGACTAGCTTCAGCTTGCACCCCTCTGGAGTGCACTTTGAAACACTGGAACTCCTTTAACCTCAGGACTTTGAATAGAAAAGTGATTCATTTTCTTTTGCACAAGGACATGGCATTTTTATAAAACCTTTGCAAGTGTTGTAAGATCAGCCTAGCTTTTTAAATAGGCATATCAGATAGGCCTATAGAAAAGAATCCCCCAGAATTAGAAAGGCAGTTTCCAAGGGAACTATCTGAGAATTCCCCTTATTTGGGGTCACCAATGTGGGGGAAATAAAGATAAATCAGACTGTTGCTGTGTCTATGTAGAAAAAGGAAGACATAAGAAACTCCATTTTGATCTGTACCAAAAAAATTCTTCTGCCTTGAGATGCTGTTAATCTGTAACTCTAGCCCCAACCCTGTGCTCACAGAAACATGTGCTGTATTGACTCAAGGTTTAATGGATTTAGGGCTGTGCAGGATGTGCTTTGTTAAAAATGTGTTTGCAGGCAGTATGCTTGGTAAAAGTCATCTCCATTCTCCAGTCTTGAGTACCCAGGGACACAATGCACTGTGGAAGGCCGCAGGGACTTCTGCCCGAGAAAGCCTGGGTATTGTCCAAGGGTTCCCCCTACTGAGACAGCCTGAGATATGGCCACGTGGGAAGGGAAAGACCTGACCGTCCCCCAGCCCAACACCCGTAAAGGGTCTGTGCTGAGGAGGATTAGTGAAAGAGGAAGGCCCTCTTTGCAGTTGAGATAAGAGGAAGGCATCTGTCTCCTCCTCAATCCCTGGGAATGCAATGTCTCAGTGTAAAACCCCATCGTACATTCTACTTACTGACATAGGAGAAAACTGCCTTATGGCTGGAGGTGAGACATGCTGGTGGCAATACTGCTCTTTACAGCACTGAGATGTTTGTGTAAAGTCGAACATCTAGTACGTGCACATCCAGGCACAGCACCTTTCCTTAAACTTATTTATGACACAGAGTCCTTTGCTCACATGTTTTCCTGCTGACCCTCTCCCCACCATTACCCTATAGTCCTGCCACATCCCCCTTCCTGAGATGGTAGAGATAGTGATCAATAAATACTGAGGGAACTCAGAGACAAGTGCTGGTGTGGGTCCTCCATATGCTGAGCGCTGGTCCCCTGAGCCCACTGTTCTTTCTCTATACTTTGTCTCTGTGTCTTATTTCTTTTCTCAGTCTCTTGTCCCACCTGACCAGAAATACCCACAGGTGTGGAGGGGCTGGTCCCCTTCAACCTCAAGCTCCCTTTTCATTACAGGACCTTAGGCAAACAAAGGAAGACTTATGCCAATTTTCCGACAACCCCAATAGGTATATAGAAGCTTTCCAGAATTTAACTCAGGTGTTTCACCTCACATGGAAGGACGTTATGCTGCTCCTAAACAAAACTCTAACCACAGTTGAAAAGCAGGCAGATTTGCAGGCAGCAGATACTTTTGGTGATGAGCAACATGTCTCCTATAATACACCAAAAGGGAAGAAAAGAGATAGAGAAAGTGAAAAAATAGCAGAAACACCATTCCCAATAGGAAGGGAAGCAATTCCTCTTGACAACCCCAGTTGGGACCCCAATAGCTCTGCAAATGAATAGAAATGGAAGCGCTTTTAAATATGCATATTAGAGGGCCTATGAAGAACTAAGGCCTGACCTCTTAATTCCTCTCAACTGTCTATGATAGACCAAAAGCCAGATGGG
>NW_012115599.1:14473836-14477997 GCF_000951035.1 Colobus angolensis palliatus
GAGGCCCCAAAAAAGAGAAAGCTCAGGAGAAAGACAGAGGCTCTAGTAGCAGCTTTGCAGGCTTGCAAAGTCCAGGATCCCTGAGGTGCATCCGCTAGTTGCTATCAGTGTGGGAAGCCAGGGCATTTTAAAAAGGAGTGTCCAAACAGCAAGAGGAAGCCACCTCAACCTTGTCCAGCCTGTGGTGGAGACCACTGGAGATCAAACTGCCCCCGGAGACGGAGGTCACTGGGGTCAGAACCCGTCTCACAGATGGCCCAGCAGGACTCATGGGTCCTGGGGCTCAAACCCCAGCTCCAGTGGCTCAAACTGCCATTGCAGCACAGGAGCCGCCAGGTGATTCTGGAAATTGAAGGAAGGAAAGTAGGCCTCCTTCTAAACAGTACAGACAGCCTCTCTCTCTTTTCTCCTCTTTAATCCAGGCTGCTCTTCTTCCCATAGCATGATTGTAAGGGGTCTCAGGAAAAACTCTATTTCAATATTTTTCTCAACTTCCTAATTGCAGTTAGGAGGACCTATTGTTTACACATGCTTCTAAGTCATTTTCACTACGGCTCTACCAGTCAAAAAAACCTCCAAATTAACCTTAGGAAATAATTTAGCTGTTTACACCCCACATAATGTAGCAGGATTACTGTCCTCTAGGGGAGCCTTTAGCTAACAAACAGCAGGTAAAGCAAGAATACATAAGGCCGGATAAGTAGTAGTCACTCTAAATAATGTCTCTCCCAGACACAAGCACTCAATTAACTGAACTAACAGCTCTTGCAGGAGCACTTAAATTAAGCAAGGGAAAGATAGCTACTTAGTTCTCCGTGTTCATGCTGCTATTTAAAAGGAAAGACATTCTCTTACCACTAAAGGATCTCCTATAAAATATCCAGGAAATTGACAGGTTATTATCCTCAGTGTTCCTTTCATGAAAAATATCAGTAATGCATTATGGGGAACATCAAAAGGGAACAGATGAAGCAGCCAAAGGAAATAGGTTAGCTGACCAGGGAGCTAAACCGGGGCAAGGAAACCTCAAGGCGTTAACACACTTCAAGCCCTTTTAATCTCAGAAGCCTCCATACGAGAATTGAAACCTCAGTATTCCCCTGCAGAAATAAAATAAGCCATTTCTCAAGGGTATCCTAGCCCTGAGGATGACAAGCTCCCTTTACCAGCCTCCAGTCAATGGAAAGTCCTTAAAATCCTTCACCAAGCTTTTCATGTAAGAAAGGATAAAACGTATCAATGAGCTCAGAGATTGTTTTCAGGCAGAAAACCTCTAAGTTTAAAAGTGTAATCTCTCTAGCTCACTTCCAACAGGAATTGGCACAACTAGCAAAAGGCCAACCCCAGGAAACTGGACCACCTTTACTTAGCCAGAAAATTTGGTATTAGTGAAAACTCATCTCTCGCTCTCTCTCCCCTTCCCTAAGCCAAGCGGGAAGGGCCCTACACAGGTCTTCTTTCAACCCCTTCAGCAGTAAAAGTTACAGGTATCAACTTCTGAATGTATCACACTCAAGTCAAAGCCTGAAAAGCTGAAGGAGCAACCTTTGACAGCCCAGAGGAACATCCTGAATATCAATGTGGAGAAATAGAAGATCTTAAGCTGAAAATCATAAAAGATAAGTAAATGAGTGAGGGCTACTCATCTTAGTGCAGTTCGTACCTCACCAGGTACTGTTTATCATTTCTACCTTTCCTCTCAAAATTCACTGTTCAGTATTAGAACTTATTTTTAATGCATATTTGCAGGGATATTTTAATTATACATGGGACTGCATTTGTTACTTTGTAAATCCCCAAAGGGAAACATTATATCTTGGCAAGTAAAGTTTTAAACGGAAATTATTTACTACACCACTTTTGTGGGAATTATTATAGTCATGCTCTTATTTGCAATAGAACTATATGCTGTGGCACTCACAATGTGGAATTCTGGTTGTAAAATTCTAATTGCTGTAATATTTTGCCTAATTATCATCTTTATGACAGAATTAATAATTGCAGGAAGGATTTGGTCAAGTTTGTTTTGCTTACAGCAGGAGTAATAGTTACAGACAAGAAGTAAGCATGGAAGTTTTACTAAGTTTGATAGGACTTTTTATTGAAGATTGGTGATATGGTGCACTCTAAGCTATGGAAAGAAGGTTAGAAAGAAAGATTTTATATAAGAAACGATATTGTATAGTAAATTCTTGTCCTAAAAGGAAATGACTGGTTGTTTAAAGGAACTGGTTGTTTAAAGGAAGGATGTTTAGGATAAGTCAGAAAGTTGAGTATGCTGTAAGAGGGTCTGTGAAAGTCATGAAAGAATTTAATAATTAAGGAATTTAATAATTAAAGGAAAGGAATTGCCAAGATTAGCACCAAAGTTATTTTAGCCACCCAATAACATATTTCTCCCAATCATATCATAAGTTATAAAGAATGGCCTAAACTTAAAATTATGCCCTAGTAGCAAGTCAAGGGGGAAATATATGTTTTTTGCAAAGGAAATGTTACTTTTATATTAACCTTTCTGGTGATCTACAGCGACATCTAGTGGAGATAAGCCAGTATTACAATCTATTGGTGTAACTAACAGGTATGAAAACTCTACTGTCATAGTTTTATGGTCAGTAGGACCCCTACTAATAGTGGTAATCTTAATACTCATATGGTAACCCTATATTTTAAACCTTCTTGTAAAATTTATCTCTTTTTGCCTAGAAGCAATCAAACTTCAAATGGTGCTGCAAACAAAGCCACACACGGACATGTCATTCTTCCAAGAAGCCTTAGATCAACCTCAGGAGAAGCCCCAACTGCAGTGCCCCAAAACGACGCCCCTTTTCAGCAGGAGGCAGCCAGAAAGAATCGTCATCTAATACCCCCTAACAGCAGTTATGGTTATGTCTCCTGAGGGAGGAAATAATACAGGAGTTATTAAGAAATTATTTTTAGACAGCTAGAAAGGGTAAAAGCTCTCAATGGAATTTTCATTTAATAAAAAGCAGCCCCAAACCATTTCTTCTCTAACAGAAAGCAGCCTGAAAACTCAGGCATAGATATGCAGACTTGAAGCTTTTATGTGTAAATGCTGGCAGCTGTACCTGGAAGTCAGGTACATCCAATATGGCGGTTCCCACTCGCTTTTCCTTGTCACAACGTTTACAGGTGTCGTGGCAGCCTCCAGGTAAAACCACATGTACAGGTATCATGTCCACCAGCAGTTGGAGGCCGCATTTGAATAATAAAAGACTAGGGTGGGAGAGTCAGTCTTTTCGTGGGCTATGTAAGTGACACAACTGGTCAAACCAATCCCCTGAGCCCTTTGTAAGTCAATCACCGCTTCCTCAAGCCTCTGTACAAAACCGATTGCATTCCACCACAAACCGCAGACCCTCTTTTGGGCAACCCGCTTTCTCAGCATGAGGAAGGATTTTTCTCTCTTCTTTTCTATTAAACTTTCCCCTCCCAAACCCACACCTCATGTGTGTCTGTGTCGTGAATTTTCTCGGCCATGACAAAAAACCAGGGTATATACCCCAGACAATGGAGCCGTTTCAAAATCACAATGTCCAGTTCCCAGGATCCAGTCCTATGCTCCTCCTGCTGGGTTCCCTCTCCCTGGGTGGTCTCATGTAGCCCAGGCCCCACCCTGGCCGCAAACTCTTCTCTCTACCTGCCCATCAGACCGCCCATCAGACCATCCATCTGCCCCTCACGCATCTCAAACCCAGGGGTCTCTCTGCAGGTTTCTTCTCTGCGTGGCCTGCTGTGCCATCTCCACACCACACCCCTGCACGGTGTCCCGTGACCTTTGCCCTCACCCCACATGCAGTGAGCTGCCAGGCCTGATGAAGTCCCGGGAGTCTCTCTCCTTCCACCCTCCTCCATGCTCAGTCCAGTCTCCGTGCTCACCCTCCTGACAAACTCCGGTTGGGCTCCTCCCATCAATTCCCAGCCCAAAGTCCCCTTCCCTCCTGGCACTAAGGTCCCTTAGGCCGGCCCGGCTGCCCTTACTCCCTGGGCCCGGCCCCCACGGCTGTCCCAGGAGCCCTGGTCCACAGCCCTCACCTCGGCGCTGCCGGATGAGTGGCTCCATCAGCTCGTACTTGTGTCTGCACATCTTCTCCACCTCGGCTCGCTTCCGTTCCATAAAGTCCTTCTGGCTGTTCAAGT
>NW_012115599.1:14479432-14497300 GCF_000951035.1 Colobus angolensis palliatus
ACTTGATCTCAAAATACCTGGAAAATATCTTAATCGATGAAAATCACCAGAACAACCAGAATACTAAGTGGCTGGACTCCTCTAGGTTTAGAAGCATTGATGGTGTCATTTTTACATAAAGAAGTGTGGCAGCCTTTTCCACCTGTGGTTCTTCCTAGGGAGCACCATGGCAGTGTCCTGCAGGTGCATGTGTATACAGAAGTAGCAATGACCCAGCACATGTCTGCTTGCTTCTGTCTGAGCCTCTTCAGACCTGATCTGTTCCTGGTCACAGTGGAGAAATTAAGGTACCGTGATTTGCACACAGCAAATTAAGATTTGTTTTGGACACCTGTTTCTTGTTCTACAAATTTACAACTCACGTTTTTTAACTCACCCCTCACAGAAGATGCACAGCTGGTGGCAGAGGACAGTGGAGAAGGGGTGGGGCTGGTCTCAGGGGCACCATACACTCGGCCTGTAGTTTCCAGTGTCACCTCTAAGGCAAGACCCCAGGACTTCAGATATCCTAACCTGCTTCTTCTCCCGATGCCTTGGGCTCCAGCCTCCTCAACACCCAGGCCCGTCGCCCCCAGCCCCTTTAGTCCACCCCTCCCTGTTCAACTGCCCCACGCTGAGTGTGTATCCTCTCATTTTAATTTGTTAGTCTTTGTTTCTCTTCCTCATTCACCAATAAGAGAACATATTTTAGTCAAGAGTAAGAATTTCAAAACTTTCCTTTGCAACATTTAACTTTTTAAATAGAATTTTACCTGCAAAGCAGACATAAGTGATGGGTGTATGGTGGAATTTGAAACCTTCATTTCTTTTTTTTTGTATATGGGAAACTTTATCCTGTTTGTGGAACCCTTGACAATTGAGTTACCCAGAGCACAATTTGAAAACCAATGATCTGAGTGAATTCATCTGTCACTCAGAATAGGGTATATTAAAATATAATTGCCGAAAGATATACTGGAGGCCATATGGGTAAGAAAAGGAACAGGTCCCAGGTAGCGGTTCCAGTTCTTGCACTACGACTGATTACTAAGTTATCTTGGGCAAGAAATAACCTTCTAACTCAATTTCTTGAAAGGCAAAATAGTAATAACACTATTTACCTAGCAAAATTGCTGTGAGAACCAAATGAGCTCACATATGCAAAATACATAGTATTGTATCTGTCACTGCTCAATCCATGTTAGTTAGTTTCCTTCCTCTTTTCACTGTGTGACCTATTTGAATAGGAGCAAAATTTTAAATAAACGCGTATGAAAAAGGAACTGGATCAGCTTATGAGCTACTGGAAAACCTCAGGAAGACCTTCCATGGGCACCAGACCTTAATGGTTGAAAAGTGTTGGCTGTTTGCTAACTGGATCTTCCCACCTCTCTTCTGTGCTAGTGATTTTATTTGAGGACTTAGATGAACAGAAGAGTAAGTATCCAAGGACTCAAATGCACAATGAGCTTCTGCAAGTGCCAGCTGGTGTGACAGGAGGACTTGGGAGTGTGGCCCTAATGCCTGGGGTAGTGGGTGGGGTGAGGTAAGAAACTCAGCTGTAAAAAGCCTGTTTTAAAGCCTGTCAGAGACAAAAGGGTGTTGCCTCCGAGTCTGGTTTTTCCACCTGCTGTGTCATCTCCTGCTCCCTAGGTGGTGTCTCAGCCAAGCTTTTCTCCACCCTCCCCTCCCTCACTTGAAGCCACAGCCTGGCTCCTTGTGTCTTTCCTCTTGTGCTCTGTTTGAGGATGGAGATGTGTGTGGAGTTGGAAGAGCATGTGGGGAATTGTGGAATTGGCCCTGTCCACTCTACCCACTCCCTATGGCTCCAGCTCTCCCTCCAGCAGGTTTTGATTGAACATTCATTCTATGCAGGGAGTTCTGATAACCCATCCTCAGTCCCTGTCACATGGCTCCACTGCCTCATCTCATCCCCCCACCAACCTCAACCCAGTCTTTGCCCCTCCACCTGTTCACTGTCCAGCATCATCACACTCCCTCCTGTGCTTTCTGCTACTCTGCACCTTGAGGTTTCCATGGTGTTTCCCAACACCACCCCTCATCCTACAAACAACTCTACCTGTGGACACTGTTGCTATGGACCTCCTGCTGGACACTGTTCAGTGTCTCCAGTGCTGCTCCAGCCTCCTTTCTCCCCAATCTCACCCCTCTCCAGTTTCCAGAGCTGAGCTGTCTTGCTGATTAGTTCCCAGCACCCCTCTGTGACTACAAGTGCAGGTTCTCCACCCTTTCTTGGACAATGAACCTGAGGTAACAGGTGAGGGGCTTTGGGGTTTGAGGGGCTGTCCTCAGGAGATTCGAAAGCTGTTATCCTGGAAAATGGGGAGGTGACATGAGGACGGTACTTTCTAGGTAGGTCCTAGGTGGATGTGGAACGGTCTCAGAGGAAGGGTCTATGCAGAAAGGTGGAAGTCAATGGAAAAGAAAGGCACCTACTTTGCAGTCCTTCCTCTCAGGGTGTTGATGTAAATTTGGGCCAGAAAGGTAAGAACATTCTGAGAGGAAAACAATGGGTCATAGAAGCCATAATATTACGCCAGCCACAAGGAGACAGCAGGAGACAGAGGTTTTTCCCTTGGTTACTGCTTCCTTGGCTGTCTGATAACCTACATTCAATCTCTTTCACATACTCACACATCCTTATCTCATTCTTCTGACAAGTTTCAACCCACCCTGATATTCTAACCAAGTTCTGGGGAGGCTGGGAGAAATACCTTCAACAAGAGTGCCTTCAGGGGCTCAAACCTGTCCTCCTCCCTCCCATCTTGCCTTCATTGTCCAAGGGGCACGGGCTCCTGCTCCACCCTGGAGAATGAGAGGCATTCTCCATGAGCACTGAATCCTCAGTGATCCTTGGAGCCTGGACACACCAGCTAAGGGCTCTCTGCCTGAGTCCCCTCAAGGTTGGATGCAGATGTGAGCACACCCAGGAACTTGCGCTTGCCAACCTCTCTCTCTGTAAACCTTGTCTGTCCAAGGTTATCCTGAACCTCTTGGCCCCATTTCCCCATGGACAAGCATCCTGACCCCTGGGCACGTGTCCTTATTTACTGTGTTCATGTTCCTGGAGAGACAACAGACCTGCTGGATAGTAACCTATCCTAGAGGAAGTGAGTTTGATTCTCCAGCTGTGATAGAAGGACACTAGGCTGTGGCAGGAGCCCCACATGCTGTCTCAGAGTCTGGTTCCATGAAGAGAAAGTCCCCTAGGAATTGTTCCCTGAACCAGAGCTTCCAGGAATGGCAGCTCTGCTCTTATCTGGAGTGGCCCTGCCCTGGACCACAGATATGAGCAGCACCATCAGTAATGCTGTCAGAGCCACTGTCCAGGGATGCCCTGAAACCTGCAGGATCATCATGGAGCTGGAAAAGGATGGCAGAATGAAGAGAGCTGCAGTCAGGAAAATAAAGACTCACTAAAAGAAGCTCCTGTCTGAAATATTAGAGACCATGAACCCAGGTAGTCTTCTGTGACCCTGGGATTAGACAGACTCTGAGAAAAGAACCAATGGGCACTGAGCTTTGTATGAGTCATTGCTCACTGGGCAGAAAGTTGATATGAAAGATCTGACAATATGGAGCTGGTGATGCTGTTAAGACGACAGATGGAGAACAGTGACACTCATTTTAACCAGTGAGAGTCATGAGTTTTGGGGAGATGATGTGTTTTCTTTGCCCTGAAGGTGATCTCATATTCTGCTGACCCATCTATGGGCATTACCATTTCCTGAATTCTGCCATACCGCACACACCCACAGGACATGGCCTGGTGTGGAAGAAATGCTGTCTCAGTGTGTAAAAGGTCATTCAGTGGCATGATTTAGAGAGATTAGAGTACCCATCCCAGAACTGAAAATGAGGCCTGGAGTCTGTCTTGCCTTTGTTCAAGGCCATGCTTCAGATTAGTGCCCATTCATATTTTCTTTCTCCCACATGTCTGTGGGTCCTGAGATGTGTGCAGGATACTGGCTCCTTCCATAGGACTGTCATCGGGTCAGCAGGGCTCAAACTAGGGACCTTACACCTGGGAGCATGGACACACCACCTACACGACCATGTAAGTATGCAGCTTTAAGGACACTGCCTCTCTTGGACTTCAATACTTTGTCTTCAATATGGGGATGATACAATCTGCCTTTACAGCAGGACTGTTAAGGTCAAATTAGATCAACAGATCTGTAATTGCTTTAGAAAAATGAGGCTATAAATTATACAGTGAATGAGGAAGAAATGAAAAAAATGTCATAAAAGACTCTACCTTTTCCAAAACATCTAATTCTGCTGTGTTTATACTGAATAGTTTAGTAAACTTTCAAAGAATATTACTCCTTAAGGACCTGTAAGTGTGATCCTGTATGACCTCCTAATTTAATAAAGAAAATGTAAAAGTGGCTTCATTTGTTTATATAAATATTAAAATGTAAATAGAAGACTAGCATGTAAAATTCAAGAGAAGAAAATAATTATGCAGTAGAAGCGGTCAGTATAGGATTGTGGGGAAAAAGCTCAGGTTCCCTGCCATAGTCACAAGACAGCATGGTACTGGCATAAAAATAGGCACATAGACAAAGGTAACAGAGTAGAGAACCCAGGAATAAACTCAAATACTTACAGCCAACTGATCTTTGACAAAGCAAACAAAAACATAAAGTGGGGAAAGGATACCCTTTTCAACAGATGGTGCTGCGATAATTGGCTATCCACACGTAAGGGAATGAAACTGGATCCTCATCTCTCACCTTACACAAAAATCAACTCAAGATGGATTAAAGACTTAAACCTGAGACCTGAGACTATACAAATTCTAGAAGATAACATGGGAAAAACCCTTCTAGACATTGGCTTAGGCAGGGATTTCATGACCAAGAACCCAAAAACAAATGCAATAAAAACAAAGATAAATAGTTGAGACTTAACTAAACTAAAGAATTTTTGCATGGCAAAAGGAACCATCAGCAGAATAAACAGACAACCCACAGAGTAGTCACAATCTATACATCTCACAAAAGACTAATATCCGGAATCTACAATGAACACAAGCAAATTGGTAAGAAAAAACAAACAACCCCATCAGAAAGTGGGCTAAGGACATGAACAGACAATTCTCAAAAGAAGATGTACAAATGGCCAAGAAACATAAAAAATGCTCAACATCACTAGTGATCAGGGAAATGCAAATCAAAACCACAATGTGATACCACCTTACTCCTGCAAGAATGGCCATAATCAAAACATAAAAAAACAGTAGATGTTGGTGTGGATGTGGTGATCGGAGAACACTTCTACACTGCTGGTGGGAATGTAAACTAGTACAATCACTATGGAAAACAGTGAGGAGATTCCTTAAAGAACTAAAAGTGGAACTACAATTTGATCCAGTAATCCTGCTACTGGGTATCTACCCAGAGGAAAAGAAGTCATTATATGAAAAAGATACTTGCACATGCATGTTTATAGCAGCACAATTTGCAATCACAAAATCATGGAACCAACCCAAATGCCCATCAATCAATGAGTGAATAAAGAAACTGTGAGATATATCTATATCTATATATCTAGATACATAGATAGATATAGCTAAATATAGATACAATACTACTCAGCCATAAAAAGGAATGAGTTAATGGCATTTGCAGCGACCTGGATGAGATTGGAGACTATTATTCTAAGTGAACTAACTCAGGAATGGAAAACTAAACATATGTTCTCACTGATATGTGGGAGCTAAGCTAAGAGGATGAAAAGGCATAGGAATGATACAATGGACTTTGGGGACCTGGGAGGAAAGGTGGCAGGGGGCGAGGGATAAAAGACTACAAATAGGGTACAGTGTATACTGCTCAGGTGATAGGTGCACCAAAATCTCACAAGTCATCATTAAAGAACTTACGCATGTAACCAAATATCACCTGTACCACTATAACCTATGGGGGAAAAAACAACATAACCATGAACCAACTAATAAAAAAACAACCTTGCCTTCAGTCTGCATCCTACCCTAGAGACACTCTCTCTGTGTCCTCCCACTTGGAGCTAAGCTTCTGACTTTTGTCTCCAGTACATCCCTGAGGACCCTCTCATCTGGCCGTCAGGAACCTCTGCAGAAGGTCAAATCCAGTCGGTTCTTCTCAGTGCCTCTGACTTGAGTTACTGGTAATATTTGCACTATAATCCACTTCTTTCTAATGAGCTACTCTCTCCTTATTTTTCTCCTGTTTACTGAATCCTCCTTATCATCCTTTGAAATCATCTCTTAATTATCATGTCCTCTCATCATATCCTGAGATTCCCTGCATTTCTGATTTTTGACACTCTTCCTGGAAAAGCTCATCTAACCTGCAACTATGCCTGATGACTCTCAGTTCTCTGGCTTAAACTCCTCTCCTGAGACCACCCATCATACATGAATGTTTATGTATTATTATTCCTTAGACAACTTTGAGATATGCTAAGTGCAATAGCCCCACACTGAACTCAGTGTCTTCTCTCAGCCAGGCTGTCTTCTCTCATTACCCTTTCTAATGAATGGAATTGAGATGTTTTCATTGGGCTGGGGAGACGTTGGTCAAAGGATACATCCATTTCATTTCATTCAGGATACATTTCAAAGGACACATTTCATTTAGATTGGAGGAATAATTTTAAGAGTTTTATTGTATAACATGGACTATAGTTGCTAACAATGTATTGTTGAAAATTGCCAAAAGGGTGGATTTTAAGTGTTCTCACCACAAAAAATAAGTATGTGAGGTGAGCCGTAAATTCTTTAGCTTGATGTAGCCGGTCCATGATGTACATACATTTCAAAGCAACATACATGATAAATATAAATAATTTTTGTCAATCAAAATAATTTAGAAAAGTCGCACACACACACACACACACACACACAAGAGAGATGATCGCATTGGCTAGTCTAGGAATAAGAGTTATCTGGGAGTTTTCTACGTCAGATACCACCGACATCACTCACCAATAATCCCTTTAATGTCAATCAAATTAAGTCCTCTTCTTCCATCATTTTGCTACTGTGCCCATTTCCTCTCTCTTTATTCAGGCACTGTTGGTCTTGCCTCTTGAACCAACTTCTTCCACTCATGCTGCCCACTGTTGCCATAGTGATCTTCCTAAATTGCAAATGTACCATCACTTTCCTGCTTAAAATCCTTCAATAATTCCTTATGACTTCCAGGACTCCCGAGTAACGACTCCTGAGCTTTGCATGTAACATCTGTCATGATCCAGCCCTTGCCTGTCTATTTTTCCTCTTTTCTTGCTGCTGTTCCACATCCAAAGCTGGCTCCATTCATACTGAAGCATCCGAATTTCTTCAAATATGTCATGTGCCACACTGGGCCCACGCTTTTGAACCTGCTTCCTGCTGTGTGAGAAGTGGCTTCTGCCCTGTTTTTGGACTGTCTACATTGAAGCCATCTGTTCCCCAGGAAGCCTTCCCTGATGCCTTGACAGCAGCATCTTGTGCATGCCCCATATCTGCACTTATCCCTCTGGGCCTGCTGTTGTCTTGTCACTTGTGGTCCCTTCTGTGAATTGTAAGCATCTGGAGGACAAGATGTATGTCTTACTTTTATTTGAATATTTAACGTCTAACAGTGTTTGACATATAGTAGGTTTTTAATACTATTTTTCTTTACTATGACATTATAGTATATGTTAATATCCAGTAGGACATAGGATATATTCCCTCTCTTTTCAATTTTTCATTGTTTACACACATTTATAATTCTATCTATAAGGATTTACAATGACTTACATAAAATGAATGAAATGAATGGAGAATGTTAGATATTAAGAGACTGTGTGGAAAGCCGGGCTGGGACTAGGGATGCACTTACCTTAGGTACAAAATTTAGGAAGATATCAAAAGAACTCAGTAATAAAAGTCAATCATATCTTAATGAAATATCTTAAGAAATCTACATTAATGGAATATATAATGAATAAAATGTCAAAAGAGAACTATTCAAAGAAAATGGAGAAGCAGAGAGGCAGAAGATTTAGTCGAATATACTGGCACATAAGCCAAGGAAGTAAAGATTTCCAGGAAGGAGGAAGTAGAGTGGAGTCAGAAGTTCAACAAAAGTCATTTCAGAAATCTTACCTTAGTTTTGAAATCCTTACAGAGAGCAGTTTTACATAACGTGAGCAATTATTTCTCCTTCATCCCCATCATTCCAGAATTGAGCTTCTTCTCTGGCTTCAGAGATGTGGTCCTTCTCCTTGTCAGGATACGTTGGAGACACAATGCATACGGATGCCCTCAAAGTCAGCAGGGGATTGGGGCGAAATTCATTGACTTTAGGGAACTCCTTGACTTCTAAGTGCTGTTCACCTGGACGACCACAGCGGGCACAGAGATGACCACGTAGCTTCTGCCTGGGACCTAAACAGGGCAGAGAAATAGGAGGATCAGGTATAAAGGGAGTGGGAAAGATGGGTCTGGGCTTACAGTACCGAACCCAGGGATGACAGTAACTGTGTGTGTCTCAAGGCCGGTGACGAAATATGTGAAAGAAAAAAGACTTAGGAGAGATCTGAATTCCAGCTGTCCTACAAACTCCATCTTAGCTTTCTTTCTCAATTAATGTGCTCTCTACCCCAAAGCCTGATGGAATTGCTGACGCTTCAAGTTCTCTTCTCATCTGCACACCTTCCCTCCTGCTGCACACTGTTCAGTGTCATCATACACTTCTCCAGCCTCCCCTCTTCACAGTTTCACCCCTTCCTAGTTCCCACAGCTGAGCAGTCCTGCTGAGGAGTTCTTAGCAGCCCACTGCGGCCACAAGTGCAAGTTCCTCTCCCTTCTGAAACAAAGTCTCCCATTTATTCCCTCCTGAGGGCATGTCCCTTCCCCTGACCCTCATGGACTCTCCTAGGTGCACCCCCTGTGGATTTGTTCCTGGGTCTGAGGTTCCCTCCTTCCCTGATGGTGTCTGGAGGGCAAGGGGTATCTGTCCCCCTACTGAGTGTCATAAGCTGCCCAACTCAACATACCCACCCTCTACCTCTTTCTAGGTGTAGTGACAAGGCGAGGGAGGTAATGGGGTGTGGTCTGGAATCAGACACCAGTAGGAAAGGGGTTGTGGCTCTCTTTGCCTCTCACTCTGTGTGTATTTCTCTTGGACGTCAGAGGATTTCCCAAAGATTTTTCTCCTGACTGTTTTCTGGACCTGTCCTGGTCTCCAAGCTCCCCCTCCTGACTCTCTACAGTGCCCAGGGAGTCCAACAGTTGATCCTGGAGCTGGGCCAACCTGTCCGCTTCCTGTATGAAGATCAGACTGGACGATTTCAACCCCCTGCTCAGCTGGTCTTCTGGGGCCTCACCCTGGTAGTTGGCAAGTAAATCTATTTGCTCCTCTGGTCTGCCCGGCCTGCACTTTTGGGAGAAAGTGCCCTAGAGCCTGTATACTCTAAACTGTGAAACCCTGTTCCTTCTTTTGGCCACACCACACCTACGCACTGCCCAAAGTTCAGTCAATTCTAGTCCAGAGTTTGGGCTCAGAGTGCATCTTTCTCTGCATGTTGTGTTAGCCTGTACCTTGGGCAAGTTACTTAAATTTTTTGAGCCTCAGTTTCTACATCTTAGGATGGACAGTAAATAGAATCAGCACAATCAAGTGAGAAAGTGATGGCCCAGTGTCTAGCGAACGGTAAGCACTCAATAAATGGCAGCTATTGTGATTACTGTTCTCATCATCATTGGTTTCAACTTTCATCAACTGCTCTCCAACCCTGTTGATGTCCCCGATTCAGTCAGTCACTTGAACCTCTCACTCCATGACCAGGTGGCACCATGTGGCTATGGCCATGAAGGGCCACTCTGTCACCCTCATTGTTTACTGCAAGATGTGAGTCACCCGGCCTCTCCCCTGAAGCACTGGTTCAGTGTAGGACACCTGTGGGGTGATAATCCTTGGTGCCTGTATCCTGGATGAAGAAGTCTTTGAGGTAACCACAGAAACCAGAGAAAGGAGTGACTTCTGGTCCCCTATCTTGTGCCCACTCCCTTTCTGGCCCCAGTATGCAATGTTCCTATTTCTTAAGCCTCATTTTTTTTTTCTCATGAATTTTTATTTGCATTTCCTATCTTCAGGACTACTGATCTCTGCAGAATAACTAGATGTCCACTTATGTGGCAGGACTGTCCACAGCCGCTTATTCTGGTCTTCAGTCTTCATCCCCCCATCTATCCATCCCTTGAACTCATCTCTCTCCTCATCCACCCCATCCATTCACTCATTCACCAGCTCACGTATGCACACATCCACCACCCACTCCCCCAACCATTTACCCACCTATGCATCACACGCTTACCCATCTACTCATGTATGAAAGCTTATATCCACTCACCTGCCCATCCTCCCCATGCTTAACCACTGTCCCCTTCTTTACACCCATCTATTTGACTACGTTTTTGTTCATCTATCCTCTTCAACTTATCCATCCATCTATTCACTCACCCACCCACTCACACGCCCCATCTACTCATACATACAAGGATGCATGCATCCGTTCAGCCACTCATCTATCCATTATCCTTCCTGGAACTCAACTACTCTCTCCTTCAATACACTCACGCACCCATCTCCTCACCCACTCACTTCCCATCCAACCATTCATTCACCCACCTATTCAATTCCACTCATCTATCTATTCACTCATCTGATTCCATCTACCCTGTACCTCCTGCTTATCTACCCACCAAGCCTCACATGCATAATTCCCTTTGCAGGAGCCCCATTCTACCTGTTTTGTGCCTTTCTTTTCACTTTGGATCACGGTAGCCATATTGTTGAAAGTTCACTTCCTGGATCCTCTTTTCTTGGCTGCTTCCTGTCTGTACAGCCACTTTCTGTTTGTCCAGATTGTTTTGTGGCCATCTTGGCTATGTTTAATTTTCCTTAGCCCTAGCATCACTCTTGCATCCAAGTATTTGTCATTTTATTCTGTGTCCTTTAGTTGCTCTCATATCTTCCAGTATTCCTTGTCAGTGGGACTGCTTCCTGTCTACTCTGCTCCATCTTCTGCCCTCCTTGCAGTTATGGATGCCTTCTCTACCCTGCTGCTGCATCCCACACCTCCCACTCTTGGCACCCTTAACCTTCTGATGCCTTTCCTTTATGCTGCTGTCTGGGTTTTGGGGTTGATGTTGGATATGAGAGAATTTTGAAACTAATCATTGCTGTCAGGATGAAGGTGGAGAGGGGCATTCTGAAGATCTTTGTTTCAGTGAGTTGGAGTGGTGGTGAATGTTTCACCTTCTCCCTACTCTTATCTTGGCTATGGCCTGGATTGGGGAACAGGTATCTGAGTGGAGGTGTGCAAGGGAGGAAACTGGTTGGCTTGGAGTGTACATGAGGGCCAGAGGAAGGGCAAAGCATCCTTGCTGGGAGAGGAGCTGTGTGATGTATTGTAGGGGGCTGCTCTGGGGCTTGGATAACTGAGCCCGATAACTATGTCTTTTGCAAAAGCCAGTTATGAGGCCTCAGTTTGGAATATCTCTGGGGAATGCTCTCCAAATTTACTTGGAGTATGGATACTTAACTTGTGTGGGGTTTTTACATTTTTTAACTCCTTCAAATTCTAAATAAAACTTTGTGCATAAGGGCATATACTTTTTCTTTTCTGGAGAAAGACCGAAAGACTCAAAGTCCTCTTTCTGAAAGCGGCTCTCCAGAATTTGGAGAGGTTGTGTTTGCTGAGGTGGGACTGGGAACTGGGGTGCTGGGAACCCTGAAGTCTCCTTGGCAGGCCTGAGAGTTTTGTGAACAGAGGTATTTAGGGGAGGCCTGTGGGGCTTGGGGGTAGGGCTGGTTTGGTCTCCAGAGGACCTAAGAATCAAGATTAGAGTTGAGATGGGGGCAGACCTGGTGTCCTGGCTGCTCACAGGCCCCACTGGGGTTACATGTGTGTCTCCCTCAGGCTGCCCATGGACCCTGGGAGCTGAAGGGAGAGAAGGGAGAGCCTGCAGTGCTGGAATCTGTAAGTTATGCTGGTCACAGGGCTGAGGTGGTGGAAAGAGGAGAAGCGAGTGGGGTTTGGTGTGCTGGCCCTGTTGCCTCTGAGTTTTAACCTTTGACTCCATAGGGTGTGCTCCTGGAGGGGCCCCCTGGTTTTGAAGTCCCCGTGGTGAGTCTAGCAGTGACCTGGTAGCTATTATTTTCTCAGAGATCCCTCCTATGTGTTCATCTGTGCCTTCTTCACATATGCTCAGGCCTCCTCCTCAGAACTCTGGAGCGTCCTTCCCATAAAAGTTTTTTTTAAAAAAATTATTTCAATAGTTTTTGGGGAACAGGTGGTGTTTGGTTATATGGATAAGTTCTTTAGTAATGATTTCTGAGGTTTTGGTGCACCCATCACCTGAGGAATGTACACTGTATCCAGTATGTAGTCTTTTATCCTTTACTCAGCTCCTACTCATACCCCTAAGTCCTCAAAGTCCATTATATCATTCTTATGCCTCTGTGTCTTCATAGCTTAGCTCCCACTTATAAGTGAGAACATACAATATATGGTTTTCCATTCTTGAGTTACTTCCCTTAAAATAATGGTCTCTAACTCCCCCTAGGTTGCTTCAAATGCTATTATTTCATTCCTTCTCGGGGCTGAGTAGTATTCTAAGGTATGTAGATCATATATATCTCATATATGTAATATACATATATATATCACATTTTCTTCATTCACCTATTGATTGATGGACATTTGGGGTGGTTCCATATTTTTGCAATTGTGAATTGTGGTGCTGTAAACATGTGTGTGCAAGTGTCTTTTTCATACAATGACTTCTTTTCCTCCAGTAGTGGGATTGCTGGATGGAATGGTAGATCTATTTTAGTTCTTTAAGGCATCTCTGTACTGTTTTCCATAGTGGTTGTACTAGTTTAATTTCCCACCAGTAGTGTAGAAGTGTTCCCTTTTCATCACACCTACTCCAACGTCTATTTTTTTTTTGTTTTTAACTTATGACCATTATTGCAAGAGTAAAGTGGTTTTGAAATCACATAATGGTTTTGATTTGCATTTCCCTGATAATTAGTGATGTTGAGCATTTTTTCATATGTTTGTCTACCATTTGTATATCTTCTTTTGAGAATTGTCTGTTCCTCTCCTTAGCCCACTTTTTGATGGGATTATTTGTTTATTTCTTGCTGATTTGTTTGAGTTCATTGTAGATTCTGGATATTAGCCCTTTTTTGTATGTATAGCTTGCAAATATTTTCTCCCACTCTGTGGACTGTTTACTCTGATGATTATTTCTTTTCCTTTGAATAAATTTTTTACTTTAATTAGGTCCCATCTGCTTATCTTGTTTCTTTTGCATTTGCTTTTGGGTTCTTGGTCATGAACTCTTTGCCTATGCCAATGTCTACAAGAGTTTTTCCGATGTTATCTTCTAGAATTGTTATGATTTCGGGTCTTAGATTTAAGTCTTCGATCTCTCTTGGTTGATTTTTGTATAAGGTGAGAGATGAGGATCCAGTTTAATTCTTCCACATGTGGCTTGCCAATTTCCCCAGTACCATCTGTTGAATATGATGTCCTTTCCCCACTTTATGTTTTTGTTTGATCAGTTGGCTGTAAATATTTGACTTTATTTCTGGGACTTCTATTCTGTTCAATTTGTCCATGAGCCTGTTTTTATATCATTCCCATGCTGTTTTGACTATAGCCTTGCAGGTAATGTGATGCCTCCAGATTTATTCTTTTTGATTAATCTTTCTTTGAGTATGTGGACTCTTTTGTGGTTCCATATGAATTTTAGGATTGTTTTTTAGTTCTGTAAAGAATGATGATGGCATTTCGATGGGAATTGCATTGGAATTGTAATTGCTTTTGGCAGTATGGTCATTTTCACAATATTGATTCTACCCATCCATGAGCATGGGACATGGTTCTACATGTTTGTGTCATCTATAATTTCTTTCGGCCATGTTTTTAGTTTTCCTTGTAGAGGTCTTTTACCTCCTTGGTTAGGTATACTCCTAAGTATTTTATTTTATTTTTTGTAGCTACTGTAAAAGGGATTGAGTTCTTGATTTAATTCTCAGCTTGGTCATTGTTGGTGTGTAGCAGTGCTACTGATTTGTGTACATTGATTTTTTATCCTGAAACTTTACTGATTCATATATCAGATCTAGGAGCTCTTTGGATAAGTCTTTATGGTTTTCTAGGTATACAATCATATCCTCAGTGAGCAGCGACAGTTTGATTTCCTATTTACTGATTTGTCTGACAGCTCTGGCTAGGATTTCCAGTACTTGTCTTGTTCCAGTTCTCAGGGGGAATGCTTCCAACTTTTCCCCATTCAGTATACAGTTGGCTGTGGGTTTGTCATAGATGGTTTTCATTACCTTAAGTTATGTTCTTTGTATGTCAATTTTGCTGAGAGTTTTAATCATAAAGTGATGCTGGATTTTGTCAAATGCTTTTTTGGTGTCTATCGAGATTTTTGTTTTCAAATCTGTTTACATGATATATCACATTTATTGACTTGTGCATATTAAACTATCATTGCATCCCTGGCATGAAACCCAATTGATCATCATGTATGATCTTTTTGATATACGGTTAGATTCGTTAGCTTGTATTTTGTTGAGGATTTTTGCATCTATTTTCATCAGAGATATTGGTCTGTAGTTTTCTTGTTAGTTATATCCTTTCCTGGTTTTGGTATTAGGGCAATCCTGGGTTCATAGAATAATTTAGGGAAGATTCTCTCTTTCTCTATGTTTTGGAATAGTTTCAGTAGGATTGGTACCAATTCTCTTCTTTGAATGTCTGATTGAATTCAGCTGTGAATCCATGTGAACCTGTGATTATTTTATTGTTGGCAGATTTTTAAAACTTACCATTTCAATCCTTCTGCTTTTTGTTGGTCTGTTTAGAGTTTCTACTTCTTCCTGATTTATTCCAGGAGAGTTGTATATTTCCGGGAATCTACCTCCTCTCAGTTTTCTAGTTTGTGTGTGTGAAGGTGTTCATAGTAGCTTTGAATGATATTTTATATTTCTGTAATATTAGTGGTATTTTCTTCCATTTCGTTTCTAATTGAGGTTATTTGGATCCTCTCTCTTCTTGGTTAATCTCACTAATAGTCTATCAATTTTGTTTATCATTTCAAATAATCAGCTTCATGTTTCATTTATCTTTTGTATTTTTTTGTTTCAATTTCATTTATTTCTCCTCTCTTTGTTATTTCTTTTCTTCTGCTGGGTTTGGGTTTGGTTTGTTCTTGTTTTTCTAGTTCCTTGAGGTGTTACTTTACATTTTGTATTTGTGCTCTTTTAGACTTTTTGACACAGGCATTTGATGCTATGAACTTTTCTCTAAGGACTGCTTTTACTGTGTCTGAGTGGTTTTCACAATTGTCACTATTATCCTTCACTTCAAAGAATTTTGCATCTTGATTTCATTGTTGACCTGAAGATCATTCAGGAGCAGATTATTTAATTTTCATGTATTTGTATAATTTTGAGGGTTTCTTTTGGAGTTAATTTCCAATTTTATTCCACTGTGGTCTGAGAGGGTACTTGATATAATTTTGATTATCTTAAATTTATTGAGACTTGTTTTGAGGCCTACTATGTGGTCTATATTGGAGAATGTTTCATGTGCTGATGAGAAGAATGTATATTCTGCAGTTGTTGAGTAGAATGTTCTGTAAATATCTGTTATTTCTTCTAGTGTAATTTAAGTCCATTGTTTCATTGTTGACTCTGTCTTGATGACTTTCTAGTGCTGTCAGTGGAGTACTGAAGTCTCCACTATTATTGTGTTTTTGTCTATCTCATTTCTCATGTCTAGTAATAATTGTTTTATGAATTTGGAAGCTCCCATGTTAGGTGCATATATGTTCAGGATTGTGATATTTTCCTGTTGGACTTAT
Source organism: Colobus angolensis palliatus (assembly GCF_000951035.1). Taxonomy (NCBI): domain Eukaryota; kingdom Metazoa; phylum Chordata; class Mammalia; order Primates; family Cercopithecidae; genus Colobus; species Colobus angolensis. The sequence continues at coordinate 14,495,343 of NW_012115599.1, forward strand.
CCTTTTACTTTATATAATGTCCCTCTTTGAATTTTTTAACTGTTGTTGCTTTAAAGTCTGTTTTGACAGGTATAAGAATAGCTACTCCTGCTTGCTTTTGTTTTCCGTTTGTATGGAATATCTTTTTCCACTCCTTTACCTTAAGTTTTTGTGAGTCCTTATGCATTAGATGACTCTTGAAGACTGTGGATACTTGACTGGTGAGTTTTTATCCTTTCTGCCATTCTGTATCTTTTAAGTGGAGAGTTTAGGTCATTTACATTCAATGTTAATAGTGAGATGGGAGGTACTGTTCTATTTCTTGTGCTAATTGTTGCCTGAATTCCTTACTTTTTTTTCTTTCCATTATTGTTTTATAGGCCCTGTGAGATTTATGCTTTGAGGAGGTTCTATTTTGCTGTATTTTGGGGTTTTGTTTGAAGATTTAGAACTCCTTTTAGCATTTCGTGTAGTGCTGGTTTGGTAGTGGTGCAGTCTCTCAGCATTTGTCTGAAAAAGACTGTGTCTCTCCATTTATGAAGTTTAGTTTTGCTGGATACAAAATTCTTGCCAGAAAATTATTTTGTTTGAGGAGGCTAAAGATAAGACCCCAATCCTTTCTGGTTTATAGGCTGCTGTTAATCTGATAGGTTTTCCTTTATAGGTTACCTGATGTCTTTGCCTCACAGCTCTTAAGATTCTTTCCTTTGTCTTGACTTTAGATAACCTGATAACTATGTGCCTGGGAGATAATCTTTTTGTGATACATTTCCCAGGTGGTCTTTGAGCTTCTTGTATTTGGTTGTGTAGATCTCTAGTGAGACCAGGGAAGTTTTCCTCGATTATTCCCTCAAATATGTTTTCCAAACTTTTAGATTTTTGTTCTTCCTCAAGAATGCTAATTATTCTTAGGTGATTTAACATAATCCCAAATTTCTTGGAGGCTTTATTTATTAAAGTTCTTTTTTCTTTGTTTTTGACTGGGCTAATTTGAAAGTCTTGCTGTTTGAGCTACGAGGTTCTTTCTTCTACTTGTTTGATCCTATTGTTGAAACTCTCCAGTGCATTCGTGTTGCTCTAAGTGTGTCTTTCATTTCCAGAAGTTGGATTGTTTCTTCTTTATGATATCTATGTCCCTGGAGCATTTTTAATCTATATCCTGTGTTTTTAAAAATTTTCTTTAAGTTGTTTTTCACCTTTCTCTGGTATCTTTTTGAGTATCTTAAAATCAACCTTCTGAATTCTCTATCTAGCAATTCAGAGATTTCTTCTTAGTTTGGATCCATTGCTGGGGTCTAGTGTGGAGGTGGTAGGGGAGTGAAGTAGACTCTGTGAGAGTCCTTGGTTGTAGATAGACTTAGTGTGTGGCTTTCTCAAATGCTGATTATGCTAGCAGTGCAGTTGTCACGTGGACAGACCAAGAACCACTGGTTAGTCAGGATTTTTCAGAGTGGAATTAACTGTTTTCCTCTTTCTTGGAGCAGTTATTCTGTCATGAGTTGTTGTAATGTCCTGAGTTGTTTGGCCTCCAGCCGGGATATGATGCTTTTAAGAGAGCACCAGCTACAATAGTAGAAGGGGGATGTAAGCTTGCCCTAAGCTGGCCAAGATAAACATTCGGTTTCTCAGGCAATGGGCGGTGTCATAAAGCTCCCAAGAGTTTACATCTTTTGTGATTGGCTACCAGATGGGTAGAGAAATGCCCTCAGGTGTGGGCAGGGTTAGGCAGGTCTGAGTTCAGACTCTCCTTGGTCGGGGCTTGCTGCAGCCACTGTGAGGGATGGAGTGGGAGGTTTTTCTCCAGCCAATGGAATTATGTTCCAGAGGGGATTATGGCTGCCTCTGTCACCAGAGAAGTGGGGGAAAGCTGGTAGCAATAGGCTTCAGCCAGCTCCCCCGCAGTGGGCGAGGCAGGTCTTGCTCCTGCTGTGCCACACAAACAGCATTGAGTTTATCTCCAGGCAGCCTTCAGGAGGGAC
>NW_012115599.1:14497885-14513976 GCF_000951035.1 Colobus angolensis palliatus
GTTAGCCAGGATGGTCTCGATCTCCTGACCTCGTGATCCGCCTGCCTCAGCCTCCCAAAGTGCTGGGATTACAGGTGTGAGCCACCGCACCTGGCCTACTTTTGTATTTCATGCTAAATCTGTTTCAGGTCTAGGTAAAGTTAAACCCTTTTCCTGTAATCTGGATTTTCGGGTTCCCCAGTGGGGATATGTGTTTGGTGGCAGGTTTTTCCCCTCTCATGCTTTGGGGATGCACAGTTTTTCACCTGTCTGGTGGAATTTGCAGTGGCCCCTCACGTCTTTAAAAGGATCTGTGAATTCCTTCGGTTTTCTGGGTATTCTCCTGCAGTGCTTCCTTTCTTGAGGGATGTGTGAAGTGAGTTTCTCAAGATATTTCTTGTCAGGTGAACAGTCTGTGGTCTCTGTAAGGCCTTTACCACCCCTGGGCACTGTTTGCCCCACAGAGTAGGCCTCACTTATGCAGGATCTGGGAAGAGGCTGATTATAATCTGGTGTCTGAGGCCTGGCAACCCCAGACTCTCTTCAGTGAGTCAGGCTCAAGTCTGAGCACATCTGCAGAGCTTATATTTGGCTATGTTGCTCATGGAAGGCAGGGAATCAAAAATTGTTTTCTTTGAGATGAACTCTCACTATGTTTCCTAGGCTGATTTCAAACTCCTGGCCTCAAGTGATCCTCCTGTCTCAGCCTCTCAAATCACTGAGATTACAGGTATGGGCCACTGTGCCCAGCCTATTATCGATTTTCTCCCGTTTCATTCAGTCCTCAACCCAATGCACTTCTCCCTTTTTCTTTCCCTCATCTCTGATGCTGCTCTCATGGTGGCAACTAATCACTTTTATACAACTCAAGCCAGTGGTCACTCTTCTGTTTCTGTCTTATGTGTGTCATTAGTGTATTTGAGATGCATCCTCGCCTCTTTCCTGGAAGTTTTCTCTTGTCTGTTGTCTTTTATGAATCCACTTCCTCTCTGTTTTCTTACCACTTTCTAGTCCTCTCCTTTTTAGCCTCTTCCTTCATGTCTATGTTTATCTGGATGCAGGAGCACACACTCAGATCCCTGCTTTCCTGACTTTGTGTACTTTTCTTGAGTAACCTGACCCAAAATTAGAACTTCACCCACCATGAGCCTCCTTCCAGTTTATGTCACTAACCTAGTGTGGCGTGACACCCATCCATTTATTTCACTGCCTTCAAATCAACTACATTTGTTTCCCAAGAAGTTAAAATTCAGTATGTCCCAAACAAAAAATTTTATCTTCTCTCAATCACTTCATTATCACCTTTGCAGTCACTGATGCCACAATTCTCCACTTTGCCCGGTTATTCTAGACTTCTTCATATCCCTACTTCTGGCAGATGATTTAGTGATTCCTATGGCCTCTCATGCCATTACTGCCATCAAACCCATCTGCTGTCCTCTTCACCCCATGTTCCTGCCCTGGCCTACGCCCTCATTACTTCCCACCAGAGGGCTTAAAAGTCCTACTGGTCTTTCCTTGAGTCCAGCCTCCTCCAGCCCATCCTTCCTATCGGTGCCCCATATAAACACAAATCTGACCATGTTAGTCAGATTTGTTAGTCATGTTACTCTCCTGCTTAAGATCCTTCACAGTTTTCCCCATGTCCTGTGGGATAAAATACAAACACCTGCCATCAGCACACAAGGCAGGTTACAGTGCAGCCTGGTCCACATCTCCCCTGGCTTCAGTCAAACTGAAGAACTGCAGTTCTCATTGCAACTTCATGCCTCTCTGTTCCTGAGCCTGCTTCTCCTGCTGGAAAGCCATTTCCCCTTTCTCTGTTTTGCTATCTGCAGGTGAACACTGTCCCTAGGAACCTTTCCTAAATCGTATTTTAACTTTGTTCCTAAGTAGCTCTTGGTATACCTTGTGATACTCAGTGGTGATCAAACCACACATACAGCAATCATCTTTTCTTTGTCTCTTTTGTTCTTGAATTTAAAGTAGATTGAGGACAAAGTCACTATCTTTAGAGTTACATCCTTATTACCTGGAGAGTGAAAGTTCACAATAAGCATTTATTTAACTGAATGAAAATTAATATTTGAAGTGTGGAATTTGCTTCAAAATGTGCCAACTTTTAGTTTTCAGATTTTGTGAATACAACAAATATAAAGTAGCCTAAGCTGAACCAATTACATCTGTTTAGCCCAGTCTATATACATCATGTAGTTTTTTTCCTTTTGGGCTTCATTTCTGTAGGTGAGTAATTCTATAGACCCTAAACTCAGTGGGGGACCCTTATCATCCATTTGCGACACTGAACCTGCTGTCACTCTGTGCATCCAAGTAGAGGACTGGTTCTCCCTGTGTTGGTCTGGGAGGGGAAATCCTCACTTAGGGACCATCAACCATGCAGTGTCATTTTGCTTCACTTCCTCTTCCAGGCTGAACCCCAAACTCTCTCATCTTTACTTTTTCACTGTAATAATAATTCACTTTTTGATATCAACCAGTTGCTGCTTCTTACATATCAGGTAAAGCTAAGATACTATCCCATAGGTGTTTCAAATACAACAACTTGTATTTCCAGGTGAAACTACACTCCACAAGACAATTTTGTGAATGTTATGTGAATGATAATACTTTTAAATTTACTCTGCCTAAGATGTAAGTATTGTGGATAAAATTATATAAGGAACCATTTTTCTTCTAAAAGTAAGAATGTAACTTGAAGTCAATAAATGCCACTAGGACTCTAGAGATATTTTCATGTCCTTTATGTCTTTTTCCACTCTGAAACATTTATTCCATCCTTCCACTTCCCTGCCTTGCTTTATGGCTAGATCAGTATTTTTTAATGTTTTGTCTTGTAGGGTTTCTGAGATCCTGTGGGAGTGGGGCAGGAGGACTACTCAATATTGTTTCTACCAGGAGTCATGTGACTTGGACAACTTACTTTACCTCTGGGGTCAGTTCCCTACTATGGAAAATAATTTCTTCTACGTGGGGGTGTGAAGACTCAATGAGTAAGTTTAGCACATAGTAAGTGTCATGGCAAGGAAGCACTTAAACACCTGGTTCAATGGTCCAAACAGGCCTGGGCCACAAATGGCACTGCCTATAGCTGCCTGTTCCTCTACAGTCCAGCTGGAGGGATGGGAGGGCCTCTCTGCCACACAGAGAACTAGAGGCCATGCTGTCCACACAGCTGCGTTCTTAGGACAGCAGAGGGGGAGGTGTTTTCTTCTTACTCAAGAGAAAGGCTGGGCTGAGGGGCCCAGGTCAGGAGCATGAGAAGCTGTGACCCTGCCCAGGATCCCTGGGGGAGCAGGAGGATGGGCCTGGGAGAGGTGGCCCCTAATCTGGTGAATATAGGGCTTGGGGTGGTGGAACCTTTGAGACTCAGTCAGTGGCGGTAGGCTCCTGGGGTTCTATCCCCTTTTGGAACCCCCCGAGGTGACTGTCTTTCCTAAGGAGCCTGTGGCGCTGGGCCAGCCCCACACCCTCATCTGCCATGTTGACAAGTTCTTCCTGCCAGTGCTGAACATCACGTGGCTGCACAATGGAGTCAGTCATTGAGGGTATTGCTGAGACCATCTTCCTGCCCAGCAAGAAACTCAGTTTCCACAGGTTCCAATACCTGATCCTCCTTCCCAAGGCCAAGGACACCTGTGACCTCCAGGGGCAGCACTGGCGCCTGCACCAGCCTCTCCTCAGGCACTGGGATATGGGGGTCCCTCCCTCTGCCATCACGGCGTTGGCACCACCTTTATTTCCTGGACCCATCACCCCTCAGCTCCTGCTTTCCTCAATCCCATGTTTTATGGTCACTTTATCCAAATTTCACCACCTCATGGTTTCAAATACCCAACACCTCCCACACCCAAGGCCAGCCTCTGCTCTCTGTACCTTATTACTCTGTCTTCCCTTGGTGGCCCAGAGGTCCAGGAACTAATTCAGGTGCCTGAGACCATGAAGATGCTGGTCTGTGCCCTGGGCCTGCTGGTGGGCCTGGCAGGGGTCCTCAGTGGCACCATCGTCTCAAAGACCAAGCGATCTGACAGCATCCCTGGGTCCAGGGGCTCCTGTGAGTCATCCTAGAGGTGTATTAGGGACACAGTGGAATAGACGAGATAAAAAGTTAGGGGTGAAGAATGGGAAAGAGAAACACTTCACCAGGGGCTCTTTGAGCACTGACGTTTTAGTGCCATTGGGCTGGATGAAAACACTAACAAATGTAATGAGAAATGACATTCGTTGAGTTGCTTACTGTGTTCCAGGCACTATTCTAAGTGCTTCTCATGTGTTCACTTATTTACACGTGGAGGTTGGTTCTTATTTATTTCATGTTACAGAGGGGAAATCAGACACGTGGGGAGGTGAAGGCCACACAACTTCAAAGTGCAAAGCTTGGACTTAAACCCAGGTTTTGGGCCAGCAGTGGCTGCAGTCTTGTCCAGTATTAGATTATTTCATCTGCACCCACAATCTGTCTTCCTCCATTTTACACAGCCTTAATTTTCTTCTGCCTGCAGAGGGATGTTCAGAACTTCCAATGCCATGTTAAACATTTCCAGCAACGAAGGACATCCTATCTTTTGCACAAGCTCAAAGGGAATCCACCTCATTTCTTTGAAATATATATGCTATAGATTTTTGGTTCACTATCTTTAACACGTCATGAAATTGATTAAATTCTATGTCTTGAGCTGAATTCAGTTTAAATTAATATGAATTTTGTGGAGTCCACTCATGTGTTAACCACATTATATATTTTCTGACACTGAAGAATCATTGCATTCCTAGAATAAATCTAAATTGGTCAAAACTGATTGTTTTTATAATGTACTGTTAGATTCAGTGACTGGCTCTGGAAATACAAATGAACCAACCTCATAAAATGATCTCAAAAATGCTGTTCCGTTCTGTTTTCTAGAATCACACATGTAAGAGGCATAATCTGCTCCTGGAAATGTAGGAGGATGCTCCTAACGGCAATATGATCAGGACAGGGCCTTTTGGAAGGCGATACTTTGCTTCCCATGACCATTTCTTTGATATTCTCTACTCCATTTTAGTTTTCTATTTCTTCCTGTCGTTTTGACCTTTATATCTTTCTAGAAATGTATCCATTTTATCTAAATTTTCAAATTTATACGTATAGAGTTAGTTGCAAGATTTCGCATTTTAAAATGTGTGTACAGTCATTTCCCCTTTTCATTCTGAATCTCCTGTATTTTCCTTAGGAGTCTTGCCAGAGGTCTCATTAAATTTTCATTGCCTCAAAATTTTGTTTGTCTTCCCTATTTTTATATTTCATTGAATTCAGCTTTTGTCCTTATTGTTTACGTGTATTTTCTTTTTGCTGTTTTTCTACTTTTCCATCCTCTTAATTAACATAATTGTCTCGTTTGTTTTCAGTCATTTCGCTCTAACAAAATTGTTTAACAAATAGTCTGACATTCTATGCAGCATTTTGAATGAACTTATTTCATCTTTCTATAAAGATTAAACATCTATTATGTTTTCAGTTATTTCCTCTCCCTCCACTATTTCCCTGACTTTCTAGATGTCTAATTATCAAGATGTCAGATATCTGTTTCTATCCTTCATTTCTCTTCACTTTTCCTTTACATTTTCTATTGTTTGCTCCATCATATTTTCCTTGGGGCAGTTTCTCAGCCTGACTTTTTGCTTATTAATTACATTTCAGTTGCAAAAGTCCTATTTATTATCTCATTTATTATGTTTCTTATTCCAATCTTTATCAAAGCTCAGTATTTGTGCTTGATTCGTTGGCTTCTTGCTTTTGCTTCAAATTTCCAAATTCTCCTTTACTTCTCTATTTAAGCCCTTTTATTGTGAACTAGGGGACATTTGGAAGAAGCACATAAACCAATAGAATGTACGTTGAATGATTATCACCACAAGCACCCATGTAACTAGCACCTGGGTGAAGATAGACTGTTGCCAGTATCACTGTGCCTCTCCTTAGGCCAGGAGGTGGTTTGTAAACTTTTCAGGAGCCAAAGGCTACTGATATCCATAATGCCTAGCATTGTTCCTGGTACACAGTAGGTCTTCCATAAATATCTCTTGTAGAAGTATTTTATTATTTATTTAATATGTACTTCTTAAATGTTTTCCACCTTCAAGGATTCCTACTCATTTGAAGTTAGTTGCAGCCGTGTGATTTACGTTGGAAAATGAGATGCGAGAAGTGTGTTCTTTCTAGGAGGGATCATTAAGAGCCAGTGAATGATTTCTTAGGTTCCCTTCATTCTTCTGGGGAGGTTCTGGAGGCAGAGGTGCAGGAGAAAGCCTGTCAGCCCGGCTTCCTGAGTAAGATGATGAGCAGAGCTTCCCGGACGACTTACTTTGGATGTGTAGCATGAGCCAAACCTGGATATCTGGGTATTTGTTACTTTAGAACAGCTGATCCTATTCTTACTATGTAAAAGGAGTTGAAGGGAAGGTGCTCAATGAGACGTCAAATAAACTGAGGGACAAGAGGACTAGGAGGATGTTTCATCCCATAAGCCAAGTGCACAGGAATTTCAGGGACAGTTTAGAATGTGACATGCTGTAAAGGCGTCAACTATGGCAAGTGTTCACTGGCCTGGTAGCAAGTGGTTATTAGAACCCCTTTAAAGAGCATCTTCACAGCCAATGCCCAACTCCCACCTCCTTCCACTTTCACCATCCCCTGGCTTGGCCTCACTGCTGCTTGACAAATGGGGACAAAGAGAGGGTGAAATGACTTCTCCTTAGGGTACCCCTTGATCACTACCTGAGGCAGCAGCATCTGTTGGGTGGACCACCTTCTTCTTAGGGGACTGTGAGGGGAAGAAAATGAAGGGACCAGGTGGAAAGGGATGGGAGGTACAACACTCAGCTGGGAGTCTTAAGCCCGTTGGGTTTGTTCTACTGCAGGTGTCAATCTTTCTGAGTCAGAGGCTGACACAGGGGAGTCACCAGCTTCAGCTCTCCTTTAAAACTCCATTCCCAGCTTTCCTTTGAATCTCTGCTTTTCAACCCCAGTAACTGATGTATCTCAAGACTCCTCTGCCTCCTGGCTGCCTTTGATCTTTCTGCACATAGCACTCAGCAAAGGGCCTGAAATTTAGAAAACTCTCTATAAATATTGAAAATGTGAAGTGCAGTGACAAAGTGGTCCCCAGTTTGGATGGTCTCTCAGCTCTTGTCTCCTCTGGGACCTCCCTCTGCACTACATCCTTCCTTAGAAATCCCAGAGTTTCATAAATACCAGCATATGTCAGAGTGAGACACGTGTTACACTATCTTTCCATGACTGCAGGGCATTTCCTCATCTCCTTATACCCTCAATTCCCTAGGAGCACATATCCTGTTCCTGTAATGTGGGTGCAGATACCTCAGCTTCTGATCCTGTCAGGTGTTAGTCCAGAGATTGTTCACTCCACTCTGGGTACTGCCCTAACCTGTAACGTGGGTACAGGTGACAAGCATGGAACAGAATGACTCTGATTGGATATGGTTTGTAATGTTGACTGCTCTGTGGCTCTGAAGGTAGGATTTATGTGCTCTGGGTCTGAGGATTTCACAGTGATCTCGATTTGAAGACTTTCTGCAATTCTCATGACCTGCTTCCATTGTTGAATCCCTGGATTAAAATCATATTAATTTTCTGCTGCATAGGTTTCTCACAAGTTGGCTGTGAAGCTAAAAGGGAAAATAAGACAGATAAAGGGTCCTCATTTATTTACTATATATTGTCCTCGTTACCTCATCATGTGACAGCTGAAATTACTACACAAAAACAAGGCAGCAGCATTTTCCTGTATAGTTTTTGAGAAAATGAGGCTGATTAGTGATATGTATGTTTTAAAAAGAAAAAATGATTGTGTCCTATTACCTAGGTTAAGAAGACTCTATGAGACATGATTGGTTATCCTTGTGGGTGACTTCTCTTTCCTGACTCCCTCACCTCGTGATCCTCTCTGTAGACTCCAGCTATATTTACTTATATCTGTGCCAGTGACGTCCAGTCTGTACCTTCAGCCCCACCTCTCTTAGAACTGGAGGCAGCCGGTCCCTTGTGGGTGACTTCTCTTTCCTGACTCCCTCACCTCGTGATCCTCTCTGTAGACTCCAGCTATATTTACTTATATCTGTGCCAGTGACGTCCAATCTGTACCTTCAGCCCCACTTCTCTTGGAATTGGAGGAAGCTGGTCCCCAGATGCAGGGCATTATTTGCAAGGGGAGGTGGGAGAGAGAAGCACAGTAGCTTGTGGGAATTGTCCAGGGACAGGCGCCCAGGGACACACAAGGCCCAGAAGAAGCTTGTAAGAAGCCATGGAGAGGGAAGGCATCAACTGGATGTGTCAGAGAGCTGCTGAGAACTCATTATGTGTATCAGGAGCGAAGAATCTATCCTCGACACGAAAAGGAAAGCTTACACCAAACATGTCTTCTACCTTGACTGAAAGGTGTCAATATGAGGCGAAAAACACAGAACGATGTTGGATTGAAAAAAAAAAAAGAAAGAAAAAATGACCAGTGTTTGAAGAAGAGTGCTACACATATTGCTTTGCTCTTTTCCCAGCGGGGAGGCATTTCTATCTGTGTGAAAATGAAGACAGGAGGCCGAGGCTGGTGGATGAATGCAGACTTAGAGGATACATCACGTCTACTTGATGCAATCGAAAGGCCAAGCTAGATTTGGTTAAGGAGTATTTGTGATGGCATGTGAAAAAAATGTTTAAAGGGTATTAGATTATATTTATAATTTTAAATTCTGATGTTCATTTAATTTCTTAATGCTAATGATAAAACGTGCTCTCAGTAAGTTGTATGTTGGATCAGAGCTGTGTGAATATGGGTCCTAACAGGCAGATTTGCAGTCTGTTCACCATGGAATAGCTAAGAAGAGTGGTCTGAGATCTAAATGGATGAAGGCACAAAACATGATTTGGGGGCAGCTCACTTAAATCCAGTAAATTCAGAAGAGTGCCATGTCTAACAGGACACTATACAATAGTTAACATATCCCCATTTTCACGGTTTTCTTCTTTCCTACGTGTAAACCAAAATGAACTGCTTTAACTCCTACTGTTTACTAAAACCCTTAAACAAAAGTGATAAGAGGTGTATATTTGGTGCATATTTTTAAAAGAAAATAAACACTCATGTTGGGTTTTGATTATTTATGGCGCTGAGAAGAAGGGAACATGGTTGGAGGCCCAGTTCAAGAAACTGTGCATCAAATCAAAGAGCTGAATGACAGAAACTGGCTTCAGAGCAACTTCTTGGCAGCTGCATCCTTTGGGAAGCTGGGGGTCTGTCCCAGTACCAGTGAGTGGTGCTAACGAAACACAGAAAATGCTTGTTCCAAGGCACATTAGTCCTTTTGATGAGGTCAGAAATGCTATGGGGGTAAAAGACAAAGTTATCCCAAGTTGCTGGCCTCCTTTCTTTAAGTCCCAGGAGAGAAAAATAATGGTGAGAGGCTGAGTCTCAGGCTGATAAAGAACAGAGTTGCTCTCTGCTTCCTTCAGCAATGGAGCCAAGCAATGCTCTTTCCCCACTCACCCGAGAGCTGAGGTTGAAAGAGGGATTCAGGCCTGAGATTCTTTTCCGAGAGGTGCCTCAGTGCCACATTGCACAGAAAGGACTCATATCCTTCTGTAACCCACCCCACGAGGAAATCAAAGCAGGAATATTACCTGTTTATACAGATCCTCATTGAACTGAAATGAAAGAGGAAAGGTTATATATTCAGTCATTGAAACCACTTCAGATAAATATAGAAACATTTCCATCCCACCAACTTCCATTGGCCATCACTCAATGGACGCCCCGCAGGAGCCTGAGTACCTGGGACCTCATGCATCTGGCTGCATTAAGATCCCAGCCTGGGATACCTCTCTCCATATAGATCATGTTTGTTCTCTATCTGATTTCAGTGGCCTCTGCATCTTTCTGTCATTTCTTTTCTGTCTGAACCCCTCATCATGGAGTAAGTGTGAATATGCCAGGGGAAGGTAAGTCCCGCTCACCCCGCAGGCCTTCTCACCTTTCTTGCTCCTCCTGTGCATGAAGATGCCCACTCCGCAGATGATGAGCCCCAGCACGAAGCCCCCGGCTCCTGTCAGGGTCTTATTCCGGGCAGAATCAGACTGTGCCTCTGGGAAGGACAGATCCAGGTTTAGTGTCACCTTCACCAGCTGCGCCCCTACTCACGTCCTGTCTGAGATTCTGGAGCCTGATGCAGAATATCAGGATGAGGACAGTGCGGGGAGAAAAACTTGCTTAAGAGGAAATTCAGAAAGAGCTGCCCTCATATCTGGAACAGAGGGTGTGACCTCAACAAGGTGGCAAATGCTGATTCTGGAAGTTGCCTCTCAAAAACGACTGAGAAGAGGCTACAATGCTGAAGGAGGAGAACAGTTCCCATGTGTGAGGTCAGTTCAGGAAGGTGTCTGTGTCCCTAGATTCTCTGACAAGGAGAACTATGAATCCTCAGGACCCCCTAGGCCAGGGTCAGGAAATCTCCATTTCCCCAGCTTAGAACTATGCTCAGGAGCTGGTATGGAAGAAAGATAGGGTTGGACATGGCCCCAGGGTATAGATGCAGAAGACAGGATGAGTGAACCCCAGAGCCAGAGAGTCACCTACTCTTCAGAGGTGGAGTCTAGAAGGTTATCAGAGACTAACTCACTCCACTCCACGGTGACAGGACTGTCCAGGCTGGGGTGCTCCACTTGGCAGGTATAGACGTCTCCCTGCTGGGGGGTCATTTCCAGCATCACCAGGATCTGGAAGGTCCAGTCTCCATTACGGATGAGGTTGGTGGACACGACCCCAGCTGTTTCCTCCTGTCCATTCAGGAACCACCGGACTTGGATGCTGCCTGGGTAGAAATCTGTCACATGGCAGACGAGCAGGTTGTGGTGCTGTAAGGGCCCCTTCTTGGAGGGGGAGACGTTCACCCTCGGCTGGACTAGGGATGGGGAAAAAAAAATGTGGGATAGCATTTGAGATTATTCTTTCTTTCTTTTTTTCTTTGAGACCGGGTCTCGCTCTGTCGCCCAGTCTGGAGCGTAGTGGTGCAATATTGGCTCACTGCAGTCTCAGCCTCCCGGGTTCAAGGGATTCTCCTGCTTCAGCCTCCCGAGTAGCTGGGATTATAGGTGCCTGCCACCACACCCAGCAAATTTTTTGTATTTTTAGTAGTGGCGGGGTTTCACCATGTTGGCCGGGCTGGTCTCCAACTCCTGACATCAAGTGATCTGCCCGCTCGCCCTCCCAAAGTGCTGGGATTACAGGCCTGAGCCACTGCCTCTGGCCAGATTATTACTTCTTAGGCATGTTTACTATGCAATTGATTCCTAGATGTTGAAAATAGGAATAGTGTGATTAGGCTAGTGGGTAAGGGTGACACTGAAAAGATAGAAATAGACCTTCAAGTAGAGCATGCATGATCTTGAATAAAATAATAAATAATAAGTATATAGGGGAATGGTGGGGATTCAGAGGTAGCACTCTGAATCTGTAGCACATTTAGGAGAAATTTTAACTAAAAACAATTTGGGCAAAGAATATTTAATCAAATGCAAAAATTCCTATCTTTTCAAAGTTCTATCTTGATACAAATGATGTAAAATTTACCCAAATAATATCCTGAAATTAAGATATACAGACAATGGCATTATGGTGACCTGTTAATCCACTAACTTTATTTCATGAAAATATAAAGAAAACAAAGAGAGCTTGACATGTCTTATTCTGCAAATAACCTATGTATTTTTTGACCTCACCTACAAATATTCAAAATCTTCGCATTTACGTAATATCCTGAGCCCCTACATGCTTGAGTAGTAGAAATCCCATCCTTTCCAAGTTCCTCCTCTGTGCTGTGTCTTCAGGTCCCGTGAAGATTTCACAGATGACCAGGTATTGCCTCCCTCTGCATTTCTGGATTTATACCCCAGCTTGTTCTGTTGTTCACAGGTCAATTTCCACACTGCCACTTGCAACTTTTCTTTTGGATCTCTGCCACCAGTACCTTTTTCCTCCTCAGAAGGCATAAAAGGGCAGGCATGGTGGTCATGCCCATAATCTTAGCACTTTGGGAGACTGAGGTGTGAGGAGCACTTGAGCCCAGGGGTTCGATACCAGCCTGGGTAATATAGTGAGATCCCATCTCTAAAAAGAAAACAATTTAACTGGACACGGTGATACATGTATCTGCAGTTCTAGCTACATGGCAGGCTGAGGCAGGAGGATCACTTGAACCAGGAGGCTGAGGCTGCAGTCAGCCATGATGGTGCCACAGCACTCCTGCCTGGGAGACAGCGCGAGAACCTCTCTCGAAAACAAACACAAACACAAAAACAAAAAGCAAACACAGAAAAGGGTCAACTGCCTCTAGAGAACAGCTCATTCAGAGGACTCCCCTAGAGAACAGCTCTTTCAGAGAAATGTCTCAAATCAGTCTTCCAGGTCCCTAATCACTCAATTCTTTCCTTTCTACTTCCTGGAGAACACAAATACCCTGACATGGGGCCGGGCCAGGTAAAAGCACCACCTTGAACTGACGCAAAACCCTTACTCCCTATGATATCTTTGCCTTGTCTATGGACTGATCCACATTGCCAGTCTCTTCCCTCAATGTGAGTTTATTTCAGGGGCACCTGGGTCTCACTACTTCATCACCTCTGTAAACTCAACGTCCATTAAACTATTCAACCCATTTCTAAATCTCAGATGTGAATTATGTACAATTTCTTCCCCACAGAGCTCCTGGGAACCATGAAATCAGGGGGAATACTTGGGTGTCTGTTTTAAGGTATCAGAACTTTCCATGAGAGGCATCTTGCTCAGTATTCTTTGTCAGGAGTTGGTCAGCCTGGAGCACATCAGAGACCTCCAGGGGGCGCTGGAACTAAGGCTTGATACCCAATGGCCTCATTTCTGACCCAATACAAATACATTTCACCAGGGGAAGGATTCCTGTTTGTTCTAGTTGCCTTCACTAATGCCCAGAAAACATTTGCTCAATTACTTCTAGATTTGGGAGGGCATCCACATTGGAATTGTCACAACTCCTTTCCTCCTTTTCCCACCTCTCCCCTGCCTCTGTGTTTTGCCTGTTCTAATTCATGCCTTCATTGCAATTTCCCAGACAATAATAGCAGTTTCCTACCTCATCTCCCTGCCTCTGGTCCCTCCTCTACCTAACACCCTTAGTAGTGTTCTGAAGACACAGCTCCAACCTTCTCTTTTTCATTTTTCAAGTATCTTCAGTGTTCTGACAATACTTATATGGCTACATGGGAACCTCTAGGCAGCTGATTACAATCTTTGACCTCCAGATCTCCCCACCCAGGGAACTTGAGTCTGGGGGCAGTGAGTCTGGGGATCTGTGCATCACAGAGGATCTCCAGGACAGTCTTTGGAGGAGTGAGGTTGGGGACCTGCGGGCCTAGAGGAGAAACCCACACTCCTTAGGCTGGCATTACTTTTATTTGAACAATTATTAAGTAATTGCATTGTTTTTATTTGAACACCTCTCTCAACCAATTACCTCAGCAACTTGCCTAAACTCATGTCACTCACCTCATCCCCACCCAGTGTGTCCACCGTCTCACTCCTAGCATGCACTTCCTTCCACTTTCCAGGAACAAGGGGATCAAAGGTGTGATCTCCCCAGCTTCCTCCTCCTCCCTTTATTTTTTTCTCTCTCAAGGACAAAGGTCCAGGGCTCACCCCCACACCCTGATGCTGCTCCCTCAGATGCCTCAGGTTGGTGCACCATGCTCCCCACTCCACAAGTTCACAGGAGGAAGTCAAAGCTCCAAGGCTGTCTTGTCCCATCCTTGAGAAATCCTCTTACTGCACACACCTCACCTCTCTCCATCCCTTTATACCCAGACTTCCTGAAGGAAAAGATGAATGAGCTCAGACACTGCCCTGTGCCAGCCATGGGCAACCCACAACAAGTAAAATCCATCTCAGCCCGGAGGAGGATGCGCCACACTCAGCCTCATCTGACTCCTCCCATTCCAGCTTCCACCGCTGCAGCCAACCTGCTCTTCCCAGGTCTCCTTGGTTTCCAAACCCACTTTCTATCTTCTGTTTTCTGACCTTCCTAAGTCACTGGCACCTCTGTCCACTGTGCTGCTGAGGTCCCCTCCCTCAGCTTCCAGGAATCTTTTTTGTGGGTCTGTCCTCCCTCTCAGCCTCCAGGACTCTTCTCTGCGGGCCTCCCCTCCCCTCAGCCTCCAGGACTCTTCTCTGCCGGCCTCTCCTCACACTGCACTTTGGTTTTTTGTCTCCTTCACTGGCTGTTCTCTGTTGGCCAAATCACAACTGTCCAGTTCCCAGGATCCAGTCCTTTGCTCTTCCCCCTGGGTCCCCTCTCCCGGGGTGGTCTCATGTAGCCCAGGCCCCTCCCCGGCTTCAGACCCGTCTCTCTACCTGCCCATCAGACCATCCATCTGCCCCTCAAGCACCTCAGACCCAGCCGTCTCCCTGCAGGTTTCTTCTCTGCCTGGCCTGCTGTGCCATCTCCACCTCCATTTCCACACCACACCCCTGCACGCTCTCCTGTGGCCTCCTTTCCCCTCACCCCACATGCAGTCAGCTGCCAGGTCTGATGAAGTCCAGGGGGTCTCTCTGCTCCCATCTTCCTCACTCCACACTCAGCACAGTCCAGGTCCCCATGCTCCCTCCCCTGACATGCTCCGGATGGGCTCCCATCAATCCCCAGCCCAAAGTCCCCTTCCCGCCTGGCACTAAGGTCCCTTAGGCCTGCCTGGCTGCCCCTGCTCTCTGGGCCTGGCCCCCGCGGCTGCCCTGGGACCCCTGGCCCAAAGTCTTCACTCACCTCGGCGCTTCCGGATGAGTGGCTCCTCCAGCTCGTAGTTGTGTCTGCACACCCTGTCCACTTCGGCCCGCGCCTGCTCCAGGGTGTCCTGTCTGTTCCAGTACTCCGCAGTAGGCCGTCCCAGCTCCGTCACTGCCCGGAACTCCCCCAGGTCGCTGTCGAAGCGCACGTACTCCTTCTGGTTATAAATGAATCTGTCCAGGAGGCGCTGTGTCCCATTAAACGCATAGCATTCAAACCGTCTCTGGTACACGTAATTCTCTGCAGGGAGGAGGAGGCCATGAAGGGGGGAGGTGTACTCTCACCTCTCACCTAATCCTCTCTTTCTTCCTCTCTGTCTCAATATTAACGATTCTTCCCAAATCTTCCCACTCAGGACTAGATTTTAAAATAGGAGTTTTCATTGTACCAAGTTCTGTGGTCTTAGGCAGGTCACAGAGCCTCTCCAGGCCTCAGTTTTCTCACTACGCAGCAAGAGGATTTACTGAAAATAATGAGACTCACTGATCGGGTACTGAGTGATCACTAGGGAGGGGCCAGCACTGAGAGGAAGGCAGTCTCTTCTGCTGGTAGCTGGAGTGGGGGGGAGACGGTTCACCCGTGGTTGCTGGGAGAAACAGTAGGGGCAGGAGTAGCTGGGGACATGGAGGGTGGAGGCGCTCCCCCTACCCAACTTCCCGCCTGACATTTCCATCCTGGTGTCAGTCCTGGCTCAAATGTCACCTCTTCCAGGAAACCCTCCTTTCCTTCTTTTTCTTTATCACAGCTAGGGACTCTCCTCTGCCAGTTTCTTGAGAATTCCTCAACCTGCTCCTGTTGTTTTGCATTTAGGAAATGTAGAAATATATCATTAAAACTTTCTTCAACTTTGGTAGGGGACCTGGACTGGGCCGGGCGCGTTGACTCATGCCTGTAATCCCAGCACTTCAGGAGGCCACGGCGGGAAGATCATGAGGTCAATAGGTCAAGACCTTCCTGGCCAACATGGTGAAACCCCATCTCTAATAAAATACAAAAAATTAGTTGGGCATGGTGGTAAGTGCCTGTAGTCCCAGTTACCCGGGAGGCTGAGGCAGGGGAATCACTTGAACCTGGGAGGAAAAGGTTGCAGTGAGCTGAGATTGCGCCACTGTGCTCCAGCCTAGTGAAAGAGCAAGGCTCTGTCAAAGAAAGAAAGAAAAGGAAGAAAGAGAGAGAGAGAGAGAGAGAGAGAGAGAGAGAGAGAGAAAGAAAGAAAGAAAGAAAGAAAGAAAGAA
>NW_012115599.1:14514171-14522853 GCF_000951035.1 Colobus angolensis palliatus
AGAAAGAAAGAAAGAAAGAAAGAAAGAAAGAAAGAAAGAAAGAAAGAAAGAAAGAAAGAAAGAAAGAAAGAAAGAAAGAGACTCTATAGCCTGAAAGTTAATTTTCAAACATGGGTGCAGAAAGACTTGGTGTCGAAAGATGTGGAAAATATCTTAATCAATGAAAATCACCACAACTACCAGGGACCTGTGGGACTGGAGTCCTTTGGGTTTAGAGGCATTGAGGTAATTTTTTGGCAGTTTTTGTGGTTTTATTTAAACACAAAATGTGGACATGAGCTTTCTACTCATTTTCTTCGCTGAGCAGCCCAGCATTGTGGTTGGTGACTCTGATGACCGGCTGGGCAGCTCTTTCCATGATGGGTTTGTGGTTCTTGGTGGAAACTTTCTGAGCCATCTCAGCACAGTAAGATTTGTGGCACATCAGCAGCACTTTAAGCTCCTTGACGTTGTGGAGCAGAAACTTCTGGAAGTCACTGGGCAGCATGTTTTGTTTTTTTGTTGTTGTTGTTGCTCCCATAAGCAATGTTGGGCATCAAGAGCTAGTCCTTGAACCTTCTATGAACCCTGTTGTCAAGACCTCTGGGTTTTCACCAGTTATGCTTAATATTGACATATTGGTCTAAGTGGTGCCATATGAACTTCTTGGTCCTCTTTTTGATGATCTTAGGCTTCATGAGGAGTTAGAGGGAGGCCACAATGTGGAGGAAAAATGGCTGCTAGCTGCATAGGCAGCACAAAGGAAGAGAGCATTGATGTAATTTTTACATAAACAACGTTGGCAGCCTTTCCCACATGCTGTTCTTCCTAGGGAGTGCCATGAGCAGTGTCTGGCAGGTGTGTGTCTACACAGAATTATCAATGACACGGCACTTGTTTGTTTCTGTTTGAGTCTCTTCAGGCCTGCTCTGTTCTTGGGCGCATTGGGGAAATTAAGGTGCTATGATTGTTCTGCTCATCTGTTTCATGCTCTGCAAGTTAACTTCTCCAGTTTATTAACAACACCCCTCACAGAAGCTGCACAGCTGGTGGCACAGGATAATGGAGATGCAGTGGGGCTGGGCTCAGGGGCACCACAGAGTCCACCTTTAGTCTCCAGTGTCATTGCTAAGGCGAGATCCCAGGTCTTGACTCGGATATCCTGACCTACTTCTTTTCCTGGTGCCTTGGGCCCCAACCCCTAAACTCCCAAGGCCAGCTGCCTCCAGCCCTTTGAGCCCAGATTCCTCCTCCACTGCCACCCACCCCCCTCCCTGTTCAGTTGCCCGCTCTGAGTGTGGAGTCTCCCATTTCCATTTGTTAGTCTTTGTTTCTCCTTTTCATTCACCAGTAAGAGAACATTTTTCACTCAAGAATAAGAATTTTGAAATTTTTCTTTGCAACATTTCATTCTTTTTTAAAAAAAATTTACCCAGTCTTAGGTATTTTTTTTAAATATATTTAACTTTTTAAATGGAATTTTACCTGCCAAATAGACATAAGTGATGAGGGGTATTATGATGTAATTTGAAACCTTTGGTTTTGAATATAAGAAAGTTTATCCTGTTTGTGGAACCCTTAACCAACACAGTTTGAAACCACTGAGCTGAATGAATTCATCTCTCACTCAGAACAGGATATATTAAAAACCTCTAGCTCCCTATGGATTGTCTCAGCCAAGCTTTTCTCCCCCAACCCCTTTAAGCCACAGCTTGGCTCCTCGGTCCTTTCTTCTTGTGCTGTTTGAGGATGGGGATGTGTGCGGAGTTGGAGGAGCACTCAGTACACTGTGGAATTGGCCCTGCCCACTCTACCCACTTCCCTATGGCTCCAGCTCTCCCTCCAGCAGGTTTTGATTGAACATTCATTCTACACAGGGAGCTCTGGTAACCCACCCTTGGTCCCTGTCACACGGCTCTGCTGCCTCATCTCATTCCTCCAACAACCTCAACCCAGGCTTTGCCCCTCCCCACGTTCACTGCCCAGCATCACATGCCCCCTTCTGCTCTCTGCTCCCCCATCTCTGGGTTTCCTTGGTGGCTCCCAACAGTGCCCCTCATCCCACACAACAGCTCTGCCTATGGGATGGGGGTGCTGCATCCCCTCATCTCCTCCTGACACTGATTAGTGTCACCAGAGCTACTCCAACCTCCTCTTTCCCTAGCCTCAGCCCTCTCCAGTTCCTAGGGCTGAGCCATCCTGCTGGTTATTTCTCAGCATCCCTCTGTGACTACAAGTGCAGGTTCTCCTCCCCTTCCCAGACAATGAACCTGAGGTAATGGCTTTGAGGGGCTGTCCTTAGGAGATTCCAACATTGTTATCCTGAAAAATGAGGAGGTGACATGATGTCAGTACCTTCTAGGTGTGTCCTATGAGGGGTGTGGAGGGGTCTAGGAGGAAGGATCTAAGCAGGAAAGGTGGAAGTCAGTGGAAAACTAAGGTACCTACTTTGCAGTCCTTCCTCTTAGGGTGTTGGTGTAAATTTGGACTAGTAAGATAAGAGGATCCTGAGAGAAAAACAATGGATCACAGAAGACATAATATTACACCAGCCACAGGGAGGCAGCGGGAAGAAAAGGTTTTTCCGTTTGTTACTGCTTCCTTGGCTGTCTGATAACCTACACTCAATCTCTTTCACGCACCCACACATCCTCATCACATTCTTCCTACAAGTCTCAGCCCACCCTAATACTCTAACCAAGTTCTGGGGAAGCTGGGAGAAGTACCTTTAATGAGAGTGCCTTCAGGAGCTAGAACCCGTACTCAATCCTCCCTCCCATCTTGCCTTAATTGTCCAAAGGGTGTGGGCTCCTGTTCCTACCTGGAGAATGATCCTCAGAGCCTGGACACTCCAGCTAAGGGCTCTTTTCCTGAGTCCCCTCCAGACTGGATGCAGATGTGAGCACGCCCAGGAGCCTACACTTGCCAACCTCTCTCTGTGCAAACCTTGTCTGTCCAAGGTTATCCTGGATCTCTTGGCCCCATTTCCCCAAAGACAAGTATCCTGACCACTGGGCACCTCTCTCTGCTGTACCCACATCCTTGGAGAAAGAATAGGCCTGTAGGGTAGCAATCTATCCTATACGGGATGAGCCTCATTCTCTAGCTGAGAAGGGAGGACACTGGCTTAGTGCAGGAGCCCCCGCAGCCTGTCTCAGGGTCTGGTCTCTTAAAGAGAAAGTCCCCTAGGAATTGTTCCCTGAGCCAGACCCTCCAGGAATGGCAGATCTGCTCTTACCTGGAGTGGCCCTGCCCTGGACCACAGATGTGAGCAGCACCGTCAGTAAGGCTGTCAGAGTCACTGTCCGGGGGGCCCCAGAAACTGGCAGAACCATCATGGAGCTAGAAAAGGATGGCAAAACGAAAAGAGTCGCAGTCAGGAAAAGGACTCTCTAAGGGGAGCTCCTGCCTGAAATATTAGAAACCATGAACCCAAGCTGTCTTCTGTGACCCTGGGATTGGACAGAGTCTGAGAAAAGAACCAATGGACACTGAGCTTTGTATGAGTCATCACTCACCGGGCAGACGGTTAGTGTGAAAGGTCTGAAAATATAAAGCCTGCGATGCAGTTAAGATGACAGATTGATAGGTGCTGACGAGTTGATGGGTGCAGCACACCAACATTGCACAAGTATACATATGTAACAAACCTGCACGTTATGCACATGTACCCTAGAACTTAAAGTATAATAAAAAAAAAAAAAAAAGATGACAGAGGGAGGACAGTGATACTCATTTTAAGCAGTCAGATAAGTCATGAGGTTTGGGGAGATGATGTGTTTTCTTTGCTCTGAATGTGATCTCAAATATTCTGCTGCCCATCTACGGGGATTATCATTTCCCCAATTCTGCCACACCTCACACACTCACAAGACATGGTCTGTTGTGGAAGAAGCGCTATCTCAGTGTGTAGAAGACTATTCAGTGGCATGGTTTAGAGGGATTAGAGTACCCATCCCAGAACTCAGATGAGGCCTGGAGTCTGTCTGTCTTGCCTTTGTCCAAAGGTGTGTTTAAGATTAACACTCATTTATATTTACTTTCTCCCAGAGGCCTGTGAGTCATGCAATGTGCAGGGGATACCAGGTTCTTCCACAGGACTGTCATCAGAGTCAGCAGGGCTCAGTGTAGGAACCTTACACTGGGGGCACGGACACACCACCTACCCTACCATGTAAAGATGCAGCATTAACGACACTGTCTCTCTTGGACTTCTATTCCTTGTCTTCAATATGGGGATGATATAACCAGCCTTATAGCAAACTCTTAAGACCAGATGAGATCAATAGGTCTGAAATTTCTTTGGAAAAATAAAACCACAGAGAATATAAATTGACCAGCAAGTAAGGAAGAAAGTGAAGAAAAAATCAAAGACCTCACCTCCTTCAATCTGATTCTATTTTGTTATAGTGAATATTTTTACAAACTTCCAAAGAACATTACTTTTTACTTTAGACACTTATAAATGTGATCCTACTGGACCACCAATTCTAATTTCAAAAAAAAAATCAAATTGGCATCATTTATTTAAAATGTAAATAGAAGGCTATAATGTAAAATGCAAGAGAAGAAAGAATTATGTAGTAGAAGGTGTCCAGTAGGATTGAGGGGCCAGGAGAGGATTGTGGAGAAAAGCGCAGTTTTCTTAGTAACTGCCTGGGTTGGACTCTTCTCCTTGTCATTTACCTGCCATAGATAATTAGACAGATACTTAACTCCTCAATGTCTCAGGTAATTTATTTTTAGAGTTGGCATTAATAATACCTCCCTCAGATTTATGTGAAGATTAAATGAGATAATGCTTGCAAAGCACTAATAATAGCATCTCTCATGAACTAATCTGTTAGTAACTATTATTTATGCAAGGTAAGGCTACCACAAACAAGAAAAATATTAATGTAATATTAAATGTTTTGTGACTTTATCCACGAGTATCAAAGAAATCGCTCAAATTTGAAATATTTAAGATGAGACTAGAAAAGTAATTTCTTAAATATGGTAAAGAGAATATAAAATAAAAAATGAACATTACATGTAACAGAAAAGCATTAGACAAACCCTTCTCAAAAACAAGATCAAAATATGCGCATTGTGACCACAGGTAATGCTGTCCTGGGTATTCTTATATGAAGATAAAATAGCATGGTAATTTAAACATAAAAATGTTATTACAGAGTTTAAATACCAGGAAAAGTCAAATACTGAGAAATCTAAATAAAAGTTATCTAAAAATTTCACTAACAAAGGTAACAAGGAATAGATAAATACTTAAAGATCAACTTCATTCAGGTTAATTAAAACCTCTAAATAGAAATTACAACACTTCTGCAGAAATGATTACATAAAAAGGAGATATTCAGGGAGGTAGAAAGAAAGAAAGATTAATAAATATTTTATTATATAGCACATTCATTCTTAATTATCAGCAGAATATATCTGTAAACTTGACAATGTAACATAAAACATGATTTAAAATATAGTGACCAAAAATCATCAAAGATCTTCTGACTGTCTGGGATGGGGGTGGGAGTGGGGTGAAGGAACATAATGGAAAACATTTGCCATCAGGGAAGATGTGACTTATCTTTTTAAGTCTCTTTCTCTAACTCTGAAAATGAACTGTGAACTGGAGCTCTCTGGACCACGCTGGTACCTAAAATTCTCCCATCTCTTCCCCAGCACCTTCCAGCATCCTCTTTACCCAGCAACAGAGAATGTCAGCTTTGTTATTTCTCTGATTGGTGAAACCCAGGCATGCGGACTCCTCTCCACCCATTTTGACGATTTCCAGTGCTAGAAGCCCCCAGTTTCAGAGTCTCATCTGCCTCCACCCGGCCTCAGTTCCTCATCACTCTTCCTGTGCTCACAGTCATCAATTATAGACCCCACAACGTGTGCCCTGAAGACAGAATGTTCCAGACCAGAGCTGTGATCTTGAGAGCCCTCTCCTTGGCTTTCCTGCTGAGTCTCCGAGGAGCTGGGGCCATCAAGGGTGAGTGCTCAGGAGAATGCAAGAGCATCGGGGTGAGTAGTGGGGAGGCTCACATCAATTGTTGCTTCAGGAATCAGAGATTTTAGGAGCTCATTAATCTATCTGGCCCTCATGATAGTCTGTGTTCCCTCTGGCCCTCATAATAATAACAGCAATAGCAGCCAGAATTTACAAGACACCTGCATAGTTTCTTTCCCCATTTACATCTCACAGGAAACTTCAATGAAGATATTATTCCCTTCATTTAGAAATTATTTTGAAAAAACTGAAGCTCAAAAAGATGAATACATTTTCCAAGGTTACACAGCAGAACAAGCCAAGTTTGAAGTCCAGACCCAGCTCTGAGGGTCATACACTGCCTCCCCCAGATTCCTGCACACAGTGACCTTCTACCAGGGCCCTCTGGGCCCCCACACCCCTCCCATCTCTCTGGGATCTCCAGCCTCTGTCTTTTGTGGCTGCTTCACAGGAACTCCGAGCTATGGGCTCTGCATTAGGAGAGAAAGTGCTGAGTTTTCCTGTATCCTCCATCTCTCCTAGGACCCTGCAGCTCTTCCTGGGTCTTTGTTGGTGGTCACAAGCTTTCCTCTCTCAAGACAGCACTATTGCATGGTCTTGTTAGCCTTGTGACTTGGGTCCTGAGAGGTCCAGGACTGCAAGGGAGGCCTAGACTTTGGATAGCTGCAAGGACTCAGCCAGAGATGGGCCGTGGTGAACGCTCTTTCTTCCTGTAGCTGACATCAGGGAGAATGACATCAAGCCTGTGTATGATGCTGTCATCCCAAAATCTAGTAATGGGGAAGGTTAGAATCTATAACATACAAGATGCACACTGGCCTCAGACAGTTTTATTTAAGATGTGTAGAATAAAGAGGAGGTGAGACTGGGGAGAACCAGAAATATCGATTGCCCTGTTCACAGTCACCTGGGTTATTTCTAATGTTATGTTATAATAAACATCACAATGGGCATATCTTCTTAGATTTGAATGTGTTTTAGGATTATTGGCAGAAATGTATAATTTGCTCAGCTGTCTCTTCAGGGTTTCCCTCCCCCATGGTTCCTTGTCTCTTAACATCTAAACATGTCCTTTACCTTAAAAATATAAGTGCAAACCAACTGACAAAAAACAACCTTGCCTGCATCCTACCCTAGAGACACTCCCTCTGTGTCCTCACAGTTGGAACTAAGTTTCTGACTTGTGTCCAGTAGATCCCTCTCATCTTGGCCTTCAGGAACCTCTTCAGAAGGTCAAATCCAGTGTGTTCTTCTCAGTGCCTCTGACTTGGCTTACTAATAACATTTGCACTGTAATCCAATTCTTTCTGATGAACTACCCTGTCCTTATCTGTCTCCTGTTTCTCTGGATCCTCCTTATCATCCTTTAAATCACCTCTTAATTATCATGTCCTCTCATCATAGCCTGAGATCTCTGCAATTCTGACTTTTGGCACTCTTCCTGGAAAATCTCATCTAACCTGCACCTGCCACTAATGACTTCAGTTCTCTGGCCTAAACTCCTCCCCTGAGACCACCCATCATCCACAAATGTCTATGTATTATTTCTCCTTAGATGACTTCCAGATTGTCTACTGCAATAGCCCCACAGTGAACTCAATATCTTCTCCTGGTCAGGCTGCCTTCCCTGTGAGAAGTGGCTTTTGCCCTGTTTTCTGAATGCCTACATTGAAGTCATCTGTTCCCCAGGAAGCCATCCCCGATGTGTTTTTTGATCTCATGTTGTGTATACCCACGTATCTGCACTTATTCTTCTGAACCTGCTGTTGTCTTGTCACTTGTGTTTCCTTCTGTGAATTGTACGCGTCTGCAGAACAGGACCTATGTGTTATTTTTATTTGAATATTTAGCATCTAACAGTGTTTGACATATAGTAGTCTTTTAATACATATTTTTGTCTGAATGGAAATGACATTTTGAAGTAAAATAACCTGTTTCATATCTGGCTGATCTTTAGACAGCAGAACTTGTTAACGTGTTTTTTAAAAAGCATTTAAAAATACACGGGACATTCATGTATTAAGAAGATGAGTTCCTAGTAATTGCTAGAGGACTTTGTGTCTTTTTATTTTACCCTCTTTTTCCTGATGAGTCCTTTGAGTCCTTTAAACTGAGGAGGAAGCTAAGTTTCCTTGTGAAACACCTATAGGATTTAATTTATTTTGTTTAGTTTGAAATATCACTTGTGCTTGGCCACTTATAGTGACAGGGAGTCATTCTCAGTGAAAAATAAGATACAGGTCATACCCTCCAGATACTTACAATTACAGTGACAGGGAGTCATTCTCCCTGTCACTGTAAGTGGCCAAGCGCAGACTGGGTCCCCACATGTCAGGGCTGCAAACTCGCAGGGAAATCCGTGAGTTAGGAGGTGAGAACAGATGAGCCCTGTGGTCCCTTCTCACTCTCATGCATTTATCATTCTAAACCCAGACTCTCACATATACATTCATTGTTTTCTTTAATGATTACAGTTGCTTTTATCCTCTTATCTTTGCTACCTCTTGCAAACAAATAAAGACTAAGAAACAAAATAAGTTAAATCCTGCAGGTGTTCCAAACTCAGCAATAATTTCTAATTGGCCTCTAGAATGTAAATCAAAATATAAATGTAAGAAAAGTGTGGCTCAAGCCTGTAATCCCAGCACTTTGGGAGGCCGAGACGGGCGGATCACGAGGTCAGGAGATCAAGA
>NW_012115600.1:0-35424 GCF_000951035.1 Colobus angolensis palliatus
AGGGACTGGGGGACAAACTACTGGCATTTGGTGCTGGGAGGGATGACAAATGTTCTGCGATACCCAGAAGTCCCACACAATACTGTTATTTCCCCCATTAAGAAACACTGGGGCCAGGTGCAGTGGCTCATATCTGTAATCCCAGCACTTTGGGAGGCCGAGGTGGGCAGATTGTTTGAGCCCAAGAGTTCGTGACCAGCCCGGACAACATGGCAAGGCCCTATCTCTATTTTTAAAAATGCAAAAATTAGCTAGGTGTGAAGGCATGTGCTGGTAGTCCCAGGTACTCGGGAGGCTGAGGTGAGAGGATCACCTGGGCCTGGGAGGTGGAGGCTGCAGTGAGCCATGATTGCATCATTGCACTCTAACCTGAGTGACAGAGTGTAACCCTGTCTCAAAGAAAAAAGAAAAAAAAAAAGAAAGAAAGAAAAAGAAAGGAAGAAGGGAAGACAGAAAAAAAAGCAAGCAAGAAAACAAGACAGCAAGCAAGCAAGAAACATTAGATCCCACTTCACACCGTTAAGATGGCTACTATCAGAAAACCAGAAAATAGCAAGTGTAGGTAGGGATGTGGAGAAACTTGAACCTTTGTGCACATTCCGTTTGGGGTGGGAATGTGAAATGGTACAATCACTGTAGAATACAGTATGGTAGTTCCTCAAAAAAATCAAACACAGAATTACCATATGATGCAGCAATTTCACTTCTAGGTATATACCCCAAAGAATCGGAAACGGGTTTTTTGTTTGTTTGTTTTGACATGAAGTTTCGCTGTGTTACCCAGGCTAGAGTGCAGTGGTGTGATCTCAGCTCACTGCATCTTGTGCCTCCTCGGTTCAAGCAATTCTCCCACCTCAGCCTCCTGAGTAGCTGGGATTACAGGCGGCTGCCACCATGCCTGGCTAATTTTTTTTTGTATTTTTAGTAGAGATGAGGTTTCACCATGTTGGCCAGGCTGGTGTTGAACTCCTGACCTCAAGAGATCTGCCTGCCTTGGCTTCCCAAAGTGTTGGGATTACAGGTGTAAGCCACTGTGCCCAGTTGAAAACAGGGTCTTGAAGAGATATTTGCACACCTATGTTCATAACAGCATTGTTCACAATAGCCAAAAGGTGAAGGCACCCCAGGCATCCATTGATGAATGAATGGATATGGACAATGTGGTATCTCCATACAATGGAATATTATTCAGCCCTGAAGACGAAGAAAATTCTGACACATGCTGCAACATGGATGAACTTTGGGGACATTATATCCAGTGAAATAAGCCAGGCACAAAATGACAAATATGCTATGATTCCAGTTATATGGGGCACTTAAGGGAGTCAGATTCATAGAGGCAGAGAGTAGGATGGTGGCTGCCAGAGACTGGGGAGGAGAGGAAACTTGGAGTTATTGTTTAATGACAGAGATGAGTTTGGGAAGATGAAAAAATTCTGGAGGTGGAGGCACAGCCATGTGAATGGCTTTCTAGTAAACTGTGTGCTTAAAGATGGTTAAGATGGTAAATTTTAACTTACATATATTTTCCCACAATTTAAAAAGAAACATTGAGCCTGATGCAGCGGCTCACACCTGTAATCTCAGCACTTTGGGAGGCCAAGGTGGGCGGATCATTTGAGGTCAGGAGTTTGAGACCAGCTTGGCCAACATGGTGAAACCTCATCTCTACTAAAAATACAAAAAAATTAGCTGGGGGTAGTGGCAGGCGCCTGTAATCCCAGCTACTTGGGAGGCTGAGGCAGGAGAATCACTAGAACCTGGGAGGCGGAGGTTGCAGTGAGCTGTGATTTTGCAGCTGTACTCCAGCCTGGCCAACAGAGCGAGACTCCATCTCAAAAAAGAAAAAAAAAAAGAAAGAAAAGAAACAGAAAGAAACATTTGATCATCTTTTCTCGTTGGCTGAGTTTGGATATTTTTCTATTTTTCTAAGAGTAACGGGATGCCTTTAGAAGGATGATGGCCCTAAATATCTGGGCCGTTGTGTTTTGTCGCTTGGCTGTTGTGTTTTGTCTACCATACGAAGAAAGGGTGCCAGGGTAGTGGACGCAGGCAGGCCAGTGAGGAGACTGAGAAGTTGGCTGGGAGAGAGAGTGGCTTGGACTAGGGCAGTAGCAGCAGATGTGGTGAGAGGTGGGTGGATTCTGCAGGGACTGTGGAGGAGCATCACAGGACCAGTGGCAGATTGAAAGGGAAGGCAAGAGGAAGTGTCACTCGTGGGGTGCCTTGGGGAAGGCTCCCTCCATACATGACTTCTGAGCTCACATTACATGTTCAGCGCATGCTGGAGAGATGACAAAGGGGCTGGGCTCCTGTCTGGTGGGAATTTAGAGAAGTCTGACTGCACTATCTCCAGGCTGGGCAATTCCACTGAAGGTTTTAAAGAATTTTGAGACTTCCTCGTGCCATCCTCCATCCTCCTGCCTTCAGACCAGACAGACTCATCCTCTCCCCAAACCCCAGCTCCAATGGACAGCACACTGGAGGATTCAGAACCTGCCTGCCCCCTCCCCCATATCCATAGAGGGGGTCGCTATGAAGTGCCCTTTGAGAGAGGCTTTCTAATTTCCCAAGACATGGTCACAGCTGCGGGCCATGTGATGGTCTTAGCATGCCTCAGAGGTTGGCCAGGAAGGTTTCTCCTTCATCACACTGTTGAGGACATAGACTCTCACAGTAACACATGCCTCATCCACGAAGATGTGTGTACTCCCTGGATGGCACATACGTCCTTGAATTTCCAGACGACAGGAGGAGTTGAAGCAGGGGGTTAAGGGGAAGTGCCTGGCCGAGGGAAGCCAGGTTGGGGGACGTGGGTATGAGGCCAGGTTGTCACTGTGAAGTACGGGGTGGGAGCCTGGCAGTCTTGAAGAGCCAAGAGGGCATTTCCCTCTTTTTCTCCAAGCACAAAGCAAGGGTTTCTGAGCTCCGCAGCTGCAGTCTCCTTCCAGGGTGGGCTCGATGACCACTCCAGAGTGGCCCTGGACGTTGCTGCCCTCTGACAACCTGGAAGCCATTGGCTGTCTCTCCTGCAAACTGTAGAACTTGGGCAATTTGAACAGGTCAGGCTGCAATTTTGTGTGCAGGGCTGCAGGATGGGTGCACACATGAGTTTGGAGCACGCAGATGCGGACATCAGAGGTGTTCCTACATCTTTGAATCTCATCTGTGCCTTTTTGGCTAAGTCCAGGAATGTGTCTGGCTTCAGACCATTGGCATCACAGCTGCGAACCAGAGACTTCCAGGGCTGGGAGTAACCGAGAGCTGCTCTCATCCATCCTTTTGCCTTCAGGGGGACTTCTACCCTCCCCCGAAGACCATCCCAGCCAAAGGCAACGTTATCTTTTCCCCAAAGAGCTCCCTTCCTCTCCCTCAGGCCTTCATTCCTGTGGGGAGCAACTTCCAGCCAAAGACCTCTTCCCACAGATTGTAGACAACTTTAATTCTGCCTGCCCAGCCCATGCTCCCGCTTCTGATGGCAGCACCCCTTAGAGAGGCCCCCTCCCCACTCTCAAGTTGTGGGTTGGGTGGGGTTTACCTTGAGTGCACCTGTGGCCCAAGCCTGGCCAATGAGAGCACCACATTCCCCTCGTCTTGTCTCAGGGTTGGTTTGGGGGTGAGCATGTGATCAAATCAAGGCAAATCAGATGAAGTTCTGGAATTTTGCTGCAACAATGGAGAAGGAGGTGTCCTTTCAGTTGGGTTTGCTGTTAGGATGGAAGCCTAAAGTTGCCATCATTTGGAGAAAGCCTACCTGACAATGGATCCAACACAGTGGAAGGCAGGGTGGAGGCATGGAGAGAGACAGCTCCTGACAACTGCCATTGAGTACCTGGATCCAGCCATGCCTGAAGCTAAAAACCATGGACATTTTAGATATGTGAACTGATAAACTTGCCTTACTGCTAAATATGCCAGTTTGAGTGGGGTTTCCATCATTTGCAGCAAAGGTGCTCCAACCCCACCCTAGGTCGCTCCTTCTGCCCCACAGCCTTTGGCCTTTGGCTCTGCCCACAGTGGGGCTGGAGGGTCTCTGGCTATGCCCTTAGCAGAAGATTCCTTCATCTCCTTGAGTCTGCTGGTCAATTGCTGCTCAACATCTGTGTCTCCACTTGGACCCACCCTGCTCCTCTCACTGTTTTCTCTTTGGCTTACTGTTATTTAGAATCCTTCCAGTTGCAGCTGAGAGAAGCCACATCACATTATCTTGAGCACAAAAGGGGACTTACTGGCCTGGGAAGTGGCCCTGGGGAGTAGGGCTAGGGGGTTGGAATCACGGCTTAGGGAAAACAGGATTATCTCTGTCTGTCATTCATCCTTGTTGTCTCTGCTTCCCTTTGGGGCTGGCCTCATTCTTTCCCTTCTGCGAGGTGGAGAACTTGGCTACCATCAGCCTGGCTTGGGAACCCCAGTCTAAAACCAGAGAACTGCTTTCTTCTAAGATCCATATGTCAATTCCAAGGAAGGACTGACAGACCTTGTTTGGGCCATGTGCCTGTGGGGCAATCACTGTGGCTAAGGAAGTGGGGGACAATCACTGACCAAGTCTGGGTCATGTGGATGAGGCATTGGGGTTCAGTAATTGACAGACTCATGTAAGGAAGGAAGAGCAGTTTCCC
This sequence comes from Colobus angolensis palliatus, assembly GCF_000951035.1. Lineage (NCBI taxonomy): Eukaryota > Metazoa > Chordata > Mammalia > Primates > Cercopithecidae > Colobus > Colobus angolensis. The sequence goes on from NW_012115600.1 coordinate 4,620, forward strand.
ATAGGGGACCAGGTGGCTGATAATAAACTAAGGTTGGGGTAAGAGGGGTGCTGGGCAGAAAAGAGCAAGAGATATCCATCCCAGACACCACTATCATCACAACCATCAACTCCATCTGCCAGCATCTCCTGAATCCCTAGTATGGGCCTGGCTCCATGAGCAATTCATCTATCCCTCCTTCCCTCCCTCCCCCCACATATCTATCTATCCATCCATCCATTCATCCATCCATCCATGCATCCATCCAGCACTGATTCTGCACCAGGCCTATCTATCCATCCATCCATCCATCCCTCCCTCCCTCCCTTCCTCCATCCACCCACATACCTATCTATCCATCCATCCATTCATCCATCCATCCATGCATCCATCCAGCACTGATTCTGCACCAGGACCATTTATCCATCCATCCATCCATTCATCCATCCATCCATCCATCTAGCACTGACTCTGCACCAGACCCTGAGCTAGAAACACAATGGTGAGTCTCATCTCACTCAGAGATAAGAACTCCAATCCTAGTTCAGCCTAGAGGGGAAGAACATTTAACAAGCCATTATATTCCCCCGGGGTAAGAGCACTGATAGGGAAGTATAATGGATTCAGAGCAGGGCCAGCTAATGTGGTTTTGGCAGAGTGGTCTGGAAAGGCTTCCAGGAGGAGGTCACAGTTAAGTGGAGACCTAAAGGAAGAGCAGGAGGTAACCACGTGAAGAATAAAAAGAGTTTCCGGGAGAGATGACACTGGGAGGTCAGGAGTTTCTGCCCCCATGGAGGTGACAGTGATGTGGGAAGACAGGACTCCTTCCTTCCCTCACTCAGCAGTGGGAACAGGACGCAGGGATGGCCTCACCCTGGGCTGGGCCTGGGATCTGGAAGTGAGATCGCCCGGGCGCCTTCACCCAGGAGCTCCTGATCCACGGAGGGAGGCAGGTGTGTGGTTTGAGAAGTGCACTGCACGGAGGAGGCGGCCTGGAGGAGAGCAGGGGTGCGGTGGGTGCTCCAGGGAGGAGGAGAAGACTGCACTCAGTCTTGACAAGACAGCTCACTAGGAAAAACGAAGCCACAGGTTCCGGATCCTCAGGGCTGGTGCTGGCACCCTCCATCCTCGTAACTCCCAGTGTGTGGGTGTCCCAAACTGTGTCCTCCTGACCACCCCTCACTCCCAGAGAAGCCTCCACACCAGCGCTCCTTGGTCAGGGTCAGCCTGTCCTCTCTCCTCGGGCTCTGGCGGGGGTGTAGGAAGACGTCCATTCCAGATGCTGATGAAGAGGAAGGTAGGTACTTGGGCAGGGAGGGTAGAAGATGGAGGTTTGGTGAAGATCTGAGGTCAGGAGATGGGGTTCATGGCCTCCTTCAGCTACAGACTCACGGTGTGACCTTAGGCAAGTCCTCGCCCTCTCCGGGCCTTGGTTGATCCCTCGGTTTGGATGGGAGAGTGCATAGGCCTTATTCAGGCGCCATTTCTGTGCATTTGGAGGTGAGCCTGCACTGGGGCTCCTGGCTCCCGGCAGCGCGGCCTGCAGCCTACAGGTCCTGAGTCATCTTCCAGGCAGCGGGTGACCTCTCCATACCCCTGTCTCCCTACAGCCCCGTGACCCTGGGCGGCGCACAGGGCCAGGCCGTCCCAGGCGGGCGGCACAGTGGAAATCACAATATTGACCCAGCGCGCAGGAAGTGGGGAGGACAGGCCGCCGGGGTTCCCGGCCCAGGGGGAGACAGCTCTCTGAGTGATGAGCTCAGAGCCAAGCTCTCCCTCCCTCCTGGGTCACCGCACCGCTGCCCGCCGCCAGGGCTGTTCCTCCCGGCTCCAGGGCCCCCCTCCCCGGACCTCCCTCCTACACATTCCCCCAGCCCAGGCCCGCGAGGGGAGCTGCTGGTGAGCTCCAGGCCTCAGGGCTTCTCGGTCCCTGCCTCCCTCTAGCCCAAGTCCCGGTTCCCTTGTGCTTCCAGCATCTGAGGGGCCAAAACTGGAACTGCATCCTCACAGGCCACTGAGCTTTGGAATAGTCCTGCCTCCCATTTAACAGATGGGGGAACTGAGGCTCAGAAAGGTACCTGGCCAGTTGTATCAGAGCCAGGATCCACACTCAGATCTGTCCAACTCCTGGCCAGTGCTGTCTACGCTGTGAGTGAGTTATCGTCGGTCGTGATAATAGTGTAATAAACTGCTCAGTTAGTGAAGTCTTGGTCTCCCGCAGCCCTCATGCCTGCCCTTGGAGCGGTTCCAACTTTACAGAGGAGGAAGCTAAGGCTTAGAGGTGGTGAGATAACTTTCCCAAAGACACAGCTGGGGAACAGCAGGGCTGGGATTCGAACTGTGGTCTGCCTGATCCCAAAGCTCATAATCTGGCTGTTTGGCCAAGCTGTGGGGCAGGAGGGGCCTGTCCTTGGAGGCCTACTCAAATGCCACCTACCCTGGGGGACCCCAGGACCACCTGTACGTTGTGTTCGCCCAGAGGTGTTCCTTGGGGACAGTGTAGCCCACAGCCTTGCTCTCCGGTGAGGGGTCCATTAGTTGGTGTTGCCTGGGGGGGCTGGGCTGTGGGGTTTGGAGGCTGGTGGGTCAACCCTGCTGGTGGGTTGAGCTGGACTAGGAAGTGCTGCTCAGGGGTGAGCAACCTCCAGGGGGAGTGGTGAAGTAGAGGGGAGATACTCCTGGGCTTGGAGTTGGGGACCGGGAGCCCCTCCCTATCCTCCCAGGGTCTTGGTTTCCTCATCCGTAGAAAAGGACTTGGGGTCCATTGGAAGGCCTACTCTCCGATACCAGAGACTTAGTAGGGCTTTGGGCTTCTGTTTCTTCCAGCTCCCTTCCCAGCAGCCGGGTGTAATGGGAGAAAGGGTTTACAGCGCTCTCGCTGGGCTCTGATTAAGGTTTCTACCCAGGGCTTTCACTGTAAGGAGTCACCAATGAAAATCTGCCAATGTGTTTCTTCTAGGGCTGCTGTTGAGCGTGTTTTCTGATTCATCACATGATCCCCTTATGAGGAACTCCAGGAAAAATTGGCCGAGAATTCAATGTAGGCGATTTCCATGGAAGTCTGAGAAACTGGTATCATTTTATATTTTGGACACTGATTGTGTCTGTGAGTATGTGTGTATGCTTGCCTGAGTGTTTACATCTTTGTTTTGCCCATGATGAAGCTCAAGGCTAAAACTATGACACACGACAGCATGGGACTTCCTGATCCAGGTCACCTCCCCTTCCCCTTGCCACAGACCCCAGAATATAATTTTCATTTATTGACCTACTGCGCAGCATGAAGATACAGCCCTTTACCGATTTCCTCGTCTCCTTTGTGCCAGGGTGAAAACTAACTTTCAGAATGTGAACAAGGTGCATGATGGATCCATCCATTAGTGATGTCTGCCATGGGCACATGAAGGGAAGTACTGGTGCATATGCCTCATTTTTGCCTTCCTTCATTCAAGTAATGTATAATATTGTATCTAATCATATTTTCTATTTAACCATATATAATTTCATAAGCTGCCTTTAAACCTTTGTGGAACAAGTCTTTGTATTAATAATGGTAATTCATTGCAAATAACCATTAGGTTATTTAACATAGGTTATAGTACTATGTCCTTACCATATCTCTGTAGGAGAAAATGGGTGGGTCGAATGGCACCTTTGTGTATATTTGAAAACTATGCCCCTCTGGGCAATCATGGCTTAGAGAGCAGAGCACTGGGTAGATTTTAGCCCCATTCACTTCATCACCCAGGTATATTTGTTCAGTGCACAACCTTAACAACCACACACAGCAACCCTCTTCTGTGTCTTGCGAAATCCCATGGTTATATCCTTCACTCCAAATCCAGTTCTCATTTTATTACATGCAGCACACAGACCATATTCTGAGTCTTGGACATCTATTCAGGCTCCAGGATGGTTGGTATTTGGTCTGAGGCTAAGTGAGGCAGTGGAAGGAAGAACAACATAAACAACTTAGCTTGCATTTGTGCCACAAACAGGTAAGATCCCTGCAGGTGCCTGGCCCTGCCTGCCAGATTCCGGTGAGGATCCTGGGCTATGAATAGTCCCAGTGATGCCCTCTCAGAGGACCCACTGGACTTCCCGCAGGCCTGGTCCTTGGCCTTCACCCCACACTGGCCACTGGGAAATCAGGGACAAGACCTCTTCCCTGGCACCTTCATCCCGCATGTTTCTTCCCGCTCACTTTCCGCCTGGGATTACCGCCGAGGCCGGGCTTCTGCACGCGGCTGTTGCTTGGGCCCCCACGTGGGCTGCTTGAAAAACATCTCTCTGAAAGCAGAGAAAGTGTGAGCCGTCAAGAAGGAGGGTGTGGAAGGAGAGAGGTCCTTGGAGGAGGGGAAATTTACAGCATTCATTTGGCCCATTCTAAGGACACCGTGAGGCCTGCATGAAATGTCTTCCGGAGGTGAGCACGGGTATTTTACTGCCTAAAATTCAATGTCAGTGCTTCCATGCCCCTGGAGATTGCCTCCACCACCCCCTCCTGTGACAGATAAGGAAACTGAGGCTCATGATGGAAAGTGACTTGCCTAAGCCTGTACAGCTGAGTGAAAAATCTCAGGCACTAATGGGGGAGGTCCTGAGTGCATGCTAATTTCTCTGGACCTGATATGTGCATGATGTCAGGGCTGGAGATGCAGGTGGATGCCCCGCTTCGCTCCCTGAACTGTCAGCCTACTATGTGCTTTAGCATAGGTTATATTACTGTGTTCTCACCGTATCTCTGTAGGAGAAAATGCGTGGGTCATTACAGAGGCAGAAACTCAGGTTCAGGGTCGGGACCACTGCAGGCCCGTAGGGCACCTTTGTATATATTACAAAAATTTTCCCCTCTGGGCAGTCATGGCTTGGTGAGCAGAGCCACAGAGGGCCAGAGAGTCTGACTCACTTTCCAAAGGTCACACCGCACCACAGCAGAGGAGAAAGCCCTGTGATCACGGTCAGGAAGACCCTCTTCAGAGTTCAATAGTCTGGTTTCTGTGAATACCACTTACTGGCTCTGTGACCTTAGCCAGGTGACTTTGTCTCTCTGAGCCTCAATTTCCTCGCTGATAAAATAGGAGTAGTAACTGTAAGGCTGTTACGAAGACTTGGTAAGACAATGCAGAGAGGCACTCGGCACAGTCTTGGGATATCCTCATGCCCGTAAATAGTAGCGCCAATGTCAGTATGATTATCACTACCAACAGAAGCAGGCCGTTACAGCAGACATTTGTTGGATTGGTTGCCAGAGTCCAGCTTCTGGATTCCTGGGGGCAAGTAGCCATGCCCTCTGTGTGCCATCTCAGTGGGGATGGTGGCGATGGGGGTAATTCTAGGCGCTCCTCTCCTTCTGTGAGAATAGAGGGAGCCACAGTCCCCCTCCGTCACCCCCATTCCAGTGCACACTCCCACTTGACCAGCTGCCTGTGCTCTGCTAAGTCTTTGAATCTTGAGCGCTGATCCAAGGTCAAAAGGAACAACGGCTGGGGATTTGTTGTTGTTGTTATGGTGGTTGTAGCAATGTCTTAATCGGCCTTTTCCTGTCATCAGATGCCCGTGGATTTATTCATTCAGCAGCTATCCCCGGAGCACCACTCAGAGCCAGGCACCAGGCTGGGGGTTCAGGTCCCAGAAGTGCCCACAACAGGCAGCTTCCTGCTCCCCTCATTCCAGTCCTTCCAGAGCCTCCCTGAGACCTGCCTCTCCTGAGCTCACTCCTCCAGCCTCCTGTCAGTTCAGAGAGCCCCTGTGCTCCTTCTAGTACATTCCCCTCTGCTTATGTCAGCCAGGACTGACTTGGCTGCTGACAATGAGGGAGGCCTGGCTAATTCCAGGCTGTGATGGGCTTGAACCTCACGCTTCTCTGTCTCCCATGCCTGGACTCTTCTTGCCATCATCCTCCCTCCTGGTACCCACAGTCATCTCTTTGCCTGAGCCCTGCAGACCTTAAGGCTGACCTGGGTAGGACCAATCAAGTCACAGGATTTGTCTGAGAAGAACCAGGGTATAAACAGTTTTGTGGGTTTGAGATGCCATAAAACTGTCCAACAATGACTTCCGAACTGTGGTGTCTGCAGAGATCCCTCCTGGGCTGTCAGGATTTGAGAGTGGGTTGGGGCAGTTGAGTACAAGGGCTCACTCCCCTCCCTACTCCCACACCTATTTTAACCAGAGTGGCTTTACCTAGCACAGTATTTAAGAGGCATGCACTCTGGGACCACGTTGCCTGGGCTTGGATCACGTCTCCACCTTGCATGAGCTATAAGACCTTGGATAAGTCACATATCACTCTGCACCTCAGTTTCCTCCTCGGTAACATGAGAATGGAGAGACCTCAGAATGGTGCAGTGAGGATTCCAGGAACGTATGCTATAAAATGCTTCACAAGTGCTGGCCTGTGGTGAGTCTTCAATACACGTGAGCCACTGTTACTCTTTGCTTTTCCTAGTGGGTTTCAGCGGAATATTCCATAAGAAAAAAGAAGGGTCTTTTTTTGTCGTTTAAGAAATGCCTGGGAATCTGTCCCCCGGTGCTCTCTTGGGCGTGAACCCCCAGACCCGCCTGGCGCTGGTGTCTTCCTCCAGCACAATGCTCCTCTGGGGGATAACGCCCAGCTCGAAAAAGCTGCTGTACATTTGTGTGAGAAGTCATTCCTCGCTGATACTCTCACCCCAGGCCATTTCAGGACGTCTGGCCTTGTGGCCAATGTGGAAAAGCAGGTGGCAGCTGCCCCTGCGCTGGTGCTGAGCTCCCTGAGCAGCGGGATTCTGTGGGATTCTGTTCTGCCTTGCAAGATAGACCTTTTACACAGGCATTTGAGCAACTGGGGGCTTCGTTGGGCTCAGCTTCTCAACACATCAAAAAAGTTTTCTGGCTGATGTCGCTGGTGTGGGGTGGGAGTAGAGACCTCCCCTCCCCTCCCCTCCTCTCCCCCCCAACTCCCCTCACCTCTCTTCTCTCTCTGCCACTCCTGCGTTTGTTTGTTTGTTACCTTTTGCATGGCTTACTTTATTCAACACACAAACAATGAAACTTAAAAAGCACGGATTCTGGAGTCAGACACAAATGGTTCCTGTCCTGGCTTTGCCATTTACTGGCTGTGTGTCTTAGAACAAAGCACTCAACCTCTCTGTTCCTGTCTCTCCATCTGGGAAATAAGGATGGTGAGAAACTGAAACAGCAGGGAGGACTGAGTGAGCTCATGCATGTGAAGCACCGAGTGAGTGCTCAGGAAATGTGAGTTTCTGTTTTTTGAATTTTTAAAAATTATTTAATTTTTATATAGAGACAGGATCCCACTATGTTGCCCAGGCTGGTCTTGAACTCCTGAGCTCAAAAGATCCTTCCACCTCAGCCTCCTGAAGTTCTGGATTACAGGCATGAGCCACTGCTCCCAGCCACGTGTGAGCTTTTGTGAGACCTGGGTTTAATGTGGTACAGGAAGGGGAAGCAACTCCATAGGAGGGAGTCAGGGAAGGCTTCTCAGAGGAGGTGATGTTTGGACTAAGTCTTGATGGATGTATAGGAGACTGTCAGGAGAAGGGCAGCTCAGGCAGAGTAAGCCCAGAGGCCTGGAATTGTCTGGTGTCTTGTGAACAGCATATCATTCCAGAGGCCTGAAAGGTGGGATGGGACTTTTGGGGGAAGCAGTTGGAGGCAAGGCCTGAGAGGTGAGCAGGGCCACATCATGTGGGGCCTTTGGGTCAGGTTAAATGTATCCTGAGGGCAGTAGGGAGCCATGGAAGGGTTTGAGCAGGGGAGTGACCTGGTCTGCTTTAAGTTCTAGAAAGATAACTCAGCAGTGGCATGGAGAATGGGCTGGAAAGGGGGACTCTGCAGCCCCTTGCAGTCACGGTGATGAGGCTCAAAAGGAGACAGGATGTCAGCAAAGCCCTTTGACCTGGGCCTGGCAGTCATCACTCTGGTCCCATCTGGTCAGGGTGGCCGAGCTGACCTCCACCCCATGGCCTGAGGCCACTGCTCTGAAGGCCCGCCGAGCTGGCTGGAGAAGAGGCCGACTCCAGCCTGCAACGGGGAAGTAGAAATATTTGCTCAGCTGCAAGGACAAGCTCGAGTCTCTCCTTCCACACAAAGGGGAAAGACGCTGCCTGGGCTGGGGTCTGTTCACGGTTCTCCCTCGGATCCCAGAGCTCGCCCCCGCCCCTCCATTTCTGCCTTTGAGCCATCCAGAAAAAGTGTCCCTGCTCTTCCCTGCAACAGCCACTCAGAGCTCTGAAGTCAGCAAAAGTGACCTTTTTCCTTTTCTTCTCCAGTTGAACACACCCAGCTCTTTCATCTTTCCCTCATGTGATAGGGACTGACCTTTATTTTTATTTTTAGAGAAATGTCCAGATTCAGCAGCCATTGATTCAAATCTTTTTTTTTTTTTCAACTAGCTGACACAGACAAGTCACCATAAGGGTTTAGAGCCAGGACTTTGATGTGAGGCAGCCTGGGCTTGAATCCCAGTCTGAGCTCTGCCACCACTCTGCTGTGTGACCTTGGACAAGTCACTTAATCTTTCTGACCCTCACTGGGCCTTTTCTCTAAGGAGGTATTTGCAACCCTTTCTCAAAGAGTTGTTGAAAGAGCCAATGAGCAAGTGTTTACAAAGTGCTTAGGACAGTATCTGGCACGTTGTAGGTGCTCAGTAAATAGTAGCTACTATTGTCTATGTCCCTGGACACCTCAGCCCCTCTTCAGCTTCCTTTAATGCATGGTACTAGGCAGCTGTGCATTCATCAACTGCCAGGCCTTGATTCAACACTTCTGGGCTCAGAGGACTCTAAGATGGTCCTTCCCTAGGGGACAGGCATGGTGGCTCACGTCTGTAATCCCAGCACTTTGGGAGGCTGAGGTGGGAAGATCACCTGAGCCCAGGAGTTCAAGACCAGCCTGGGCAACAGAGCAAGACCCTGTCTCTACAACAATTTTAAAAATTAGCTGGGTGTGGTGGTACATGTGCCTGTGGTCCTAGCTACTCAGGAGGCTGAGGTGGGAGGATTGGTTGAGCCCAGGAGGTTGAGGCTGCAGTAAGCTGAGATCATATCACGGCACTCCAGCCTGGGCAACAGACCCTGTCTCAAAAAAAACAAAAACAGAAACAAAAACAAACAAACAAAAAAAGATGATCCCCAGTGATTTTTACCTAGTTTTATTTTTACTTTTATCTCCTGCTATTATGCCTTGTGTCATCCCCTGCCCTTGAATTCAGGAGGATCTGTGACTTGTTTCTAACCAGCAAAGGTGACAGGAAGTCACTTCTGGGATGATGTTTGGTAAGACTGTAACTTCCTTCTTGCTGGTAACCTCTGTCCCTGGCTTGCTTGCTGCAGCCAGCCACTATGCTGTAAGCGGCCCCATAGAGAGGCCCGTTTGGCAAGGAACTGAGGGTGGTCTACAGCCAATACTAGCAAGACAACCTACAAGGAACTGAATGCTGCTGTGATACGATGAATATTAAAAAAAATATGTATTCTTCATCTCTGATTCCTGGCTCAGAGCTTCTAAAATGCTTATAATTTCCTGCATGATGGGATGATAGGAGCATCTGTTGTTATAATATTTGGTCTTAGTCCTTGGTTCCTGGCGTAAGAGCTTTTAAGACCCTTGGAATCTCTGGAGTGATGAATGTCTTTTGTATGCTGATGAGATGACTGGTGGTTGGGGTTCCCTAGATAGCTTCAGGATTGGGGCTGGTTGCCAGAAAGACTGAGGTAAGATGAGAAGGTTGGAACTTTCAGCCCTATCCCCCAGAGCTCTGGGGAAGAAAGGAGGGCTGGAGATTGAGTTTATCACCAATGGCCAATGATTTGATCAATCATGCCTACATAATGGGACCTCCATAAAAACCCTAAACAACAGGTTTGGAGATCTGGGTTGGTGAACACATGTAGGTGCTGCCAGGGAGGTACACTGAGAGGGCAGGAAGGCTCTTCACCCTCCCACGACACACCCTGCCCTATGCAGCTCTTCCATTTGGCTGTCACTGAATTGTATTCTTTATAATAAACCAGTAATAGTAAGTAAAGTGCCTTCCTAAGTGCTGTGAGTCTTTTTTTTTTTTAATAAAAAAATAGAAGTTTTTAAATTAAGTCCTTTAAATTACTACTCCATGTTTTTCTTCTTCTTGGAAAAGTTTTTAAATCAACCACTCATAATTTGACCAAAATTTTAAAAAACTGATATTTTGTAAATGTGTCACAGACACATGGGACAGAACCCTATTTTTTGTAGAGGACCTTAATCTGAATAAAGTCATGAGTTTTTCAGTAAATCTCCACTGAGTTTTCTGGTAATGTTACAAAAACAGGCCCATCACTGTCCACTGGAAATGGGTTAAATAGATAGATATTCTTTCAGTTTATCCGTGATTTCATTCATCTTGTCGCCTGGAATTAACATCACAGTTCGCAAGGGTATCATCGGTACGTCATCAAAAGACCATTTGCCTCCCAGACAAGTGTCGCTCTCCTGCACTGAGTAGTTGAACTTCAGAACTGTCTTCTCATAGAAAAGTTCTTCCTCTGCATTTGCAAACGTTAACGCAGCCTTCTTTTTGTTGCTAGGTTTCTTTTTTGGAATTGTTTTTTCCTGCTTCCACAAATGTCTTACTAATCAGAAGGTAAAAGTAGCACTTCCCACATGGCTTATTGGCTCTGTGTGCCTCCACCAGTTCTTTCTGAAGCTGCCTGTACATGAGCAGAGCGATCTGTGGAGGGATATTAATGAATCTTTCACTTAGGAGAAGACCCACAGGCTTGGTGGTGTCATTTAAAAACTTGTCCAGCTGTTCAACTATGCTCTTTTCACAGTTCTTCTCACAGAAGCTTAGAACCAACTCTTGAATTTGTTCAGGACACTGGGTACCCTTTCTTTCAGTTAAATTTAAAAGGCTTATGAAACCAAAAACCTCATCTTCATCCACATCATATTCACTGTCTTCTGAAACATCCGTTTGCTTAATCACACTCCCAATATGGTTCTGTTGAATTAAGAGATCTGTTAGTTCTGCAGTGTTCACAGGATCCTTTAGAAAAAGCTCTTGCAGTAATTTCTTAATTCCATCATAATCATTATCTGATAGGGAGTAAGCTTCAAATTCAATATTCACTTCCTCGTCAGTGACGTCATCCTCTTCATCCTCTTCCTCGTCACTGTTGTCATTGTCTTCATCCTCATCCTCAACTTCATCTTCCTCTTCATCATCATGCTGGACTAGGGGGTCTGGCAACTGTGGAACCCCACTTTCCATGGCCCGCCGCTTACCTCTGTGAGTCTTTCTAGCAAATTATAGAGAGGTGGTCATGGGAACTCCTGATTTATAGCTCGTTGGTCGGAAGTACAGGAAGCCCAGGACTTGCAATTGGTGCCTGAATGGAAGCAGTCTTGCCAGACAGAGCCCTTAACCTGTGGGGACAGATGTTAACTCCCAGTAGTTAGTGTCAGACTTGAATTGAATCACTGGACACCTAGTTGGTATCTGGAGAGTTGGAGAACTGGTTATTGTGGTATGGAAAAAACCCCCTACATATTTGGTGTGAGAGGTGTTGCACTATAAAAGACTTCAGCCCTGCCAACAACCACATGAGCTTGGAATTGAATTCTTCCCCAGTTGGTCCTTCAGATGAGACCTTGACCTTTTCTGACATCTCAATTGCAGCTTTGCGTAGGACTCAGGTAAACCATGCCCAGACTCCAGACCCACAGAAACTGTGAGATAATCAACGTGTTTTATTTATTTATTTTTATTTTTTTGGGATAGAGTTTCACTTTGTTGCCCAGGCTGGAGTGCCATGGCACAATCTCAGCTCACTGCAACCTCCACCTTTTGGGTTCAAGTGATTCTCATGCCTCAGCCTCCCGAGTAGCTGGGATTCCAGGCGTGTACCACCACACCTGGTTAATTTTTTGTATTTTAGTAGAGATGGGGTTTCATCATGTTGGCCAGGCTGGTCTCGAACTCCTGACTTCAAGCTATCTGTCCACCTCAGCCTCCCAAAGTGCTGGGATTACAAGTGTGAGTCACTGTGCCTGGCCATAAATGTGTTTTAAAAGCACTAAATTGCCTGGGCGCGGTGGCTGATGCCTGTAATCCCAGCACTTTGGGAGGCCAAGGCAGGCTGATCACAAGGTCTGAGATCGAGACCATCCTGGCTAACATGGTGAAACCCCATCTCTACTAAAAATACAAAAAAAAACTAGCCGGGCGAGGTGGCGGCGCCTGTAGTCCCAGCTACTCGGGAGGCTGAAGCATGAGAATCACTTAAACCCAGGAGGTAGAGGTTGCAGTGAGCTGAGATTGTGCCACTGCACTCTAGCCTGGATGACAAAGCAAGACTCTGTCTCAAAAACAAATAAGCAAAAAAGCGCACTAAGTTAATGGTAATATTGTTATTCAGCAACAGAGAACTCATACATTTGAGAGTGTGTTCGAGCAAAACCACAGTGGGCTGGCAGAGCTCTAAACTCCTCACACCAGCCAATGTGGCATCATGGGGATACTGTTAGTGAAGTGGTTTTACTAAACAACAACAGCAGCTTATGATTATTGAATGCTTGCCATGTTCCTTGCTCTATGCCAAGCCCTTTACATGTTTTATTTCATTTAGTCTTTGACATAACCCTATGAACAACAACTATTACCCCACTTGTCACCTGGGAGGGCGAAGGATTTTTGATTTTGGGATGACCTCCTCATCAACAAGGGATTTGGCCAACTCCCCTTTGACCTGTCTAAAGACAAACACATTTCATCACTGCGAATGCTAGCTTTTTTTGTTTAATAAACATTTTATCCTGAAAAACATTTAGAGTTACAGAAAAGTTGTAAAGATGGTACAGAGAGTCCTTGTATACCTTTCACTCCATTTCTCTTAATGTGAGCATCTTGCATTACCATGGCACATTTCTCAAAACCAAGACATCACCGTTGGTACATTACTCTTAAGTAAACTATAGATTATTCAGGTTTCACCCGTTTTTCAATGAATGCCTTTTTGCCATTCCAGGATTCAATACAGGATCCTATGTTGCATTTAGTAAGGATTTTTTCTTCCCTGGACCCAAGTCAGTCTGGTCTCACACGATGAGTGTGTAGCCCTCTGTTGCCATGTGTTGACCCTAATCCTCGCAAAAGAACAGCTCTGGCATCACTGAATTAAGGGCGTGTTTGCTTTTTTCCTGAGCAAGGAAAGAATGTCCCATATTGGCTAAGAACACCTTGGTCTGAACCATTTGGGAGGTTGACTGATGTCAACCCTCAAATAATTTTGCTCTGGTACCCACATTTTTGAAATTTCTGAAACAGGGGGAGGAGATGTCAGGTCATCACTCAGCACCCACTGTCTCACAGTTCCGGAGGCTGGAAGTCCAAGATCCAGGTGTCAGCAGGGTCAGTTCCTTCTGAGGACTGTGAGGGAGAATCTTCCAGGCTTTCTCCTAGAGACAGAAGGAGGGGCCCCTGGAGGTCATCTAGCTCCTCTTGTTCCCTCTTCCCACCAAACATTGACTGAGCATCTCAGCATCTCCATTGTCAGTTATAGGACTCCTCTAGTCACAAAAGACAAAAGGCGCCCCAGCTGATCTACAGGAAAAATAAAGGGAGACTCTTTAAGGGACTTAGTTCACATCAAAGTCCAAGTGAGGGAGAACCTTCCAGGCTCTGATGGTTTCCTGGCAATCTTTGGCATTTCCTGGATTGTAGAAGCATCACCCCTATCTCTGTCTTTATTTTCACATTGCATTCTCCACACGTGCATGTCTCTGTGCCCAAAATCTCCCCAATTTATAAGGGCACCAGTCACATTGGATTAGCCACCCTATTCCAGGATGACCTAATCTTAACTAAGTACATCTACAACAACCTTATTCCTAGATTAGGAAATTCTGAGGTGCTGAGGTTAAGACTTGAACAGATGAATTTGGGTGGGGTGGGGGAACCACTACGGAACACATAATACTATCTGTGATTTCTCCCTGTGTCTTGGGCTTCCCACAGCGGGTGGCTGGGCCCCTAGAGGGAGCACCCCAGGGCGGGTGTCCTGAGAAGGACAGCGGGGGCTGCGAGGATTCTGACCTCCCCTCCGAAATCACACAGCATCCCTTCTGCTGCGTTCTGTTGGTTAAAAGTGAGTCATGGAGCCTGTGCAGGTCCAGGGGAGAGGCCCTGCAAGGGTCTGAATTTTGGGAGGTGTGCTGGGAGCTGGCTTTCGAACCAGCTACCCCAGGTTCATGGCAGGCTAACATCCTGAATCCCAGATTAAAGCATGTTTTGTTCCCTGATTTTTGTCCCTCTGGTTAGCTCCCAGGGGTAGTTGCTCAATAAATTGTTGTGGCCTGGAATTTTATCGTGACGGGATCTGTTCCATCAGCAGGAAAGTGCCAGCTCCCACCGCTTCTCTAGTGCACTCCCTGCCACTTTTCCTTGGGAACCCAAGCCTGGCAGGGGCCAAGTCCTAGGACCGGAAGGACCCGAAGCTGGAACACAATGGGCTGCTTTTTCCTGCCCACACACCTGGGCCTGGCACTCAGGGGGAAAAGTGCCCCAGGCAGGCGGGCTTGCCAGACTTAGAAAGGAGACCGAACTTGAAATGTTTTCTAAATCCTCCAAATGGAGCTTCTGCAGCACCGGTACCAGCTTCCCCCATCCCTACCCCGGGAGAGAGGAAAAGCAGGGAGAAGAAGAGAAGGAGTAGGTTTCCAGTCTGTTTATATTTCAGGCTATTTTGGAAGCCCCTGAAGGCACTCATACACAGGGGCACATTTAAATGCACCAGGAAGTGCTCCCGGAATGGAAACTGGAGTCGGCGGAACTCTGGGGCACTGCACTGCCTGCTCTGTTCTGCTGTCCCTCAAACAACCAGCAATTCAGCCCCTTCAATGCCCAACTCAAAGCCTCTCTCAACGGAAGGGCTTCTGGAGGTCATCTAGCTCCTTCCATACCCCTTCCCACCAAACATTTACTGAGCATCTTAGCATCTTCATTGTCAGTCACAGGATTCTTTGGGTCACAGGGAATAGTGGAAAGGTACCCAAGCTGATCTAGATGAAAGCTAAATGGGGATTTTTTGAGGGGCTCAGTTTACATCAAAGTCCAAGGAGAGTTTGGCTTCAGGTACGGTTGAATCCAGCTGTTCTAACCATGTCATCAAGGGTGGGTCTCTGAGCATCCCTCAGCTCTGCTCCCTCCATGGTAGCCTCATTCTCAGTATTATAAGGAGGCAAGGTGCCTGCCAGCAGCTCCAAACCTTTGTCAAGTCCCTCAGAAGACCTTGGGATGTGAGTTCCCATTGGCCAGGCTTAGTCACATGCACCACTATCCTTACCATCTGGGAGTGGAGTCAACTGCACCCGAAGCTCAGAGGTCCCTCTTCCACCAAACCCTTATACCCAGACACCAGGCAGCCAAAAAAAAAAAAAGGTACGCATGCTGTCTGCTTATATCCCTCTAGTGATGGAGGACTCATCAGCCTGGGGGCATCCCTGTGCTCTGATAACTTTATTCAGATTTCTATAATATTTCTTACCATACTTCAGTGCAATTTATTTGTTTGCCTACATCCCTTATTGTGCCCCTTTGTTTCTGTATCTTCAGCACAAGACCCCCCACAGAACAGGTGCTCAATAAATGTTTATCAAATGAAGAATTAATATCTTCCATTACTAAGCACATACGATACGCCAGTTGTTTGATGCATATTATCCCATTTGATCCTCGTGACCACTGTCTTAGCTAAAGAGCATCGTCTTGTTTTTGTATGTGAAGAAACAGGTTCAGACAGTTTAAGTAGTCACCTTACCAAGGTCATCCAAGAAGACAGTGGAGCCGGGATTCGAGCCCAGGTTCTTTTGACTTTAACCTGATATGGACCTGGGAGAAGCCAGGAAAGAAGGGGAGAGGACAGGAAAGAAGAAGAAGAGCAGAGACAGTAGGAGAGGAAAAGAGGACAGAGGAAGGGGAGTGGGAGGAAGCTGTGAATGTTAAAATTTCTTCCTCTGATGGTTATAATTGTTATTATTTAAAGACACAGTCTTGTTATATTTCCGAGGTTGGATTAGAACTCTTGCTCAAACGGCTGAAGTTTGAATGGTCCGTCTGCCTTCTGCCAGAGCTTCTGAGCTAGGAACACAGGTGTGTGCCACTGTGCCCAACTGGATGGTTGTTCTTTCTTTCTTTATTTTTTCTTTTGAGATGGAGTCTTACTCTGCTATCCCAGACTGGAGTGCACTGGCCCGATCTCGGCTCACTGCAACCTCCACCTCCCAGGTTCAAGTGATCCTCCTGCCTCAGCCTCACCAGTAGCTGGGATTACGGGTTCACGTCACCACACCCAGCTAACTTTTATTTTATTTTATTTTTTAAGTAGAGATGCAGTTTTACCATGTTGGCCAGGCTGGTCTCAAACTCCTGATCTCAGGTAATCTACTTGCCTTGGCCCCCCAAAGTGCTGGGATTATAAGTGTGAGTCACTGTGCCCGTTATTCTTAATTTGCTTTTTGGTCACTGACTCCTTAAGGAATCTGATCCAAGTTAGTACCTTTTGGCGTGGCAATGCACCAAAGTACCACACAATAAGAATATTAAATCGAAGTAAATGTCATCCATATACTGACATAGTACATTAAGAGTATTCAGTTCAGTAAATGAAGAAAAAAATGATATTTTATTTGGGGTACACTTCGAAAATAATTTCAGCTTGGGAATTTTGTGGTGGGGTAAACTGCTTATCTTATCAGTATTGTTTTTGTTTAACAAGCCTCAAATCATTTTGTGCCACACTTGCAGAAAATTTTTAAAAAAAGACTCAAATCTCTGGGTCACCAGAGTCCCTCATTTTAATAAATGATTTTCTGTTATGCTTGATAATGGCATTAATAGAATAAGAAGGGAGAAACAGAAGACCAAAACCGGTGACCAAGGATTACACCTGGCAGGTCTACAGTGTCCCCAAGTCATGTCATCATCACTGGATTTGCTTTTTAAATTCAGAATAGGTGTTGGGTTGGAGGGTGGGCTCTTTGTCTTCATTGCTGTGATGTTTGGAATATAGAAAAACTATGGAAAATAGGATAGAGGTCAACAGCCTTCTCATACTAAAACCGGGCAGAGATACAACAGGAAAAGAAAATTTCAGGCCGATATCTATGATGAACATTAATGCAAAAATCCTCACCAAAATACTGGCAGATCGAATCCCGCAGCACATCAAAAAGCTCATCCACCATGATCAAGTAGGTTTTATCCCTGGGATGCAAGGTTGGTTCAATATATGCAAATCAATAAATGTGATTCCTCACATAAACAGAGCTAAAGACAAAACCACATGATAATCTCAATAGATACAGAAAAGGCTTTCGATCAAATTCAACATCCATTCATGTTAAAAACTCTCAATAAACTAGGTATTAAAGAAACATACTTTGAAAGAATAAGAGCCATATATGACAATTCAACAGCCAACATCCTAATCAATGTGCAAAAGCTGGAAGCATTCCCCTTGAAAACTGGCACAAGACAAAGATGCCCTCTCTCACCACTTCTATTCAGCATGTTATTGGAACTCCTGGCCAGGACAATCAGGCAAGAGAAAGAAAGGGCACCAACACTGCTGAAAAGAAATAAATAGGAAGAGAGAAAGTCAAGGTATCCTTGTGTTTGCAGATGACACGATCCTATAGCTTGGAAAATCCCACAGTCTCAGCCCAAAAGCTTCTTAAGGTGATAAACAACTTCAGGAAAGCAGCAGGATACAAAATCAATGTGCAAAAATCACTAGCATTCCTATACAGCAACAACAGTCAAGCAGAGAGCCAAATCAGGAATGCAATCCCATTCAAAGTTGCCACAAAAAGAATAAAATACCTAGGAATACAGCTAACTAGGGAGGTGAAAGATCTCAACAAGGAGAACTACAAAACTCTGTTCAAAGAAATCAGAGATGACACAAACAAATGCAAAAACATTCCATGCTTATTGATAGAGAGAATCAATATAGTAAAAATGACCTGCCTAAAGCAATTTATAGATTCAATGCTATTCCTTTTAAACTACCATTGAGATTCTTCATCGAACCAGAAAAATCTATTTTAAAATTCATATGGAACCAAAAAGGAGTCTGAATAGCCAAGACAATCCTAAACAAAAAGAACAAAGCTGGAGGCATTATGCTACTCTGCTTCAAACTATACTACAGGGCTACAGTAATCAAAACAGAATGGCACTGGTACAAAAGCAGACTGAAAGACCAAAGGAACAGAACAGAGATCCCAGAAGTAAGACCGCACACCTACAACTATCTGATCTTTGACAAAGCTGACAAAAACAAGCAATGGGAAAAAGAATAAATGGTGCTGGGATAACTGGCTAGCTATATGCAAAAGATTAAAACTGGATGCCTTTTTAAACACAATATACAAAAATTAACTCAAGATGAATTAAAGACTTAAATGTAAAACCCAAAACTATAAAAACCCTGGAAAACAACCTAGGCAATACCATTCAGGACATAGGCACAGGAAAGATTTCACGACAAAGATGTCAAAAGCTATTGCAACAAAAGCAAAAATTGACAAATGGTATCTAATTAAACTAAAGAACCTCTGCACAGCAAAAGAAACTATTAGCAGAGTAAACAGACAAACCACAGAATGGGAGAAAATTTTTGCCAATTATGCATCTGACAAAGGTCTAACATTCAGCATCTATAAGGAAGTTGAACACATTTACAAGAAAAAAAACAACCCCATTAAAAAGTGGGCAAAGGACATGAACAGACCCTTTCAGAAGAAGCCATACATGTGGCCAACAATTATGTGAAAAAAAGCTCAATACCACTGATCATTAGAGAAATGTGAATCAAAACCACAGTGAGATGCCATCTCAGACCAGTTCGGATGGCGATTATTAAAAAGTCAAAAAAAAAAACAAAAAAAAAACAGACGCTGGCAAGGTTGTGGAGAAAAAGGTGCACTTATACACTGTTGGTGGGAATGTAAATTAGTTCAACCATTGTGGAAGACAGTGTGGCAATTCCTCAAAGAACTAAAGACAAAAATACCGTTCAACTCAGCAATCCCATTACCAGTTATATGCCCAAAGGAATATATACTCTTCTATTATAAGGACACATACACATGTATGTTAATTGCAGGACTATCCATGATAGCAAAGACATGGAATCAACCTGAATGTCCATCAATAGTAGACTGGATAAAGAAAATGTGGTACATATACACCACAGAATGCCATGCAAACATAAAAAGGAGCTAGATCATGTCCTTTGTAGGTACATGGATGTTGCTGGAGGCCATTATCCTTAGAAAACTAACACAGGAAAAAAAACCAAATACTGCATGTTCTAACTTGTAAGTGAGAGCTAAATGATGAGAACACATGGACACAAAGAGAGGAACAACAGACACTGGGACCTATTGGAGGGTGGATGGTGGGAGGAGGGAGAGGATCAGGAAAAATAACTAATGGGTACAAAACTTAATTCCTGGGTGATTTCATAGTTTATATAATATACTTCCAAGACACAAGTTTACCTATCTAACAAACCTGCACATGTACCTCTGAACTTAAAATAAAAGGGTTTCTTTTCTTTTTTTTAAAAGAAAATAGAGTGGAGGCTCCAGATGACAGGTGAATAGTCAGGGGTCTTTCTGTGCATAGTTTCAGGGCTTTTGAACATTCCCTAAGTCCCATAAGCATATAAGCATGTGAAAAAATTGCCCAAGATTAGAAGAACCACCCCAAAGCATGAGAGAGAGCAGTACTCAACACCCATACAGAGTATGCAACAGAGCCTATTCTCATCTGGCAATTGAAAAACCTCATAACTCATGGGGCACTGGGGAGAGTACTCAAAAGAGTCTTGCTTCAACAGTGGGAATAATTATCCCTTTACAAAATACAGCTCTCGTCACTCCTAACAAATCTAAGAAGCAAGACAAAATCAAACTATTTTCCAGCAATTTAATTGTGTCCCAGAACAAAGATCAAACATTTTTATAAAAGTACAAAAATAGGCAGCACCCAATAAGGTCAAATTCACAATGTCTGGCATTTGATAAAAAATTTCCAAGCATTTAAAGAAACAGGAAAATGCAACCCCAAAAGGAGGAGAAAAGTCAATCAAAACCAACCCAGAACTGACACAGAGGTTCGAATTAGCAGACAAAAAGCATTCAAAAAGTTATTATAACTGTATTCCATTTGTTAAAGAAAAATGAGAGGAAAGATTGAACAGGTTAAGTGGAATCAGAGGTGGTATCAAAAGGACCCAAATAAAAAGTCTATTAAAATGACAACCACTGAGATGAAAAATAAAGTGGATGGGGATAATAGCTGACTAGACATTGTAGAAGAAAGGATCAGTGGACTTGAAGATATATAAATAAAAATTATCCAAAATGAACCACAGAAAGTCAGGTGAGGTGGCTCATGCCTGTAATCCCAGCACTTGAGAGGCCAAGGTGGGTGGATCATACTTGAAGCCAGGTGTTCAAGTCTGGCCAATATGGTAAAACCCTGTCTCTACTAAAAATACAAAAATTAGCTGGGCATGGTCGTACCTGCCTATGGTCCCAGCTACTTGGGAGGCTGAGGCATGAGAATCGCTTGAACCCAGGAGGCAGAGGTCTCAGTGAACCAAAATCATGCCTCTGCACTCTGGCCTGGGTGACAGAGCGGGACCCTGTCTCAAACCAAACAAAACAAAACAAACAAAAGCCAAAATGAACCACAGAGAAAAAAGATATTCAATTTTAAAAAATTGAACAAAGCATCATTGATCTGTGGGACAACTTCAAGCAGCCTAATACATAGGTAAATGGAGTTCCCAAAGGAGAGGAGAGAAAGGGGGTAAGGGAAAGCAAAAAATCATTGGAAAGAAAAATACTCCAAGAAAAAATGATTGTATTTTTAAAAATTTGAGCCAAGACTTCCACTGAACTCCAAACACAGAAGCATGAGGAAAACTATACCAAGTTACACCATAATCAGATTGCTCAAAACCAACGGGAAAGAAAAAATCTTAAAAACAGCCAGAGGACAAAAAGACACAATGTACAAAGGAACGAAGATAAAGATGACAGCAGATTTCCAATTGGAAACAATGCAAGTGAGAAGACAGTGGAGCAATGTCTTTAAAGTACTAGAAAAATAAAAAAGTATTGATCTAGAATTCTATACCAGAAAAATATCTTTTTTTTTTTTTTTTTTTTTTTTCAGATGGCTCTGTCACCTGGGCTGGAGTGCAGTGGCCGGATCTCAGCTCACTGCAAGCTCCGTCTCCCGGGTTCCCGCCATTCTCCTGCCTCAGCCTCCCGAATAGCTGGGACTACAGGCGCCCGCCACCTCGCCCGGCTAATTTTTTGTATTTTTTTAGTAGAGATGGGGTTTCACCGTGTTAGCCAGGATGGTCTCGATCTCCTGACCTCGTGATCCGCCCGTCTCGGCCTCCCAAAGTGCTGGGATCACAGGCTTGAGCCACCGCGCCTGGCCAAAAATATCTTTTAAAAGAGAAGGTAAAATGAACACTTTTTCAAGGCCAGGTGCAGTGGCTCTTGCCTATAATCCCAGCATTTTGGGAGGCCAAGGTTTGAGGATTGCTTAAATCCAGGAGTTCAAGACCAGCCTGGGCAACACAGCGAAACCCTGTCTCTATAAAAAAATTAGCCAGGCACAGTGGCTTGCACCTCTGGTCCCAGCTACTCAGGAGGCTGAGATGGGAGGATTGCTTGAGCCTGGGAGGTTGAGGCTGCAGTGAGCCGTGATTGTACCACTGCACTCCAGCCTGGGCAACAGCCTAAGACCACATCTCAAAATATATATATTATAAAGACTTTTTCAGACATACAAAAGCCAAAATAATTCACTACCAGCAGACTCACACAGTAAGAAGTGTTCAAAGAAGTTCTTCAGGCAGAATAAAAAAATGATATTGTGTGGGATATGAAATTACACAGAAGAATGAAGAGCACCAGACATGATCACTCTAAAGATTAAAAATGCAAACTTTTTTCTTATTTAAATCTCTTTAAAAGATAACTGACTACTTACACCTGTTAGAATGACTGTTAACGAAAAAGGTGAAAGAGAACAATTGTTGGTGAGGATGTAGAGAGAATGGAAACTTGTATGGGATTGGTAGCTATGTAAACTAGTATAGCTATTATGGAAAACGGTATGGACATTCTTCAAAAAACTAAAAATAAAACTACCACATGATCCATCCAGCAATTCCACTTCTGAGAACATATCCAAAGGGATTGAAGTCACTGAAGAGACATCTCCATTCCCATGTTCATTGCAGCATTATTCACAATTCATTATTGCAGATGAGATATGGAATAAATACAAGTGTCCATCAGTGAATGAATGGTAAAGAAAACGTGGTATATAAACATAATGGAATACTATTCAGCCTTTAAAAAGAGGAAAATGCTGTCATTTGCAACAACATGGAGGAGCCTGGAAGGCCTTATGCTAAGTGAAATAAGCCAGGTACAGAAATACTACATGATATCACTTATATGTGGAATCTAAAATAACTGAACTCATAGAATCAGAGAGTTCAATGGTGGTTACCAAGGACTGGGGTGGGAGGGCAGGAAATGGGGAGATATTGGTCAAAAGGTACATTTCCATTAGATTAGAGGAATAAGTTTTGGAGAACTGTGGTACAGCATGGACTATAGTTAATAATCATGCATTGCATATTTGAAAATTGCCAAGAGACTAGATGGTAAATGACCTCACCACAAAAATAAGTATGTGAGGTGATGAATATATTAGCTTGAATTAATCATTTCACTATATATATATACACATACATATATGTTTAAAAATCATACTGTACCCTATAAACACATACAATTATCATTTGTTAATTTTTTTAAAAATCTAAGAGATATCTGACTAAACAAAATCAATAACAAGATAATGAGGAATTTATAGCATAGATAGAGGTAAAATGTATGAAAATAGCACAAATGCTGAGATAGGAGAAATGAAAGAATACTATTTTAGGGTTCTTATACTATTTGTGAAATGGTATAATATTCCTTGAAGGTAGGATGATAAGTTAAATATGCGTACCGTGGACCTTAAAGCAATGACCAAGATAGCAAAACAGTTGTAGCTAATAAGCAAATAAAGAAAAGAAAACGAAATTAATTAATCTAAAAAGAGGGGAAAGGCCGGGCGTGGTGGCTCAAGCCTGTAATCCCAGCACTTTGGGAGGCCGAGACGGGCAGATCACAAGGTCAGGAGATCGAGACCATCCTGGCTAACCCGGTGAAACCCCGTCTCTACTAAAAAATACAAAAAACTAGCCGGGCGAGGTGGCGGGCGCCTGTAGTCCCAGCTACTCGGGAGGCTGAGGCAGGAGAATGGCGTGAACCCGGGAGGCGGAGCTTGCAGTGAGCTGAGATCCGGCCACTGCACTCCAGCCTGGGCAACAGAGCGAGACTCTGTCTCAAAAAAAAAAAAGAGGGGGAAAATAGAGGAGAGAGGGAACAAAGAATGAATGGGACAATTAGAAAACAAACACTAAGATGCTAGATTTGAACCTAACTATACCAATAATAGCATTAAATATAAGTGATCTGAACATCTCCATTAAAAGATAGAACTGTTAGGTTGGATGAAAAAGTAAGACCCAACTATATGCTGCCCATAAGAAACCAACTTTAAATATGGGGACACAAATAGGTTAAAAGTCAAATTATAGAAAAATAAATATCGTCTTAACACTAATAAAAAGAAAGCTGCAATGGCTATATTAATGTCATACAAAGTATATTTCAAAGCAAATAATTTGAAATGGATAAAGAAAGTCATTTCATAATAATAAAGAGGTCAATTCATCAAAAGGACATAGCAATTCTAAGTATATATGCACCTTATAAAGAGGTTAAAGTAGAAGAAACAGAAACTGATAGAATTCCAAGGAGAAACAGACAAATCCACAGCTATAATCAGAGATTTCTATACTCCTCTTTCAAAAATTGATAGGACAAGTGGAAAAAAAATCAGTGAGCGTATAGAAAGTCTGAACAGAATTATCAACCAATTTGATCTAATTAATATTGATAGAACACACCACTCAAAACAGCAAAACACATATTCTTTTCAAGTAACTCTCAAAGGAAACCTCAGGCTTCACTGGTTAGTTCTACCAAATATTTAAGAAAGAATAATATTGATTCTGCACAATCTTTTCCAGAAAACCGAAGAGGAGGGAATACTCCCCTACTCATACTATGAAGCCAGCGTCACCCTTACGCCAAAATCAGAAAATTATATTACAAGAAAAGAACACTACAACTAATATCTCTCATAAACATAGATGTAAAAATTCATAACAAAATTTTATCAGATTGGATCCAATAACATATAGAAAGGATGATACATCATAACCAAGTAGGATTTATTCCAGGAATGCAAATTTGGCTTAACATTGAAAATTAATCAATGTAATTCACCCTATTAACAAACTAGGATCAGGAATAAGACAAGGATGTCTACTCTCACCACTTCTATTCAACAGTGTACTGGAAGTCCTCATGAGAGCAACAAGGGAAAGTAAATATATAAATACATAAATAAAAGGCATTTTGATTAGAATGGAAGAAGTACAGCTGTTGCAGATGACATAATCTTGTGTGTAGAAAAACTTATTTGCACTGGAATTTATTACTGAGTTTAGCAAGATTGCAGATTAATATTCAAAATTCAATTCTATATCTGCATATAGCAATGAACACTACAGAAACTGAAAATTTTAAAAAGCAACATTCACATCAGCCTCAAAAGACATGAAAACACTGAAACACGGTGCAAACACTGAAAAACAATGTGCAAAACGTGTACGCTGAAAGCTATAGAACATTGCCAAAGTGCGAGAAAACCTAGACAAATGGAGAGGTATACTATGATCATGAGTTAGAAGACTCAATAGTTAAGATGTCGGTTCTCCCCAAATTAACCCATAGAGTTAACATAATCCAATCAAAATCTCAGTCTTTTGTGTAAGACCGGTAAGCTGATTCTAAGAGTTGCATGAAAAGCAAAAGACCTAGAATAGTCAAAGCAACCCTGAAAAACCATGAAGTGGGAGGACTTAACACTCCCTGATGTCAAAACTTAGCATAAAGCTGCAGTAATCAACCCTGTGTGGCATGGGTATAACAACAGACACATAGATCAATGGAATACAAAAGGAAATCCAGAAATAGATCCACATGTATATGGACAACTGATGTTTGACAAAGATGCAGAGGCAATTCAGTGGAGAAAGAACAGTCTTTTTATGGAATGGCGCTGAAACAATTGAATATCTACTTGCAAAAACAAAGAAAGAAAGAACTCCTATCTATAATTTATACTCTATTTTTAAAATGAGCTCAAAATGGATCATAGATGTAAATGTAAAAGCTAAATCTATGAAATTCCTAGAAGAAAACGTTGGAGAAAATCCTTATGACCTTGGGTTAGGCAAATATTTCTTAGATGTAACACCAAAAGCATGGTCCATAAAAGAGGTGGATAAACTGGACTTCATTAAAAATTTTTAATAAAAACCACTTGTACTATTCACAAGACAATGTTAAGAGAATGAAAACACGGCCAAGCGCGGTGGCTCAAGCCTGTAATCCCAGCACTTTGGGAGGCCGAGACGGGCGGATCACGAGGTCGGGAGATCAAGACCATCCTGGCTAACATGGTGAAACCCCGTCTCTACTAAAAAAATACAAAAAACTAGCCGGGCGAGGTGGCGGGCGCCTGTAGTCCCAGCTACTCGGGAGGCTGAGGCAGGAGAATGGCGTCAACCCGGGAGGCGGAGCTTGCAGTGAGCTGAGATCTGGCCACTGCACTCCAGCCTGGGCGACAGAGCAAGATTTCGTCTCAAAAAAAAAAAAAAAAAGAGAATGAAAACACAAGCAAAATAGTAGGAGGAAATTTTTTCGAATCATACATCTGATAAAGGACTTATGTTCCAGAATACATAAGAACTCTCAAAAACACAAATAGGAGAGCACCCAACTTAATTTTTTCAATGGGCAAGATTTGAAGTCATTTAACCAGGTCACATATTCGGATGGTAAATAATCATATGAAAAGATGTTTGATAGAAAATATGTCGGGGGTGGCTGGGGGAAGTGAGAGCATCAGGAAGAATAGCTAATGGATGCTGGGCTTAACACCTAGGTGATGGGATGATCTGTGCAGCAAACCACCATGGCACATATTTACCTATGTAACAAACCTGCACATCCTGCACATGTAGCCCAGAACTTAAAATAAAAGTTGAAGAAAAAAAAAAGAAAAAAAGAAAACATGTCAGTCTCGGCAACATAGTGAGACCTCTTCTCTACAAAAAATAAAACAATTAGCAGGCTGTGGTGGCATACACCAGTAGTTCCAGCTACTTGGGAGGCTGAGACAAGAGGATTGCTTGAGCCTGGGAGGTCCAGGCTGCAGTGAACCATGATGGCGCCACTGCACTCCCACCTGGGTGACAGAGTGGGACCCTGTCTCAAAAAAAAAAAAGTAAAACATGTCATTAGAAAAATGTAAATTAAAGCATAAGAAGATATCTATCACTACATATCTCTTAGAATGGCTGGTATCTGAAAGACTGATCATAGCAGGTGTTGGTGCTGAGTGTGGGGAATGACTGGATCTCTTATATGCTGCTGGTGGGAATGGAAGCTGGTACAATCATTTTGGAAAACAGTTTGGCAACTTCTAACAAAGTGAAACATGCATGTACCATATAACCCATGAGCAAAAAAAAAAAGCACGTGACCCATCTATTCATACAAAGACTTGTTCACAAATGCTCATAGCAGACTTATTTGTAATAGCTCCAACCTGGAACCAACCAAATGTCCTTCAGCTGGTGATTAATGAACAAATTATGGTATATTCATGCAGTGGAGCAATAAAAAGGAACACACTCTAACATATGAGACTGTGTAGATGCCTAGCAATGTAATTAGGCAGAGTGAAAAAGCCATCAGTAAATACTGTATGATTACTCTTATATGAAATTCTAGAAAATGCAAAATGATCTTTAGTAACAGAAAGTAGATCAGTGGTTGCCTGGAGAAGAGGGTGGGTCGGAGGAAGGAAAAATTACACAGAGGCCCTTTTGCTTGTAGTGTTGGTTTCACAGGTGCATCCACATGTCAAAATGCATCTAACTGTACAAGCTTATTGTAGTTCAGTAAAGCTGTTTTTATTTTTATCTTAAAAAAAATTTTTTTTTTGAGACAGAGTTTCACTCTGTCACCCAGGCTGGAGTGCAGTGTCACGATCTCTGCTTACTGCAACCTCCACCTTCCAGTTTCAAGTGATTCTCCCGCCTCAGCCTCCCGAGTAGCTGGGATTACAAGCGCACACCACCATGCCCAGCTAATTTTTGTGTTTTCAGTGGAGACGGGAGTTTCACCATGTTGGCCGGGCTGGTCTCAAACTCCTGACCTCATGTGATCCACCTGCCTTGGCCTTCCAAAATGCTGGGATTACAGGTGTAAGCCACTGCACCCAGCCTTTTAAAAACTGTTTTTGTAGAGACAGAGTTGCTGTTGCTCAGGCTGGTCTCAAACTCCTGACCTCAAGTGATCCTCCCTCTTCAGCCTCCCAGAGTTCTGGGACTACAGGCATGAGCTGCCACACCCTGCCAAAGTTGTTTGTAAAAGCCACATACACTTATTGGCTACTTACTATTTACAAACTATTACTTATTATAAATAAAACCTTTTTTGGAACCACAGACATACATTCATTTGTTCACTCAAAAGCATTTTTTGAGCACCTGCTGTGTGTCAGATACTGTAATAAGATCTGAGAACACTTCAATCAACAAAATACACATGACATTTTTGACCTCTTAGAATTCACATTCTTGGGAGGGAAAAGTGGAGAGTGGGGAGATAAATGCTAGTAAATAAATATCTGTCCTGGAGCAGTGGCTCATGCCTGTAATCCCAGTGCTTTGGAAGGGCGAGGTGGGCGGATCACTTGAGGTCAGGAGTTCGAGATCAGACTGGTCAACATGGTGAAACCCAATCTCTACTAAAAATACAAATATCAGCGGGGTGTGGTGGTGTGCACCTGTAATCCCAGCTACTTGGAAGGCTGAGGCAGGAGAATCGCTGGAACCAGGGAGGCAGAGGTTGCAGTGAGCCGAGATCTCACCACTGCACTCCAGCCTGGGCGACAGAGTGAGACTCTGTCTCAAAAAAAAAAAAAAAATCTAATATATCAGACAGTGATAGGTAATATTATGGGAAAGAAAAAGCAGGGTTAGGGGGTGGGGTGGAGCTGTCATTTTAAGCAGAATGATCAAGAAAGGCCTGAATGATAACATGACATTTGAGCATCAACATAAAGAAGCTGAAGAATCCAGGTGTGGTGGCATCTTGGAGAAGAGACTTCTTGACAGAAGGAAGGACACATGCAAAGGTCCTGAGGTGAGAGTGTGCTTGGAGAACCTAGAAATAGCAAGAAGCCCAGTGTGGCCGGAGCAGAGTGAGGGAGGGGGTGAGTGGTAGAAGATGAGGTCAGGGCTGGGGCAGGATTTGGTCTTTTACAAATAGGCAATGGACTGTGCTCCTAGAAAGAGGTACGGTAAGTCAGTTAGCATTTTCCGTGGATCTACCATGTGCCTTCTGCCTCAGAAGTCAGAAAGTTCAGGAGGCTGCTTTATCCTACTCGCCCAGTGGGCTAATACCTGAATGGCTCCCAGCACCATGCCTGGCACACAACTGGCATTATAACATGTCACCTGTGATTATCAGGTTGTGGGAGGAGATTGAGACAGGCTTTTCTGAGAGAGGCATTTGAGCTAGGCTTGGAAGGGTTACTAGTATATTCTAGAACCTTTATAGTTGAAAATTATGGTATCTAGAGGAAGCCAGAAGGAACAGTAGGCTGTGGGTTCGCTGAAAGCATGGTCTCTGTGTTTCTTGTTAGCCTCCATCTGCAGGGTCTGATACAACATCTACATGTTTGTTGAATGAATACACGACAGAAGGAAGGAACAAATGAATAAATGTGTCTGGGGCAGAGCCAGATGCAGACCTTCCGTTTCTTTTTTCTTTTTTTTTTTTATGACACAAAGTCTTGCATCATCTCCCAGGCTGGAGTGCAGTGGCGTGATCTTGGCTCACCACAACATCTGCCTCCCGGGTTCAAGGCTCACTGCAACCTCTGCCTCCCAGGTTCAAGCGATTCTCATGCCTCAGCCTCCGGAGTAGCTGGGATTACAGGCAGGTGCCACCATGCCCAGCTAATTTTTGTATTTTTATTAGAGACGGGGTTTCACCATGTTGGCTAGGCTGGTCTCGAACTCCTGACCTCACGTGATTCACCTACCTCAGCCTCCCAAAGTGCCGAGATTACAGGCGTGAGCCACCACGCCCGGTCAGACCTTCCTTTTCTATCCAGGAGCTGCCTGGATCCCAGCAAGACTTTAGCTCCTAGAATCAGAGAAACCAGGATCCAAATCCCAGCCTCATCCTTTTCCTGTGAGACTGTGGGGAGGCTACTTGACTGCTTGAAATCTCAGTGTTGTTCTCAGCAAAATGGGAACAATAATAACATCTACTTCACAAGGTGATCATGAAGATAAAATGTGACAATATGGAGTGCCCTGCATGGTGCTGGACACATGGCAAGTACTCAACAGGTATTAAACCCGGCTTTTATCGAGTAGTGCCTGGTAGCAGGGACTGTGCTAGGGACTTTTCATGGATTAACTCTAAATTTCAGCCTTATGAAGTAGGTAGCATTATTATCAACCCATCTAACAAATGAGGACCCAGAAGCTCAGATGGGTTCACTGACTTGCCTGAAGCCACACAGCTCGGAAGTGTGGAAGCTGGGATTTGAACCAGAGTCTGTGCTTGTCGCCGTTGTTCTGTTCTGTTAGGTCTCTCTAACTCTATCTCTTCCTCTCCCAGACTGGGGACTGGGGCTTTGTTCCTGAGGCAGCAGAGAGCTGTGCACGGCTCTTGAGGAGGAAATTGGGGAGCCAAACCTTTCCTCCCCTCTTTTGTGGAAGGCTGGAGTCTCATATGGAAACTGAGGGGGTGCGGGGTGCTTTGTGTACGAGAACTCACCGATGACCCTCCTTCGTCCACACTCTCCCAGCTGAGCTTGCTGTGCCCTTGTGGGACATGCTATCCCTGCGCTGGACAAGAGTCGTTGGGTGTGCTTTTTGAGTTGCTAGGTAGCTGGCCCTTTGGGGTCATTGGCCTCTTCTCCTAGAGGGACTCTTGCTGGTTGTGACCTGCCTGGGCAAGGAGAAGACCAAAGAGGTGCCTCAGGCTGGTCGTCTGGGCGGGGTGCACGGCAGCCGTAATTGCTGGGCACCAAAGTCCAGGCTGGGCCCTTCTTATGAAGACATTTATAGCCAGCCCGCCTGGAGGACCATTCAAGTGGTTTTCTCTTTTTTGTGTCCCTTTAATAAACGAGAAGAAGAGACATCAAATTAAAGCTGATTCTGGACACACTTGGCTTTGCTGAGAGGCTCTGGGGAGGTCAGGGGAAGGTTATTCTGCCTGCTGACCCTGAGGCCTGGATGTTTTACCACATGCTTTGAAAACGTAGATTCGGATGTCAGGGCCACTAGAGCCTTTGAAGTCACCCAAGCCAACTCTTAGCCCTTGTGCGGGGACCCCCGAGCAGTCTCCGGTTGCGGCCTTCCAGGGATGGGGGCTTTCCTTCCTTCCTTCCTTCCTTCCTTCCTTCCTTCCTTCCTTCCTTTCTCTTTCTTTCTTTCTCTCCCTTCCTTCCTTCCTTCCT
>NW_012115600.1:35769-72280 GCF_000951035.1 Colobus angolensis palliatus
CACCATATTGGCCAGGCTGGTCTCGAACTCCTGACCTCAGGTGATCTGCCCACCTTGGGCTCCCAAAGTGCTGGGATTACAGGCGTGAGCCACCATGCCCAGCTGGCGAACTCACTACCTTTCAAAGCAACCATGATATTAATAGGCAGCTCTCCATAGTCTCTCTTCTTGGGGGGCTTTGGAAACAAGTGAACTTGAGGTAAAATCCCAACTCAGATATCCTGAGCAACGGCTGTCACCCCTGTGAGTTTCAGCTTCCTCCTCTATCAGGAATCATTCATTCATGCATTCATGTATTCCACAGATATTTTGTCTTCGGCTGGGCTTCCCTGGAAGCAGACTGGGGGCAAGGATTCGAGTGAAGTGGTTTGGAAGGGAAGCTCCGGAAGGACCTTGGGGGTGAGAAGATTGAGACGGGGAAGGTGTTGTGAATTGAATCGTATGTTCCCCACACAAAGAGTCCTAACTTCTGACACCTGGGAATGTGACCCTGTACTTGAAAATAGGGTCTTGCAGATGTGATCAAGTTGAGGTTATATTGGGTTAGCATAGGCCCTGATCCAGTGACCAGTGTCCTTATCGAATGAAGGGAATTGGGGCTCATCGCCATACAGGGAGGGCAGGGAGACATGTGAAGGCACAGGGACACACATGGGGGTCACCATGTGATGATGGAGGGAGACGGTGAGATGCTGGCATGAGCCAAGGAATGCCCAGGATTGCCAGCAAACACCAGAAGTTGAGAGGTGTGGAAGAGATTCTCCCTCTGAGCTCCCAAGAAAGAACCAAGCCTGCTAGCATCTTGACTTCAGACTTCTACCCTCCTGAACCGTGAGAGAGTCCATTTCTTTTGCTTTAAGCTACCTTGTTTGTGGAAGTTTGCTACGGCAGCCCTAGGACACTAGAAGAGAAGGGGAGAGAGTCAACATAGGGCAGTGTGCATGTATAGCAGATTCCAATGTGGGAAACTGAGGCCCGGTCCCTCGGGGTTGCTCAAGGAGACGGGGGGATCATGCCTCGGAGTTACCCTAGCTCAGGCTGGGGTCCTTTTCACCAGCTTCCGTCTGTCCTTGCCTGAAGGGATCTCCTGGGGAGCACCCACCCCTGAAACTTCTGGTCTGAGTAATGTGTGGACAAGGCAGGCTCAGGCTGCCAGAAAAGCCCCCAGGTAAGGATTGCAGGTGCTGCCAGTTGGGAATGTTGGGAGTCAGGAAGGGGGTGCTGAGGGGGTGTGGGTGGACCAGCAACAGTGTCCGTCGGGTCTTTACTGAGGGCCTAGAGTGTGGCCCAGGCACCTTCTAAACACCTGCGGTGCAGCTCCCCACCTGATACTCAGAGAGGGAGGCAAATGGTGACCTAGCAAGCCCCAAGGCAGCGGATAATGCCCAACAGAGCAGGCAGGGAACACACAGCGGTAGGTGGTTGGCCAAGCTCCCTGGAGGACACAGGGATGGCATTCATTCCTCCCGGATGGTCAGAACAGGCTTCTCTGAGGAAGTAGCCTCTGGGACTGTGGCCTGCACATTAAGAAAATCAAAAATTCAGACATCTGGTGGAAGAGCGTTCCAGGCCAGGGAACAGTCAGTGCAGAGGCGCTGAGGGGATAGAGGGCCACCATGAAGATGGAATGAGCAAGAGGACTCGGCATGGGCCTGCTGCGGAAGAGGCTGGCAGGAACTGACTTCGCTCCTCCCATGTCAAGCTTCTGTCCCTGGCACTGCTCTCCAGCCACCCAGTCACTCCACTTCCTGGTCCGAGGGAAGCCCTGTGAGGCCCTGGGCACAGGAGTCAGAGTGAGAAGGATTTGGACTCCCCCGTCCCCGCCCCTCACAAGCCTTTGACCTTGGACCAGGCGTTAGCGCTGAACCTCACTTTCTCATGCTATAAGATGGCCATCATAACTGCGTGCACTTCTTGAGACTGGTGTGAAACTTAAAGGCTGCCTTTTCCTTGGGGGTCCCTAAAGGGAGTGGGGGTCACTAAAGGGAGGTGCAAATCCCTCTGTCCTTGGATTTCCACTGTTCACTCCTGCGGGAGACTGAACAGTGGTCAACAAATGCTTTCTGGGGTGAAGGAGAGTCATTGGTGTCCAATTAATTGGAATAACACTAATACATCTTTACACATCTTTAATTCACCAGTTTATGAAACACACAAACTGGGAATGAACAAGACCCCTGAAGAGAAAAAATGAATGAGAAGGGGGGGGCTGGGCTGCCTCCCACCCCCGCCACCACCAGCCTTCTCTATGCATTTACCCTTTAGGTCCTCATAGCAAGAACGGGGGCTGGGATTAGATTGTTTTTAATTTCAATTTTTTGGTTACAAAATTAGTACATGCTTATTGGTTTAAAATTTTTCAGGCCAGGAGCTGTGGCTCATGCCTGTAATCCCAGCACTTTGGGAGGCCAAGGCAGGCAGATCATGAGGTCAGGAGATCGAGACCAGCCTGGCCAAGATGGTGAAACCCTGTCTCTACTAAAGATACAAAAATTAGCCAAGTGTGGTGGCGTGTGCCTGTAATCCCAGCTACTTGGGAGGCTGAGGCAGAAGAATCGCTTGAACCCGGGAGGTGGAGGTTACCTGAGCTGAGATCATGTCACTGCACTCCAGCCTGAATGACAGAGCAAGACTCTGTTACAAAAAAACAATTCAAAGAGTGTATAGAGTAGGAAATGAAAATCATCCACCTCTCCCCCTCCATGACCCTTCTACACCTGTTTGAGGCACTTCCTTCCAAGGTTTTGCATCTATAGCGAACATATAAATAAAAGGGTTTGCTTTTGTTTTTGTTTTTAACAAACATGGGAACATATTTGCCCTTTTAACTTAATATACCCTGGATTTCTTCCCTTATCAATGATCACAAGGTAGATATGATAGCCTCATGTTATTGACTAAAATGGCTGGGAGAGGTCAAGGCTTTTGCTCAAGGTCACACACAGATGAGTGGCAGAGCTGGGCCTGTGATCCGGGTCTGTCTGACTGGAGCAGCAGGCCTCTGTGCTGTACGGAAACGCCATCATCTGTCATCAGTCATTCTTAGCTTCTCAGCACCACCTGGTTAAGAGGAACTTGTTTCTGGAGGTAGACAGCTGAAAGAGGCAGGAGATGGGGGAAAACGGTGATTGTAGGGCTGGGAACATTGTTCTAGGCAGAGCCAGGGAAGGCACAGCCCCCTGCAGGTCTGGGCAGGGAGTGCAAAGGGGCCAGGAGGAAGGGGGCTGGGTGCTGGGACCTCTTAAGTGGTCCCTGTTGTCTCTGCCAAGCTCCCATCAGGCATACTCACCTTCTTTTGTTGAGACAGGGTCTCACCTGTCACCCAGGCTGGAGTGCAGTGGTGTAATCATAGCTCACTTCAGCCTTGAACCCCTGGGCTCAAAAGATCCTCTGGCCTCGGCCTCCCAAAGTACTGAGGTAGATTGCAGGTGTGAGCCGCCATCCCTGGCCACTCACCTTCTTGATAGCATCTTTGCCTCTTGTCTGTCTGAGCCAGCCTGAAGCTCTGAGCTCCCTCCAGTGGGGCTGGCTGGCCTGCAGCCTCTCTCCCATCCTGTCCATGGCTCAGCCCCTATGTGGGCAAAGTAGTCAGCGTTTCCTGCCTCCCACCCCATATAGGCTCAGAGGCATTAGTCTGGCCTCTCTCTAAGGGATGCTCGGATCCCCTGAAGCAGGTGGTCATTCAACTTTTGTTTGGATGACTCCAGAGATGGGGAACTCATTACCTTTCAAGGAAGCTGGTTCCATCTTGAATGGCTCTAATGGATGGTGGGGAACAAGCTTGGGCCCTGAGGCAGAGCCAGGTGTGTGGGGAGGCTGGAGGAGCTGATTGATGCATATAAGTCTGCTCCAGGTGTGTGAGGGGAGGGAGTCGGTGAGCCTCAGTTTCCCCCTCTGGCTTCCTCTGGATCAGTGCAGGTCACAAACCATGAATGAGTCATGATTTTAATTTAGTGAGTTGTGACCAGCATTTTTAAAAAGGAATAGAACAGAATAAGATAGAAAATATCAGCCTGCATTTCAAGAATTTAGGGGTATCTCTTTCTTGAGGCTTTTGCTGTTGGTGTGGGGGCCGCATGCTGGTACAGTGGGCAGAGGTATCTTATAGGACGGGTGGGGGCAGGGGCCTCCGGCAGCGCTGAGGGTGGCCTGGAGGGGCCTCTTCCTGCCCACCCCGCACCCGCACCCCAGTCCAAGCAGGGGCCCCAGGGGCGGTGGGAACAGGGAGACCCTCTCAGCTCTCCCCTGTGCATCTCGTGGGCTTGGAGTAGTCCCATAAATCGTCTGCCCGGAGTCAGGGGCATAGAACTCCCTGATTTATGCCCCGTCGGGCCCGCCCCCTCTGCCTCCCTCTCGGGCTTTGTGGGGCCAAGGCCTGGCAGGCTGCTGGCTCCAGACGGCCCCTGCGGTTGCCGTGGCGACAGGTTCAGGCTGGGCCATTATCCCGGCTCCCTCACCGCTTCCCGCCCTCAGGCAACCCGCCCTCCCTCGCTTGTATCAGGGCTGGCATTTGAACAGCGCCGAGGGCTTCTTCTCCATGAGCCTGGCACCTCCTGCAGGATGCCCCCCAAGTCTTGTGGGACCCATGCATCCCTGTCACAGTGAAGTGCAGCCTTGGGACTCACCAAGGCAAGGCAGGACGGGCTGCTGAGCAAGTGCCTGGCCAGCATGCCATCTCGCTCTTCCACTTCAAGGCTGGCTGTCGCAGTACCACCCTCATGAGCTTGCTGCAAAGAACTTGTGAGGGTCTACAGGGAAAGGGCTGGTCCCTGAGACCCCAGCAAGTCTTCATCGCCTCATCTGTAAAGTGTGTGTAATGACATTCACATTCATTGCTGTCTTCCAGGGCCTGCAGCAGTGTCAGGCACACAGTAGGTGCTCAAAGGATGTGAGTGGATAAATGGATCCCATAGATTATTGTAAAGGTTCTTTTTTTTTTTTTTTGAGACGGAGTCTCACTCTGTCACCCAGGCTGGAGTGCAGTGGCGCAATCTCAGCTCACTGCAAGCTCCACCTCCTGGGTTCACGACATTCTCCTGCCTCAGCCTCCTGAGTAGCTGGGACTACAGGCACCCGCCACCGCGCCCAGCTAATGTTTTGTATTTTAGTAGAGACGGGGTTTCACCGTGGTC
Organism: Colobus angolensis palliatus; assembly: GCF_000951035.1. Classification (NCBI taxonomy): domain Eukaryota; kingdom Metazoa; phylum Chordata; class Mammalia; order Primates; family Cercopithecidae; genus Colobus; species Colobus angolensis. The sequence goes on from NW_012115600.1 coordinate 40,902, forward strand.
TCAATCTCCTGACCTTGTGATCCGCCTGCCTCAGCCTCCCAAAGTGCTGGGATTACAGGCGTGAGCCACCGCGCCCGGCCATAAAGGTTCTTAAATGAGAACGTAAGTGTGGTGAGTTGAAGATGGCCATCAGTCCTTTGACAAGCTTCTTACTGAGATGGGGGGGATTCACTTCCCATCCCGCTGGGATCTGGACCCACGTTATGCTTGTTTGTAGCCAACAGAATGCAGCGGGAGTGACGCCGCTGCCCTCCAAGGCCAGGGCAGAAGGACCTTGCTGCTTCTGTGTTAGTCTCTAGGAGACCCCAGCCACCATTGAAGAAAGAGAAGACCCTCACACATGTAATCCCAGCCCTTTGGGGGCCGAGGTAGGCGGATCACCTGAGTTCGGGAGTTTGAAACCAGCCTGACCAACATGGAGAAACCCCATCTCTACTAAAAATGCAAAATTAGCTGGGCGTGGTGGTGTACATGTGTAATCCCAGCTACTTGGGAGGCTGAGGCAGGAGAATCACTTGAACCTGGGAGGTAGAGGTTGTGGTGAGCCGAGATTGAGCCACTGCACTCCAGCCTGGCAACAAGAGTGAGGGGCTGTCTCAAAAAAAAAAAAGAGAAAAGAAAAGAAACTGATGACCCTGGGGACTCCATACTGGCAAGGTCACGTGGAGGCCCTGACCTGCAGGAAGAAAGGGAGGGAGGGACCCAGCCAGGCCCCAGCTCTTTCAGGCATTTGGAATCATCCTGAAGGCAGAGATGAGTAGTCTCCACTGAGCCCCCTCCAAATTACAGATGCATGAACACAAACATATAACTCATTGTTCTAATCAACTTTGGACTGATTTGTTCTGCAGCATGGATTTGCTAGAACAGAATTAAAACCCTGAGCTCCATGCCTAGCACATAATAAGTGCTCAGTGAAATAGTAGTGGGTAATAGCAATAGTAGTAGTTGTTGTTGCTGCTGCTGGGAAGTAAAATAGCCTAATAATTCAGAATCAAGGCTCTGGAGTCAGGATGCATGGGTCTGAATCCCAGTCACTAATTCTGCAACCCTGGACAAGTTACTTTCCCTCTGTAGGCCTCAGTTTCTTCATCTGTGTAAAAGTAGTAATGGGGCTGAATGTGGTAGCTCATGCCAGTAATCTCAGCACTTTGGGAGGCTGAAGTGGATGGATCCCCTGAGTTCGGGAGTTCGAGACCAGCCTGGGCAAGATAGGGAGACCCCGTCCCTACAAAAAAGTAAAGAGTTAGCCGGATGTGATGGTGCATGCCTGTAGTTTCAGCTCCCTGGGAGGATCACTTGAGCCTGGGTGGATGAGGCTGCAGTGAACCATGATCATGCCACTGCACTCCAGCCTGAGTGACACAGCGAGACCCTGTCTCTATAGAAAAAAAGAAAGAAAGAAAAAAAAAGTAATGATAGTTGACTACATTGTAAGGTTATTGAGAAGAGCACATGAGACCATGCTATACACAATGTGGCACAGAGCCCGTGCTGGTACATGACAGCCACCACCCTCAGCGTGGGCATCGTCCTCATCGGCTTCAATTAAACATTGAAAGTGCATGCTCTCATTTTATAAGACCCTGAAGGAGTCAGAGTTGGGAGGAACAAAGTGATTGTGTGCAACCCTCCATCACACAGATGGGATTGGGTGGCTGGTGGAGGCTTTGAATTATGCTATTTTTATCTTTATAAAGAGCTCCGGGTGGCTCATTTGAAAGGCAAATAAATAATAATGATGACAATGGAGAAGGAAGGAGAGGAGTGGGAGGAGAAGAATTTGCCTGGAGACTCACCTACATCACTGCCTCTAGAACAGCCTAAGGGATTGATCAGTTCCTCACTGACGGCTAAATTCTGCAAGCTTTGGGGTTGAGGGGTAGAGAAGCTTCTCAGTTTCTTCGGGTTTGTCCATCCTGCCTGTTGGACACTGTCAGGATCTTCCAGATCAGCCAGCCCATCCTCTCATTGTACATATAAGGACCAAAGAGGGATGGTGACTTGCCCAAGGTCACACAGTAGGTGAGGATCAGAGCTGGGACCAGAATCAGAGCCCCCACCTCCCTCCCCGGTTGAATCTTTCAAGCTGCTTCCGGCCTCAGAAGCAACACGGTTTGGCAGGGGCTTTGCTTACAAAGCTTTCAGGAGCGGGCTTTGCCCTGTCCCTCTTGCCTACCACGGACTTTCTTGCATTAAAAATTCTCATTGTGGGAGTCTCCGCTATTACTCATTTCTTTCAAAATGGAATGCTAGCGGCTGACCAGGGGCCCGCTCATCTCCAGCACTGGCTAGAGCAGGACAGGGGTGGTTTTCCCATCCCCCTTTCGCAGATGGGGAAACAGAGGCCCTCAACAGGTCAACGAGCCTGTGTTTCTCATCCCAAAAGGCCTCCGTGGCCTCTGCTTATAAAACGACGAGCAGACTCCCATCTACCTGGTACACTCGGGAGGGCCCTAAGACCACTGCCACTGTCTCCCCAGTCACTTTGCCATGTCCAAGAATCCCCCTTTGGAGTTTCCTACTTTTGAGAGAGAATGGTGTTCATGGAAACCTCCCAGTTGCCCTGCTGTTGCGCTGACGGTAAAGGGGTAGCATTGAAAAAACACAGAAGTTGACGTCGTTTAATCTTGCTTTGCCACTCATTTTGAGCCCGTCATTTTACCTCTCTGAGCCTCAGTTTCTTCGTCTATAAAATGAGGCTTATAATTGGGTCTATGCTACCCTGTGAGGGTAAAAGTTGGAGCTCTAGTTGCCTATTACTACTAACAAACCACTCTACAACTGAATGGCTTCAAAACAACAATCGTTTGTTTTGCTCATGAATTTGCAATTCGGGCAGGGCTGGACAGAGCCAGCTGATCTCCTCATGGTGTAGGTGGCAGCCAGGGCTGGTTGACGGGGGCTGGGAGATTGCCCTCCGCAGTGATGACTGACTTGACTGGTTTCTCCCCAACTGGTTCTCTCGACGGGGCAGCTTGGGCTTCTTCGTACCATGGCAGCTGGGTTTTAGACATGAGCATCCCAGGAGAAGGGAAAGTAGCTTTGGGCCTGGAAAGCATTACAGCAAACACTTCCATTGAAATCTGTCAGTCAGGGCCAGATTCAGAGAGAAGGGACACAATAAATGGCATTTACCATTACAACAAAATACAGCCATGCCTCATGTAATGATGGGGATACGTTCTGAGAAATGCATCCCCAGGCAATTTTGTCATTGTGCAAACTTCATAGAGTGCATTTACACAAACCTAGATGGTACACCATACCACACTCCTGGTCTCTCTGGCTTAGCCTACTGCTCCCAGACTACAAACCTGTATTGCATGTTATTGTGTAGAATACTGTAGGCAACTGTAACACAATGGTAAGTATTTGTGCATCTAAATACTTTTGTGCATTGATAGGTCGTCACTAAATGATGGGAATTTTTCAGCACCATTATAATCTTTTTTTTTGTTATTTAGTTTTAATTTCATAATCATAAACTTAACTCTGCAATCCAGCTAAGCGTAGAAGGGAACAAGGAAAACATGGAACCCAAAGGGAACTAAGCGAGAGCACAAAGTTTCTAGGATACTGTGAGCAAATGGGGTGGAGGGGTGCTCTCGAGCTACAGAAGGAATGGTCTGGTGGTGAAGATAAAACACAAGTCAAATTTGTTGGAGTTGTCCACAGTCAGCAATGGTGATTTTCTTGCTGGTCTTGCATTCCTGGACCCAAAGCACTCCATGGCCTCCATAACATTCATGCCTTCTTTCACCTTGCCAAAGACGATGGGTTTGCCATCCAAACACTCAGTCTTGGCAGTGCAGATGAAAAACTGGAAACCGTTTGTGTTGGGTCCAGCATTTGCCATGGACAAGATGCCAGGACCTGTAAGTTTCAGGATGAAATTCTCGTCATCGAATTTCTCCCGGTGGATGGACTTGCCACCGGTGCCATTATGGCGTGTGAAGTCACCACCCCGACACATAAACCCTGGAATAATTCTGTGAAAGCAGAAATCTTTATAACCAAATCCTTTCTCTCCAGTGCTCACAGCACGAAAGTTTTCTGCTGTCTTTGGAAACTTATCTGCTCAACGAACACGATGGGGTTGACCGTGGCTGATAGTACGGGGCTCCTGAGGGTGGCGGTGTCTACAAAGTGAACACACCATTATAATCTTATGGGACCACGGTCATATACGCAGTCCAGAGTTGACCAAAACATTATTATGTAATATGTGACTATGACTATCTACATAATTATGTACTGATGTCTGCTTTCCCCACCCCTTTAGATTGTCTTGTTCATTGCTGTATCCTCAGAGCCTAGAACAGTGCCTAGAAAGCAGAAGGCCTTCAATAAACATGATTCAGTATATAGCTGGATGAACGAACGGAGACTTCTCCCTTGAAATGACCCTGGGTCCCTATAGCTCAGGTTAGGGTGGGGGCAGGAAGGTTATGAAAGGTGCATTGGCTCCAGCAGCTGAGGTCTGGTTTTGGACCCCAACTCTGGCCCCAGGGTGCTGGGCGACCTTGGGCAAGTCACAAACTTCTCTGTGGGTGTCAGCAAAAGCTAATAAAACCAGACCCTGCTCTTCAACTTGTGTCATCCAAAACTCTGAGTATGACTTGCTTTAATTAAGATAAGAGCACAGTGAAATGTTTGGCTTGCTGTTCATTCTTTGATGTTCAGCCTTTTGCGTTGTTGTTTTGATGTCCAGGGTCTTGGAGAACTGGACTTGGGTTGTTGGCCCTGGCTGGCGGGCTGCCTGCCTTCTGCTGTTTGCCTTGTTAAAAGCACTTATGATCTAATAAAGTGAGATTGATGTGGCCTCCCCGGGGATGAAACACTTTCCATTCCCCATATTCACTGTGCTTCCCAGCTGCACTCATGGTTGCCATGTACTATGTAGCGATTGAAAACTAGGCCCTGGGCTGAGTTTCATTTCATCCTGCGAGGTGGGTACTATTACTGTCCCCATTCTACACATGTGGAAACTGAGGCACTTAGAGGCTACGGGACTTTTCTGAGGTCATCGTAAGTAATCGGGTAAGTAAAGGTATTGGGATCCGGGTCCAGAGAGCTGCATGGTCTCTCATGGGCTGCTGGTGGTCCTATCTCGGATGAGAAGCCCACGGGGAACTTGGGTGGGAGCTCATAGGATAGGAAGCAAGTGGACCTTCACCTCTTTTTTTTTTTGAGACCAAGTCTTGCTCTGTCACCCAGACTTGAATGCAGTGTCATGATCTCTGCCTCCTGGGTTCAAGCAATTCTCCTGCCTCAGCCTCCTGAGTAGCTGGGACTACAGGTGCGAGCCACTGCACCCACCTAATTTTTTGTATTTTTAGTAGAGATGGGATCTTCCCATCTCTACTAAACCAGGCTGGTCTTGAACTCCTGACCTCATATGATCCACCTGCCTCGGCCTCCCAAAGTGCTGGGATTACAGGTGTGAGCCACCACGCCCAGCTGAACCTCTGTCTCTGAGTTTGTTCAGTGACAATGTCAAGCCATGGAGAAAGATAACAGGCCTATGAGGTATTGTCTCTATGAATCCCCATTTTACAGCAGGGAAAACTGAGGCTCAGAGAGGTTGCCCAAAGAGGATTAAAAAGAACAATGGCTGGGAAGAGGGAAGTGCCTGGTTCACTTTCCAGGGTTAAGTCAGGTCAGAATGTTACAGTCATGCCAGTCTCACATGCGAGATGTTGACTGAACTGACTTTGGCATCTTATTGCCCAAGAATAGTGGGGATGGGAAGTGACTGGGCCTCCCTGGGGGCAGCCTGTTCTGTGTGGAATGGTCCTCAGGAAGATGAAATCATGTAGGAAAACACCCCACATCCCTGGTTCCCACAGTCACTGATGGGGGTGGAATGGGGTCTGCAAAGGAAGCTGGTACTCTTTCCTAGTGCTCAGCTGAAGCTGTGGGTGCCCCCAGGAGCACAAATAGCCCAGCAACATCCTTTGCTTTTAGTCTGTTGCAACATCAGAAATTCCACCATTAACAGCTTCCAGAGAAAGCACAACCTTGTTGGGAAGAAAGGAAAGTCACACGCGAGGCCACTTGCACAGCAGCCTAAGAGATTCGGTTTCCTTATCTCGAAAACGGAACCAACACCAACCCCCTCAGGTTGTGAAAACTCCCAACACAGTTCCAGGGGGCAAAGGAGGTGTGTTCTTCCTGAGTGGAGGGGCCTCCCAGCAGACCTGGAGCCTCTGGCCCTGCTGCAGAGTGCAGGAGGATGGCAGGCAACTCACTGGAATTCTGCTGTGCCCAGGCCTTACCAGCCTGTAGGTACCCACGTCACACTTATGTTAATATCCAGATGAAGAAGTTTCTTAGACCTCATCCCCTTCAAACACCCCTCCCCAGCCCCAGCTGGAAGGTCAGTTACTCCCGGCGCCCCCCAAGTGGTGCCCAAGCCCCGGCTAGGAGTTTTCTTCACTTCTTGGTGAGATGCCCGGTGACTGCATCGGCCACAGATGCTCCCGTAAAAATGCCGCACCAGGTGTGGCCACCCACCACCTTGGTCACCCGAAGCTTCCAGGTGCCACGTTTGCCATGGCGATGGAGGCACCACGTTTGCCACATCGCCGTGGAGGTGGTCAAGCAGTGGGCTTAGGCCAATTCCAGTTTGCAAATTATCACCTGGGCCCTAAGGCAGACCTTCCAGGGCCCTGGGTCTTGCATGGTCTCCATGACAACGGCTTGGGCTGCATCTTTCTCTGTCCTTTTCTCATCAAGACTCAAAAACAAGGTGGGGCGGGGGACATACCTTTTGCCCTCATCACCCTCATCTCCTGCATTCTCGACCTCAAGTACCCAGCTCCTCCCTACCTCTGTGAATCCCCACCAGAGAGGACCCAGTAGGGCCACCATCAGCCAGACTGGGAATCCCAGCATGGGTTCAACCAGCCCAGCCTGCTACAGAAAGAAAGGGAGTCCCACCTCAGCCCTCCAGCTGAGTGTGGGGCGTGAGCCCCAGCAGACTCAGGCCCTCCGTCTTGGCTTGGCAAGCCCCTTCCCTGTCTGGGCCTCTACTTTCCCATCTGAGGGCTAGACACTTCCCAAGGCCCCCTCCAGCTCAGACATTCTGAGGCCTGATGTCCTCTCTCCACCTAAGGCAGCCAGCAGTAAACCAGTCCCTCTTTTCCCTCCAGACCGTGCTGGAGCAGCCACACGCCTTATCACGCACAGCCATCTTTGTTGTTTGCATGGTGCTCATTTCCCCTGGCTAAGAAAACATGTTTGCAAAATCAGATTTCCCTGGAAAGCCGGCAGGTTAAAAGGAAAGGAAACATTGAATTCTGTGGAGTGGGGATCTGAAGGCAGAGACTGACCTCTGGGACTGCCCCCATGCTTCTGGGTCCCCTTGATTAGAGGAAGCAGGGCCTGATCCCAAATTCCTGCACCTAAGTAGTCCCCTCTGCCTCCCTCGGGTCTATTCCAGCACCCACAGGCAGCTGAGGCCTGGAGAGGCTTCGAGCCTTCTCAGGGTCACACAGAGTGTTATCATCTGTTATCATCCAGAACTTTCTGTGGCTCCCCACTGCTGGCAGGGCAAATCCATATGCATCCTGGTGTTCAAGGTCCTCCCCCTTTTCCCTTATGTGGCCCTTTGGCTCTAGACACCCTAACTCCTCAACAGCCCAAATAACTTTGTCTTTGCCACGAGTGCCTCTCCCCCAGCCCACTTCTGTCTGTTCATCTCTGTCCTACTCTTCAAGACCTCACTCAGACCCTGCCTCCTCCAGGAAGCCTTCTCTGACTAGCTCTGCCCACATGATCCTCTCTGAGGGGTTCTGGCCACACCAGGAGGAGCCTGGTCACTTCTCATCTGTACCCACCCTCTCCCTGGGGACAAACCCTGTTTGGGCCCAGCTGTCTTCTTGGTCAGGGCCTGGTTCCCACTTCCTGGAGCTGGCCTGGCCGGCTCAGGGCCGACATGGGCCACCGAGGAGAGGACCAAAGGATTTTCTTGGGATGAAATGATACCAACAGCAGCCAAAGGCTCCCTAAGGACCCCACCTTGGGTCCTTTCTTAAAAGTGACTTTTCCTGATCTTAAACGTGGATAAAGCATGAGTGTGGTCACGCAACAGCTCTACAGCTGTTGGCAAGATGAGATCGGCCTACCTGAGCTCCCATGGAGAGCCGTCCATGATGAACATGCAATCTACAGAATGAAATGTACGTGTGGTGCCATTTGTTTTTAATTAAACGAACAAAGCAAAACGCCTATAATGGCTCCTGTGCGCCCAGCACCAGTCTGGGTGCTTTGTGTGCATGGACTCACTCGATCCTCCTAATGACCCTGGGCGGCAGGTACCCTAATGACCCCATTTTACAGATGAGCAGACTGAGGTTCAGGGGAAGGATTCAAGTCCTGGCCACAGGCAGGCTCCAGCACCTGTGCGCTCAACCCCTCCCCCGTGCTAGCTGCTGCATTCTTGGTGGTATTCTGTGCTTCCAAACAATACACAACCAAAGGGAGAGAAAAGCTGGGAGCAAGGTGCCGCGGGCCTTGCGTGGAGCCAGGTTTGGAGAGAGAAAAATAGGGAGACTTTCACTTCCTCTTCTTACATTCTGTATTGATTGGTTATCACAAATAATATAATCTATTTGAAAAATAGAAAAAGCAGCACATGCTCATTGTAGAAAACTCAAGGGAGATGAGAAAGGCTTCAGAAACTAGAGTCAGCCTGGGTTCTGGGAGCCGGCAGGGAAACATACTCAAGGCTAGAGGATTCTAGAAGGATCACCATGAAAATGGGTGAGTAACCAGGATTATTACAGGTCTAACGGCGTCAGGAGTGAGAGCTGACTGCAGCTTGGTGTAGGAGGTACTTTATAATCCATCAGTGCTATTTCACCATGGAAAACGGCAGCCTTGTTTGGTGGTAAGCTGCCCGTCTGTGGAGGCACAGGAGGAGACACCAGATGCAGGATTCATGCTGCACTGTTTGCTCTATGTCATGTGAGTTAGTCTGTTTCCCAGTCCTCCACCTTTAACCCAGGCTAGACAGAAATGGGATGTACCTACAAGGATAAAGCCCCATGCCTGACTGGTTAAAAAAAAAAATCAAATAATTTAAAAACAGGATTCAGAGGCTTGCACAGATACAACAGCTCCAGGAGCCCCTGCACATAGGTGGCTTCATGTGATTTCGGAACCTCCCAACATCACTGGCAGAAACATTTTGCAGAGGAGAAAGAAGAAAAGCTCAGGGAGGTCTCGACTTGCCCGAGGTCACCCAGCTGGCCCAGAGTTCCTGGATCTGCTCTGTCAGGTGGCCATCCCACATCGGGGCATTTCTCACAGGGATTGTTCATTTCCTTCCAGGACCCGCATCCAGGAGGTGCTCAGGTCCTTCATGGAATGTCGTCAGAGACCCTGGTTCTGGTCTAGCTCTGGCCGAATGTGCTGAGCGAGTCCCCCACCCTTCTTGTGCTGGGTTTGATATTTCTGGGCTCCCTTCCAGGTCTCATCTCTCTGCCACCTACCCCTGTTCCTTAGTTTTCCTAGCTTGTCCCCTGACATCAGACCCCAGGGAGTCCTCAGATGGACAGGGGAAGGGGGAGGGCCCGTGGGGCGTCAGGCGCCCTGATTCTTGGACCTTTCTTTCATTCTGCGCAGATTTATAGGCGTGTGTTCCTGATCTCTCATTCACTGTCCACAGCCCAACACATGGCCTAAAAACAACAGATACGATGAAAGAGATCTTGCCTGCAGATGAAAGCAAGAGGGAAACCGGCCTCCCCCAGCCCTGGCCTGGCCCTGGGCCCACTGCACATTGTGGTCAAGGCAAAGTCAGGGCTGGGATGTCTGGAGAAGGCCAGAAGGCTCCTGCCCACCCATGGGTCTAGGGCTTCCAGAGGCCCTGGCGCAAAGCCTCAGATGAAGTACTGGGGGAGGCAAAAGGAAACAGAGAGCCCTGTTTCGAGGGGCAATGGGCTGGCATGCCGGGAAGGGGGCCTTGACAGAGCCTAAAGTCAGACAGGGTGATGACAAATGGCCCCGGAGCCCCTCCAGCACCATTCCTGGGGACTCTGCCTTGCCCACTCTACTCTAGCCACTCAGGTTTCCTTCTGTTCCTTGAAACTCAGCAAGCTCATCTCCCTCCACCCCAGGGCCTCTGCACACCCTGCCCACACTGCCTGAACGCTCTCCTCTGCACCCTCCAGAGACCTCCTCGGCCTTCAGGTTTCGGATTGAATGATGCCTCCTCCAAGAGCCTCCGACTGGTGACCCAATCCATTCTCCAGTCCAGCCCTCTGTTTTCCTAATGTACTAGGCACACTTTATGATCATTTTTTGTAGTGATTATAGGTGATTTAATGAACATTTTCCTATCAATTATATTGTAATTAAATTGTAATTATTATCATTTATAGATTGTTGAATGATTTAATGATTATGTGAAGGTCCCATGAGGATGTGTTCCATGCGCCCTCTAGGTAAATGGGGCCAGCTCTGCCACCAGCTCTGGACCCAGGCATCAGCTCTTCTGATGATAACAGCCAGTGATGTTTAGCTCTTCCCAGGAGCAAAGCATTTTCCACATATGACTTTATTTAATCCTCACAGCTACCCAGTAAGGCAAGGCAAGGGTTATTTCCATTTTGCAGATGAGGAGACTGAGGCTGAGTGTATCTCAGCTGCAGCCCGGACACGGTCTGCTTGTACACCATGCCTCTCCGACTGCCTGAGTCCCCAGGAGCCTTGCTCACCTTTGGGACTGTCCCGTGTGTCACATGTGAGTGCTACGGGGGAGGACATAGAACTGGTCATCAGGCAGTGACACTTAAGGCTGAATTCATCTGTTCACTCCCTGAGCAGATTTCCTTCCAGGTGGGGAAGATAGGGATTCATCCCAGAGGGAAGAAAGCCAGAGCTCCCCACAGGGTGAGCCACTCTGGGGACTGGGATGCCACCAGGGGAGATGCCTGGGAGGGAGGGGCTTTCTCTGCACAGCCCCCACCCACAGACATCTCTGACCTTGTCTTGGTCTGCAGAGCGACCACCAGTGTTCCCAGGGGGAGGGACTTGGACCATCTCCTGTGTTGCAGGCGGAAGTTGGGTGGGTGGACGGTGAACTGTAAACGCTGGTCTGGGAGGGGGCCACACAGCACCAGGAGCAGGGTCTTTCGTAGCCTCCGCGCCCCTTGCCCTAGGTCGTTCTCCTTCGAAGGATGCCTCCCGAGGAAGCAATCAGGGACAAGGACAGCGACTTCTGACAGGCAGTGCCCCCAAACTCACCACCCCAAACCCTGTGCCAGCCCCATCCTGTGCTCAGGAGGCCAGAAATGAGTGTTGATAACCAGCTGGTGGAGTCTGAGGGAGCTGGGATGGAAAGGGAAGAAACAGCTGCTCAGCTTGCGTGCCCTGAACAAGACAAATCACAGACCGATGCCTCGGGACTCCCATGGTCTACACGGCTGACGGTCGGGGCTTCACAGGTGGGCAGAAGTCACGGCGTGAGTGTTTATTTGCTCACATGGTGAAGAGAGGAGAGGAGGTTTTAAAATGTCTGTTGGGGGTTCTTTACGCTATTCTTTAAACTTTTGTATAGCTGAATTTTTCTACAATAAAAAGTAAACAAGAAAAATAGGAAGGAGGGAGGGAAAGAATGAAAGAAGAAAGGAAGGAAGGAAGGGAAGGAAGGAAGGGAAAGAAGGAAGAAAGGAGGGAGGGAGAAAGGAAGGAAGGAGTGAGGAGGGAAGAGGGGAGAGAGGGAAGGAGGGAAGAAAAGACAGATTCCGTATATGATTCCATTTTTTAAGTAAATGAGTTGTGTGTGTATTTGTATGCATGAAGAAAGTCTGGGAGCATATGTACAAAAATGTTAACAACTGCTATCTCTAGTAGAGTTATGGGTGATTTTCATTTTCTTCTTTGTACTTTTAATTTTTCTAATTGGGAAGAAATCACACAACTATTAAGAAAAAGAAAGGGTGCTGGGCCCAGTGGCTCACCCCTATAATCCCAGCACTTTGGGAGGCCGAGACAGGCATACTGCTTGAGTCAAGGAGTTCGAGACCAGTATGGGTAACATGGCGAAACCCTATCCCTACAAAAAATACAAAATTAGCCAGGCATGGTGACTCACGCCTGTAATCCCAGCTACTTGGGAGGCTGAGGTGGGAGGATCGCTTGAACCCGGGAGGCAGATGTTGCAGTGAGCTGAGATCATGCCACTGCACTCCAGCCTGGGTGTTAGTGGAACCCTGTCTCAAAAAAAAAAAAAAAAGAAAAAAAGAGAAGGAATGTCTTGTGTTCTAGACTCTCCTCCACCCACTCAGCAGCTCTCTGACTCTGCTTCAATGACCTCATCACAATGAGCCTCATCTCCCTCCCCAGCAAAATGGGGCCATCTTTAATGGGGATGTGGTGAAGACAGAAAGGGGCGGTGCTGAGGGCACACCTGGTAGGAGCCCAACATCTGTGATGCCCCCGCCACACACTCAGGCACCCACACGAGTGAGAACCCGCAAACACCATAGACCCCAGAAGGACAGCAAGGCTTCCTGGCCCCACACACGTGCCCTGGTTCACCCTCGTGCCCATGTGCACAAACACACACTCATGGTGCACACATGAGTACACGCTGTAACCTGCGTGGGGTGGCTCTGTCAGCCGACAGGGTGGGTTAGAGGAGAGAGCCCCATCCCTTTCCAAGATAAACACAGGAAGTGAGGATCCCACAGTGTCAGGGCAAGGTTGGGAGTCATCCATAAACTCCAGGCAGGGGTGGGGGATGGAGAGGGGCCCAGAGAGGGGAGAGGGGTGTGGGAGTCTGGGCAGGGCCTGGGTTTGACATCTGCTTTCTTGGGTTCAGATGTGAAAAGTTGAAACGGTGACTAAGCTTGGGGGCTATCTTAGCTCTGTCTGTCTGTCTGCCTGTCTGTCTGGGGCAACACCTCCCACCCTCACCCACCTCTCTCTCCCCAGTTCTGGGCTTAGTGAGCCAGGTGTTCAGGCCAATCAGAGGCCCGAGGGCCCCCAGCCAGGCCTCCACACTTAGGGAAGCCAGAACCTGTGCTCAGCAAATGCTTGCAAAGGCCATGAGTAGATGGAAAGAAACAGTCATCACAGATTCCAGGATGCTCCCAAATCCAGCACACGCTTGAGTGCGTCCCGGCCCAGCTCAGATCTCTGAGAGATTATCCTGGGGGCAGCTGCCAGGGTCTCGTGCCCCAGCCTTCTCCTCCCGAGTCGCTGCTCCTACTTTCCTCAAAACCCACTGAGTCCCAGGGGAAAGGAGCAACGGGGCCTCTACCAGGCCAAGACGGGTGGGAGTGGGAGGGCACAGGGCTGACCACTCAGGGCCTCTGGAGAATGTTGTTGGATGAATTAGCACTTGCTGTGTGCCAGGTACTTTACATCAGCCTTAAATACTTTTCTGGAACAAATCAAGGGTTGGGGGAGAGAAGGATGTTTTCTGCTTTACCCCCTAGCCACCCAACTGTCCTCACTTTGCGATGAGGTTACTAGCTGGATCCAAGTCGTACAGTTGTAGGTGGTGGCTCCCACCTGCAGGGGCAGAGGGATGGATGGAAACCTTTCTTGAAGGTTTCTGTTATGAAACTCCCCACTCATTCCCCTGAGCAAGTGGGGTTAAGTATAGAATTTCCCTTTTGAATACAATTGTCTGCCCATCTTTTGCTATCAGAAGGCTCCAGCCCCACAGCTAGAGCCCCCGGACAGTCTGAGAGCCTGGGCACATCCCACCTCCGCCTTCTGGCCACTTAGGCAAGTCACCCACATTCTCCGCCCTCTCCCTGCACCTGCTGCTTCAGGTGTACCTGGATTTCTTTGGCTTCTCATAACCTCACCTGTGCATCTCCCAACCATTACATCATTTGCTTCTCCCAGCAAACCAGGAGATAGAAAGATTATGTCCATTTTGTCGATGAGGAGACTGAGGCCTGGGAAGGTCATACAGACAATTAGAAGCAGAGCCCAACACACACCCAGGTCTGCAGATTCCAAACCCAACCCTCTTCTCCCAGTCCCAGCTCCTGCCTCTGCCACGGCTGCTGGGACATTGGTGGTGGCCCTAAGGCTACTGCAGAGACCTCAGGGTCTGGGCTTCCTGTGGCTTCTGCCTTCCTTTTCACCTCCACCTCACTACCAGCTTGGCCTCAAGCCCCAGACCCAGACTTCAGGCCCCATAAGGTCCAGCATTGCCTGGTCCCTGCCCGGGTACCCAAACAGCTCTCCCTCCCTTTGCTTTTTACTCAACACTTTCAGTTACATGGTTCCTCTTTCAAATCCTCAAACTCTCTGTTTTTACCTACCCCAGGGGTCTTACTATTACGTCTATTTTGCTCTTTAAAAAAACATATTCACTGGATAGATGTATGGGTGGGTGGGTGGATGAGTGACTGGATGGATGGATGGATGAATGGATGGATGGATGGACTGGTGATTGAGTAGATGGATGGATGGATGGATGGATGGATGGATGGATGGATGGATAGATGGATAGATAGATGGATGGGTGGATGGATGGATGGATGGATGGATGACTGAGTGGACAGATGGGTAAATGGATAAATGAGTGAGTGAGTGGATGGATGGATGAATGGATGGATGGATGGATGGATGGATGGATGGATGGGTAATTGAGTGGTTGAGTGGATGGATAGACTGGAGGGATGAAAGGGTGGTGGGTGAACAAACTTGACCGGGTGAATGGACGAATGGGTGGGTGGGTGATTGAGTGGATGGTTAGACTAGAGGGATGACAGGGTGGTGGGTGAACAAATTTGACAAGATGGATGGTTGGATGGATGGATGGATGGATGGATGGGTGGTTGAGTGGATGGTTAGACTGGAGGGATGATAGGGTGGTGGGTGAACAAATTTGACTGGATGGATGGATGGATGGATGGATGGACGGATGGATGAAGGAATGAGATGGAAGGATGCTGCTACAGTTCTGTTCAGATTTTGGTCTTCTCTGTCCCCACCTAAGTGACTTGTACCTATAGTTTTCACCCCCAAGTCTAATTTGCCCTGCCCTGCAAAGTTTGAGGGAACAACTGGAAGACCACAGTAACCCTTCTCTTTGGTCCCCAGTTTCAATTCTTGGGGTGTCCTGACAGCTCCCCTCAGGACCCCAAATCAGCCCCTGGGGGGAAGGAGGCAGCCTCTGTCTTCAGTACAAATGCCTGAACATTTGAGGCTTTTGCCTGTTACAGTGAATCCTACTTAGGGGGTGGTTTTACATCTCTTTAGTTGTCTTGAAACTAAAAATGAAACTGAAAAGTCCCTCAAATAATAATGCACTTTAAGGTTAATTAACTAAAATTACTTTTGGTGACTTGATCTTAAACTCTAAAAAACTAGAAAGATTGTATTGAAGTGTTCCAAAGTAAATTTATAAATTTTAAAGGGACATCCGTCTCCTACCAAAACACTGTGTAGTTAAGAAATCCTTATTTAATCACCCCCAAATCACGAATGAATGTCTTTAAGCTGAGTAGCTAAAAAACAAAGAAAAAGTGGAGCAAACAAAATCAGATACTCAGTGGGTGCAAAAACACTGAAGGGGGGCATCAAAAGGTAAACAGGTCATTGGGTTAACAGAGTTTTGGAGAATGTAGCAGACACCCCATTTTTCTCTCCCAGATCCCTTATCCCAACTCAGAGAGACTGGAGCAGGAACCTTCACACCTGAGTTCTTGTCCAGGGGCAGCCTGTGCCCTGTGCTCACCGGGTCACAAGAGGCAATCACTAATGTTCAGGAAGTACCTGCCGTCTTTGCCCTGGACCAAGCCCCTCACACGAGGGCCTCACTTCATCCAGACCCCAGCATTGTGATCTCCATCTGCCAGATGCAAGGCTGAGGTTCAAAACAGGAAGTGGCAGATCTAGGATCAAAGTTCAGCTTAAAGAATATCTACCTCATGTTCCCACGAAGTAGATAAAGCAACCGAAGGTTAGAGCAGACCAGACCACACAGCCGGCGAGGGAAGACTGGACTTCAGTTGTACAAACAGCAGTGCAAGTGTTGAGTGAATGAGACAGACCGTGGATGCCGGAGCCATCACTTGGGAGATCAGTTTCTGCGAGGGTGTGAAGTGGTGGTGAATAGAAGCAGAGATAAACAGCACTGGTCAGGGAGGACTTCCTGGAGGAAGGGGGCATTGACCAACACAGAACATCTGGCAGGACTAGTGTCCTCCTGAATTTCCATGGAGGTGGAGGAAAGGAGAACCTCTCTTTTCTCTCCCCCTGGGCTCTCTCGTGCAGCTGGAGTCAACAGAGTAGCCACTGGCTCCCCAACTTTGAGTAAAACCCCACTCCCTAGCAGGGCAAAAGGGGCAGAAACAACCAGCAGCCTCCCATCAAGCCTTGACAGGAGTTGTCACCAGTGCAGAGCCAGCGGGGGTGTGGTGGGGCCCTGTCTGGCCCCAGCCCCACTGTTTACCTGTCTGGGCTGTTGCTGGAACCATTCATCTCAGTGAAGGATGACACGGCCTCCCTCTTCCCTCCTCCTGCTCAGCTCCTCCACCAGGCATCCCCTTCTGCAGATCTTCAGAGTGCTCCAAGCCTCCTAGATGCACCCCCTGCAGGTATGCTCCTTCCTGGCCAGCCTTGCCCCAGGTGTGAGCTTCCTCCCATTCTCACCCATGTGCTGAACAAGCGGAGCGCCACTGGCCACATCAAGAACTACCTGTGCGGCTGCGGCCCTGCTGGGTGTCAGGTCCCATGCTAAGGAAGCACCTGATGGCCATCACTTCTTGACTCTTCATCTACATGGTGGCTATGAAGGAAGAGAAAAACAGATGATCACATTTCTGTGTGATCAGTGAGGTAGGAGAGTCCATATTAGTTATAATGATCAGACTACAGAGATTGAAGCTGCTAATTCTGCCAAAGGAAGTGGAGAGGGATGGGAAAGTGGAGATGGATGGGTGAGTGGGTGGTTGAGTGGGTGGATGGATTTGTTCACCCACCACCCTTTCATCCCTCCAGCCTATGCATCCACTCAACCACCCACCCATCCTTCTATCCATCCACTCAATCACTCATTTATCCATTTACCCATCTGCCCACTCAATCATCCATCCATCCATCCATCCATCCATCCATCCATCCATCCATCCACCCACCCACCCACTCAATCACTCATCTACTCAATCACCTATCCATTCATCCATCCATCCACTCAACCACCCATCCACTCAATCACCTATCGATCGATCGATCCATCCATCCATCCATTCAATCATCTATCCATCCATCCACTCAGTCATCCATCCATCCATCCATCCATCCATGCACCCATGCATCCATGCACCCATCCATCCATCCATCCATCCATCCATCCATCCATCCATCCATCCATCCATATCTATCCATCCATCCATCCATCCATCCATCCATCCATCCATCCACTCATCCATCCATCCATCCATCCATCCATCCATCCATCCACTCAATCACCTATCCATTCATCCATTCAATCACCCATCCATCATTCCATCCATCCATCCATCCATCCATCCATCCATCCATCCATCCATCTATCCATCCATCCATCTCTGTGGGAAAGCCATAGAGAAGGGACCATCAAGGATGTTCTTGAAGGAGGGGTAGGTGTTTTCAGGTAGACCAGGGACAAAGCATTCCAGGCAGATGCAGGGTACCAAGAGCACATGCACCTGGGTACTCCACACATGACCAGCAGTCAGGAGTGACCAGGTGTCTGTGTGTGGAAAGGGGCTGGTAACTTCCACAGGGCTTTTTGAGCACCCTCCTTCTGGTAAGCCCCCTGGTCACTGGTCCTCAACCCCTTCCATGTTCTTGTAGCATTTGCAGATCGTACTTATAAGACACTTAAAAGAACAAAACTCACCTTCTGGTGTAACTCAGCCCACATTTCTACTATCTGAGGATCACAGGCCCCTTGAAGGCAAGAGTCATGTCTTATATTTCCTGACATTTGTTATCCCCCACCCCTGGCCCTGTGTTTAGTACAATGGTGAAAGCATACTTGATGTTCAAAAAAGATTGATTAAACATGAGCCACCGGGCCTGGTGGCTCATGCCTGCCCTCCTAGTGCTTTGGGAAACCAAGGTAGGAGGATCACTTGAGGCCAGGAGTTTGAGACCAGCCTGGACAGTGTAGTGAGACCTCATCTCTACCCAAAGAAAAAAAAATTAACTGGGTGGTGATGTGTACCTATAGTCCCAGCTACCCTGGAGGTTGAGGTGGGAGGATCACTTGAGCCCAAGAGTTCGAGGCGAGCCCAAGAGTTCGAGGCTGCAGTGAGCTGAGATCATGCCACTACACTCCAGTCTGGGTGACACCATCTCTGTTTTAAAAAACAAAAATTAATTAATGGAATCCTTGGTGAATGGATGGGTTGCTGGCATCTCTGCAGGTGTGTGTGTGATAAGACCACTCATGGTGAATTCTCAGGACGTAGCAGGTGTTTAGGAGATGATGGTTCAGGCCACTTTCCTCTCTGCTCAGGTAACTCTCAGAAGCCA
This sequence comes from Colobus angolensis palliatus, assembly GCF_000951035.1. Lineage (NCBI taxonomy): Eukaryota > Metazoa > Chordata > Mammalia > Primates > Cercopithecidae > Colobus > Colobus angolensis. The sequence continues at coordinate 59,406 of NW_012115600.1, forward strand.
GATTGCCTCAGAGCTCACAGGGGACAGAGCTGAATGGGGGGACACTTCCCCTTCCACTTTCTCACCTGTGATGTGGGCAAATAGGAGGTTTCTTCCAGCTGGACGGCCTTTGGGTCCTGCGCCTTCTGTCTCACGCTGCTGCCTAAACTCAGGACACCTGCGGTACGGTGGTTATGAACACGGGTTCTTGGGACTGGCACGCCTGGGTCTGGAACCCAGCTCCCCCCGTACCCACCGTGAATGCTTGGAACGGTCCCTGCCACCTCCTGAGCTGCAGGGTCCCCATTTCTAATCAAAGACTCTGGAGGCCCTTCCCTGGTGAGCTTCCGTGGAAAGAATGAGATGCAGTGTGCATAGGGGTCCATAGTACTCTCAGTAAATGTTATTATCATAACCAGATTTTAGCATCCTAAGAATACCCCCTCCTCCAGGAAGCCTCCTCTGACTGAGCCTAACAGAGGTAAGAATTTCCCCCTTTTTGCTTCTGCTCAGCAGCTCCCAGCTCATACTCTGTAAGCTCTCAGTTTAGGATAGAACAGCAAAGCTGCTCTGGCCCTAGTCCTGGCCCCAACTCTAGTACCAGCTTCGGCCCCAACCCTAGAGTCCAGAGAGGTCTCGTTTATGCAGTTTAAGTCAGAGGGTCATTTCTGGGCCGGGCACCAGGCTCCATTCAAATGGGGGATCCCAGAGGGTACAGACCATGTCCTGTAAATTCATCCCAGTGGCTCCAGGAAGGCTCCTCAGGGTGCGAGACATGCTGGTGGCCAGCTACCCCACAGCTGGAGTCCTCACACTGAAGGTGAGACAACCTCACTGGCGGTGGCACTGGCTGTGCCTGACACTCTCACCTGGGACATCAGGCTGCCCTGCCCAGTCACCCACGGGACTGAGGCCTCACCACATTTGCTGCAATACCTGCTGCCCTTGGGCTCACGGCCATCCTGTCTGCAGCAGCCTCTGTGTGAACTCTGCCCCATGACCCCGGCCGGAATGGAGGACGCCTTCTCCAGCAGCCTCCCATTGGTAGCCAGCAGCAGGGCAGGGCTGGGGCGGGAGCCACGGGACACTGGGGACTAGGCCAGGCTGCACTGGGAAAAGGCGCGCTTTAGTCCTTAGAAGACCCTGATGGAGGCTGCTTTCCTCATGGCCTCTTTGTTCAAAGGTCTGGTCAGAACCCCTGTGAGCGTGGAGACAGGGGATCCCCAGAAAGCAGCACTCGGGGAGGGGGCCTGCTCACCCTGGGGGAATGGGGCTTTCACAATTTAGGTAGGAAAAGAGAAGTGGCTCGGCAGAGAGCCCGCTCCCGCCACCCACTCACCCTGGCCACAGATGTCCTCCCCAGTCCCCTACGTCACACCTTGTTGGTTCGTCTTCTCCTTAGCCCTTCCCACAACCTGAAACCCCCCACAGCAGTGTGAGCACCACGGTGTGAGAACAGACGTTGTCTGGTTTGTCACATGTCCCCAGTGCCAGGAACAAAGCCTGGCACATGGCGAGTGCTCAATAAATACTCAGTAGATTGATGACCACACTCATTTAATCCTTATACCCATCCTTCACTGTAGGCAACTTCAGTTCTATTTTGCAGATGGGGAAAATGAGGCTCCAAAAAGGGAGAATTGGCTACTCTACAAACCCAGTAACCAGTGGAGCCTAAATCAAACCAAGGCCGCTCACCTCTTGACCACAAGCTGGTGTGTGATGACACCAACTGGTTGGTTCAACATAAAGAAAGAAACAGAGGCACACACTGACCTGCTGGCTTCTGCTCCCCTCAGGCTGCTTCCCCAGGCAGGTTGTGCAGGCTTTCGTTGGGGTAGGGGGTGGATTTTATTCCCTGAGTTAAGTAATCTGTGATCAACCCCTGGTGTTAGCAGCTATCATGTGTAACCTCAGCCTCTTGCCTTGCCCCTGAGAGGATCGGTGTTAAATTGACACCAGTGATGAACAGTGGGGCTGAGGGGCAGGGATGGGCAAGGAGGGGCAGGAAGCAGGGGCTGGCCTGTGGACATGGATAGAGGCTCTGGGCCTTGCTCATGGCCTGGAATTGACTGGATGCATGGTATGTGTACCAGGCGTTGTTCCCAGCACTTTCCATGCATCATCCCAGTTCATCCTCACGGCCATCCTTGAAGATCCTCAGCATCATTCTTCCCAGTATCTGGATGAGGAGGCTGAGGGCAGGAGAGGTTGAGCTACTTGTCCAAAGTCACACAGCTGGCAAGTCAAGAAGCTGGCACTTGGGACCCAGGTACTGGGCTCCAGAGCCCACCCATGGCTCTCCCATGTCTGGGAGAGGAACACAGCTTCAGAGCTGCATTCCAGCCTGAGTTGCATTGTGTACAAGCTGCCTGAGCTGGCTGTTTACTCTCTCTGAGCCTCAGTTTCCTCAGCTGTGCAATGTGGACACAATACCCACTTTGCAGGATCCCAATGAGGCAAGGGATAGAAAGGGCATGGCCTATGCCTGGCACCTGGAAGGGGTATGACAGATGGGAGTGGCACTTGTGGTTCATGTCCCACGGCCCGTGAGTGTGTCATGACTGATATTTCCACTCTAGTTTCATTTTCTAGAAATGCGGGGTCAGTTACAAGTCGGTGAAACCAGTCTCTCAACCCAGTCTCAGTCCTTTCTCTGTATCCTGATGGTGCCTGGAATTCCGCCACTGGGGCAGCATTCCCTGGATTGAAAGCTGTGTTCCTGGGTGAAACGCAACTTCCCACGTGTGTTATTATGGCTGGGGAAGGAGGGATGCTGCACATGATGGCTGTTTTAGTTTTTGTTTTTTGAGGTGGAGTTTCGCTCTTGTTGCCCAGGCTGGAGTGCAGTGGTGCGATCTCGGCTCACTGCTCCCTTCCCGGGTTCCAGTGATTCTGCTGTCTCAGCCTCCCAAGTGTCTGGGATTACAGGCACTACCATGCCCAGCTAACTTTTTGTATTTTTAGTAGAGATGGGGTTTCACTATGTTGGCCAGGCTGGTCTCGAACTCCTGACCTCAGGTGATCCACCCTCCTTGGCATCTCAAAGTGCTGGGGTTACAGGTGTGAGCCACCGTACCCGGCCAGCTGTTCACAGTCACTTTCACCTCCATGTGAATGAAGATTCCGGAATTGCGTGCCTTGGTGAAGGGGTCCCAGAAAACAGGCAGAAAGGGGGTGACTGCCGACCTCACAGTTTTCTGCCTGTCCAATGGCAGCCTTGGGTCACAGCCCACGTCCTTGGATACCTTCTTTCACAGGCCAGGTTTAGAATCCTGAGCACTTCCCTTTCCACCCAGGATGCTGACCTGAATGTGACTCTTAGTTCATATTGATGATAACACACTCTTTTCTCCTGTTTCTGCAGTGTGAGCATTATACCCCATTTCACAGATGAGGAAACTGAGGCCTGGCAAGAAGTGACTGGCAGTACCAAAGCCTGGGCTCAAAGCCAGCTCCGGGGCTCTCTCTGGGGCTTGGGCCCAGTGGGCCTCCCCTGAGACCACCGCTGCCCCCCCCGGCCACACTCTTTCCCATCAGAGAGGCCCAGCCCCTGGGCCAGGCTGGGAACGTTCCTGGGGGAGGCCCACCCGCCCGCCCCGTGTCAAAGCCGTGTGTAAGTGTTTTATTGCTTGCCCGCAGAGGTGTGAATGAAGTAATGGGCCTTCTCCGGCACTCCATCCGTCTCAGGCTGACAGCCGCGCTCCGAGCCCGGGCTGCTCTGTGTAAACGCTGTCACCCTGCCATCCCCGAGCAGGCAGCTTCCTCCGGGAAACTGTAATCAGGGCCTCCCGCACCCGCAGCTGGCCCTGTCCGCAGCTCATAAATCACGCTGCCTTCCCGGAAAGCGGAGGGAGAGACAGACAGGGTGACGGGAGACAGACGAGGCCGGGCGAGGAAGACACGATGGGGAGGCCGGTGGGGAGAGAGGGAGGCAGCGAAGGCAGGCTGGGCAGGCAGGGCAAGCAGGGCAGAGGAACGAGCAGAGATGAGCAGGGAGCAAGGCTGAAGGAGGAGAGGAAGGGAGAGAGAGTGAGAGACACAGAGGCAGAGGGAGAAAAGAGTCAGAAAATGGAGGTATGAGAGAGAGAGAGTCCCACAGAGGGGACAGAGATAAGGAGACAGAGAAAGGGAGACAGACTCAGAGACATAGAGAAAAGCAGAAATGAGACCAGAAGAAAGGTAAGGAGCCAGCAAGGGAAAAGCAGAGTGACAGAAAGGAAGTGGAGCCAGAGGGAGTGGACAGAGGGATGGACACATACCTGACAGGTGGCCTTGACTGGGGACAAGGGACAGGGGTCCAGCCCATCAGCTAGAGGAGAGGACCAGGGGGCAGCAGCCTTGCTTCAGCTGACAGGTCCTGCAGCCCCCTCTGGCCTGGGCTGGGCCCCTCCTGGTGCTCAGGTCCCCCTCCCTCCACACCTGACCCAGCCAGAGTTTGCAGTCAGCCAGAGGGAGGGCTGCATGGGTGGGAGACAGGAGGAGGGAGCGGGGGAACCTCCTGGACTCTGATTCCAGGGGTCCTCACCCGAGCCCCACTTTCACCCTGGGAGGTCACAGTGAACCTTTGAGGGAAGACAAGTCACTTAGCCAGCAGCCCGGGGGACACCTGGGCCTTGCAGCCACCCTCATGCTCCACACACTCTCACGTCCCCCAGTGTCCACACCCACTCAGGCCGCAGGCACATGGGTGAGTCACCATGCACACCTGTTGGGAGATTCCCACGGTGTGGACAGGGAGACAATGACGCTCAAAGCCCTGCTGGCCAGGTGGCAGCCCTGGCTGCCCCAGGAAAGGCCTTCCAGAACTGGGAGAGAATGTTTCAGGCGGCATTCAGCCTAGCAAGTGATTATTTTCCCAGCTTAAGTCATGAAAGTTGATTAAAACAAAAAAAATCTCTCTACCACCAAGCCCTATTATAGGCTGTCAGGATCTAGAGGGAAACAAAATCAAATATCTGTCTCCTGGACTCCACGTCTAGTCAGAGAGAGCAAGCAGACAGCGCATCACAGAACAAGTGCTGCAGAAGCCTGAACGGGGGGGAAGAATCAGGGTTTGACTCTGTTGTGAAAGGTGGTCAGCAAAGCCCTCACTGGGAGGAGGACCTCTGAGCAGAAACTCGAGGAAAGTGACGGCACAGGGGAACAGCATGTGCAATGGCCCCGAGGCAGGAATGTGCTTGGCACGTCTGTGGCTGCAGCAGAGTGGACAAGGGGAAGTGGGGTAGGGGGTAAGGTCAGGTCCCAGGGGACCTTGATGGCCATTGTAAGGGCTTCGATTCTCCATGTGAATGCCGGGGAAAGTCACTAGGGGTGAAGATGACTTGAGCTGATGCATCTGCAAAGGGGCCTCTGGCTGCTGTTTTGAGAATAGACGAAAGCAGGTGGGGGCTGGGGGAGGGCAGAGCAGGGAGCCCCGGGAGGAGGTGATGGGCGACCGAGGCGGAGGTGAGGGAACTCATCCAGGCGAGAGGCAACGGCGCCTGGATGGGGCGGCTGCAGTGGAGCGGGGAGATGTGGTCAGATTTTGGATGTGTTAGATTTCCTGATCGACTGGATGTGTGAGAAATAGAGGTCAAAGATGAATTCAAGGTTTCTGGCCAGAGCGACTGGAAAGAGAGAGTCGCCGCTGACTGTCATGGGAAAGATGGTGAGGATTCGAGGGCTGGGTTTGGACGGGTTCAGTGTGAAAAGCCTCTTGTGCCTCTAAGTGGAGACGATGAGTAGGCAGCAGCGGCTGCTCCCGGGTGATCCAGGGGCTGCGGACTTGGACTTGGAAGCGGCTGGGCTGCAGTTGGTATACAAAGTCACGGAGCTGGATAAGGTCAGCTGGCGAGCGAGTGCAGATCGTCCAAAGACTGGGGCTCTATGCCTCATGCAGAGGTTGGAGAGAGAAAGCAAATGCAGGAAGATGAAACAGGAGACTCAGTGAGATACAAGGAGAGCCAAGAGACAGCAGCACCTCGAAGCCAAGTTGAGGAAACGTTTTAAGGAGTTGATCAGCAATCCTGCTGAGAGGCCAAGAAAGTCGAGCCCTGAGGATGGGCCGTTGGATTTAGCAGCATGGAGGCCACTGGAGACCTGGACAGGAGTAGTTTTGGGGGACATATCGAGGGTGAAGACATGACTGGAGTGTGGGCTTGCAGAAGACTGAGAGGAGATGAACCAGAGACAATGAGCGCAGACAGTTCTTTGGGGGAAGTTTTGATAAATAAGAAGCAAAAAAAAGTGGGAGGGGTGTGGAATCAAGAGAAAGTTTTAAAAAAAATAACCTTTTTATTTTGGAATAACTTTAGATTTCTAGAAAAATTGCAAAGATACTATAGAGAGTTCCCACATACCCTTCACGCTGCTTTCCCAAATGCTAACATCTTCCTTAACCACAGCTATGTGCATCAGTTGGTGCATCAGCTCCGTACACCCCTAGTGCACCAGCTCCGTCCACCCCTGGTGCACCAGCTCCGTCCACCGCTCGTGCACCAGCTCCGTCCACCGCTCGTGCATCAGCTCCGTCCACCTCTGGTGCATCAGCTCCGTCCACCACTGGTGCATCAGCTCCATCCACCGCTGGTGCATCAGCTCCGTCCATCCCTGGTGCATCAACTCCATCCACCCCTGGTGCATCAGCTCCATCCACCCCTGGTGCACCAGCTCCATCCACCCTCGCTGCATCACTGTGGGCCTTGAAATGTGTCAGGTGAGTGTGGTACAGCATAGTCTAACTGGAAACAAAGAAGTAGAAAAGGCAAGTCAGAGGCATAGAGCCAGGAGGGATGAAGCAGGGGACCTAGGACAGGACTTGGCCTCACTGTGTCCTGGTGAATGGGGATTGGTGGTAAACTCTAGCCCTCTGCCTGCTCCCCACTTTCTTTGTTTGTACCTGTAATTCACTTTATATATAAAGTGAACTTTGCTCTTTTCAATCGACCATACTGATGTTTCCAAAACTAATGGATGAATGAATCCCATTCTTCTGTAAGATCCAAAGCCAACATCTTGATGCTTGGTTGCAGAGATCAACATTGCTAGACACTGGCACCCAAATGAAGCCTTCACACACACACGTACACACACATGCAATCACACACACACAATCACACACAGGCACCTTGCAAATTGCTCTCCCTACCCCTCTTCTGGAAACTACAACTTTACTATCGTACAAGTCCACAGTCCCTTATCTAAAACCTTTGGGGTCAGATACATTTCAGACTTCAGAATGTGTCCAATTTTAGAAGGGGGATTTGGTACATATACCATAGATTTCGTAATAACCCCTGTAGGGCCTGAGCAGCACTCAGTAAGCAAACATGACTATTTCTACAGTGAAATGTGTGAATATTCACAGTAAGTGGGGAAAATAAAAGCCATAAATAGCCTCGTGACATTTCAAGTTGTGTTTTACCAGGCTCATGAGTTAATAGAAAACACGGCCTTCCGAGCTTCTTGGATTTCAGGATCGCAGGTGAGTGCCTCTCACGAGTCCCTCAGCCAGGTGGGCTGCTCAGCCCTGACATACACCAACCCACATATTTGTTCACTTGTAATAAATGTCAAGAGCCATATTCTTACCATGGGAGCAGGAGGGACAGGGGCCGTGTGTGTGAGTGTGTGTGTGTGCACACGTGTGTGTGCACCTACATACACATCCACATACCAGGAACATTCTTGCCTCTTTCAGTCCTTGAGTTTTTCTCTTTCAAGGCTGGAGGGATCCTCAAAGGCATCTCTTGAATCCTCTCAACAACAGCCTCATCGAGTGGCTACCCAGCTTCTGCCGCTGCCCTGAACCCCATCCTTCTCCATGACCCCTCTTCCTTCCTCTCTCCTCCCTAAGCATCTCCTTCCTATCCCTTCTAGACCTTCACCACCCTCCTCTTCCTCTTCTTCCTCTCCCTCCTCCCCCTCCCTTCCTCTCCTCCTCCTCTTTTGTCCCAGGAAACAAGGCTAGAAAATCAAGCAGCCCAATAGGTTATATTCATCAGCAAAATCCTCCCAGTGGGATCTGGTAGCACATTGAAAACTTGGGCCACTTCAGCTTCTGCAAGAGGGATCCCAGCTCCAGCTTTGGTGCAGCCAAACTTCTGGCCAGTAAGTTTACTAAGAGGAGGGTTCTGGATCACTGGAGCCTGGGAAAGTCAAGTCTACAGTGAGCCATGATCATACCACTGCACTCCAGCCTGGGAAATGAAGCAAGACTTTATCTTAAGAAAAGAAAAAAGAAGAAGGAGAAGAAGAAGAAAGAAGGAGACGGAGAAGAAGAAGAGATCCCTGACGCCTACTCCCTCTGGCCTTCAGAAAGGACTAACCTGAGCCGGCCTGTAGATATTCAAACAGACGTTCCCTGGCCTTAGAGTCTCTTCTTTCATTTTTATTATTTTAAAATGAGAAATATTTAAAGTTTTAAGTTTTTTTTAACCAAGTAGTTCAAAAAAGAGATGAATTATTTTTAAAGCTTCTTATTTTGAGATCATTTGAATCTACAGAAGAGTTGCAAGAGAATAGTACAAACAATTCTTGGGTATCTTTTGTCTATATTCAGTATTTTGGACATTTTGCTGTATTTGCTTTCTCATTCTATGTATATATATTCCCTTTTTCTGAACCATTCGAAAGCAGGCCATGTGATGCTACTGTTTGCCTTCCTACTTCAGTGAGTATTTTCTAAGAATAAAGATCTTCTCGCCGGGCGCAGTGGCTCAAGCCTGTAATCCCAGCACTTTGGGAGGCCGAGACGGGCGGATCATGAGGTCAGGAGATCGAGACCATCCTGGCTAACACGGTGAAACCCCATCTCTATTAAAAATACAAAAAACTAGCTGGGCGAGGTGGCGGGCGCCTGTAGTCCCAGCTACTCGGGAGGCTGAGGCAGGAGAATGGTGTAAACACGGGAGGCGGAGCTTGCAGTGAGCTGAGATCTGGCCACTGCACTCCAGCCCGGGCAACAGAGCAAGACTCTGTCTCACAAAAAAAAAAAAAAAAAAAAAATAAAGATCTTCTCTTATATAACCCAGAACATATAATTTCACAATCCAAGACATTTAATATCGATACAACATTTCTATCTAATTCACAGTTTCTCCTCCATGATTTAAACGTCCCTTTCTTTACAATTTCTTGGACGGATCATCTATGTTTGGGGGAAATCCATGGTGTTGAGTCCAGCCATGGTGCCCTTGAGTTAGTGTGGATTTTAGACACAATTAATTCCAGGGGCCCTCAAACTAGGTACCACGGAACCCTAGAGGTTTCATGGAGGGAGGGGAGGCAGCACTTTGGAATGGAATTTGTTCGAAGAAAAAACTTCTACTTTAAAGAAAGAAGACGGATACCCACAGAGAGGCCAGTCTGTCCATTTTGTATTTGAGAGCGGAGGCTTAGGGAGGTTAAGCCACCTATCCTATGCCTCACTGAGCAGCAGCAGTGAGTCGGGCAGGGATCTAAACCAAGGCCTTTATTCATTTCACCATGTTCCTCAAACACAGTGGGAAGAGGGAAATGGGCTGCATCCTGGAATCTCAGAGCAGACAGACGCCCAGCCCACCCTCCTGAAGCCGCCCGGTACGGCCAGGAGGAGGCTCTCGTGGTCCCCTGTGTGGCTCTGCTGAGGTGGGCCATGAGTTTACCAGGAACCCCGGAGAAGGGAAGCAGCCTGTGAATCAGCAGCGGCTTTTCCAAGAACAATAGTGTTCTCCTAACAAACATTCATTCCATCAGCAAACTTTGGAACATTCAACAAACACGGGCCCATTCAACAAATATTTGTTCTCTCACCAGTGTTGACTCAGCTCCTTCCCTGTGCACAGGGACTGCAGATGTGGTATTAGGGACAGAGCCCCAGGTGGCATAAAGCCAAGTTGGTCCTTGGCAAAAGACTCAGGGTGGCAGAACGGCTTCAATACCTCCCTCCTTTCCTCTGTCACCCCAAACCACAGCAGAAGAGACAGGATGACCCCAGCCCTTTGCTCCCAAGGGACTGACTCCCAAACCCCTCTTTTATCAACAAAACCCTTCCTGTTATCAAGCAGATCCTCTCATCCCAGATTCTGCTTTCCAGAGAGCAATTCAGCAAGAGTTAGTGGAAACTGGCCAGGCGCAGTGGCTTACGTCTGTAATCCCACACTTTGGGAGGCCAAGGTGGGACGGATCACTTGAGGTCAGGAGTTTGAGACCAGCCTGGCCAACATAGTGAAATCCTGCCTGTACTAAAAATGCAATAATTAGCCAGGTGTGATGATGTGCACCTGTAATCTCAGATACTTGGGAGGCTGAGGCAGGAGAATCGCTTGAACCTAGGAGGTGGAGTTTGCAGTGAGCCGAGATCCTACCACTGCACTCCAGCCTGGGCGACAGAGCGAGACTTCGTCTCAAAAAAAAAAAAAAAAAAAAAAGGAATTAGTAGACACCTCTCAAATGTGTACAAACCTTTGAGGTAGCCATTCTACTTCTAGGAATTTAATCAAAGGAAAACCTCAGTACAAGGATGCACTGAGGTTTAGCCTCAAGGGTTGTTTGGAAGAATAAAAGATAGCAAAATCAACCTGAATATTGTGGCTCATTCATACCTGGAATGCAAGGCGTCCTTTCACAACAATGGGAAGCAGCATGTGGAATGTCAGGCGAGAAGGGTCCCGATATATTAAGCAAAAAAGATTTGAAAATAGGATTCATTGGATGATCCTAGGAATTTTGTTTGTTTGTTTTGTTCTGTGATTTTTGAGACAGGGTCTTACTCTGTCATCTAGGCTGGAGTGCAATGGTGTGAACTTGGCTCACTGCAGCCTCAACCTCCCAGACTCAAGTAAGCCTCCCACCTCAGCCTCCTGACTAGCTAGGATTAGAGGTGTACACCACCGTGCCCGGTTAATTTTTGCATTTTTTGTAGAGACAGGGTTTCGCCGTGTTGCCCAGGCTGGTCTCAATCTCCTGGGCTCAAGCAGTCCTCCTGCCTCGAACTCCCAAAGTGCTGGGATTACAGGCATGAGCCACTGTGCCTGACTGATCCTAGGTTTTAAGAAAGATATACACACAGAAAGTTGTCTGATGGAATATACCCTGGAAAAGTTAAAAATTACTTATCTCTGTATAGAAGAATTACCTACGATTTTGTGAACTTTTTTTCTTAAACGTGTTTTCCTGATTTTCCAAATTTTTTGTGATGGATATGGATTAGTGTTATAATTAGAAAATAATACACAGAAGGGTAACCTTTCTGTTAAATCTAGTGGAACACCAGTTATTAATCTTTCTTTGGTTTTTATTACACAACCCTCAGTGGCAAACCTTTATTACAGACACGACACCATTTATAGAAATTCACCCAAGAAAAACATATGGCCCTTCACCCTCAGTGGCAGTCCTAACGCTCCTTGCTGGGTCCTGGATTTCAACCCTGTGTCTCACATGTACATGCACACGTGTGTACAGACAGATGTGTGCAGAGTGTGTTTCCTGAGGCTGGGCATGCTGCCAGCTGATGCCAAAATAGGGATTGGGACAGTAATCTCTAATCCAGAGAAGAGAATGATCTTTGATGTGAGAGTTGGTTCTTAAAGCTGCTTCTCTCGTTCCAGGCAAATAGACTCATTGGGATTCCCTCCCCATCATTTTCCCACCCTACTCCAAACACACACTTACACACCCAAGAGACACACATGTGAAAATACAGATTCTTAACAGCGAGGCATGTCTTCTCTTTGCTGGGAGAAAAACAGAGACAAAAGGATTTTAAAAATACATGTAGTGACCTCGAGCGTGTCTGCACAATCTCCACTGGGAGTGCTCCAGCAGGCGCACCCGCGTGCATGTGCGCGCGCGCACACACACACACACACACACACACGGCATAGTCCCAAGGACACAGCATCTGTGTGTGCTTTGGGGGGGTACACACATGTGCCCACACATCTGGGCAGTGTGGTCCTGTGAGAAGAGACAGGTCCATGTCCAGTTTGCTGCTTATTAACTTTGTGAATTTAAGCAAGGGTGGCCTCTGGAAGCGGTTGTTCTTCCTCTGGGCAGTGGGAGGGCAGGTGTGGACGTGCTTTATAGATTGTAAACTGCTGTCTACATTAGAGAGCCCACCGTTGTTAGATATGCACGGGCTCATATTTACAAAAACCATAGGAAGCAGTGTTGGTAGAATCTCCCTCTCCCCGCCTCTGCCTTTCCCACTGGGATGCTGTTCCCATGGCCTCCCTTCTGCTCTGCTCCGCTCCCTTCTGTCATCTGGGCCTGCATCACGTTAATTACAAATCTTGGCCCTTTCAGATCTAGCTCGGGAAAGGATCTCAGAAGTTACCCAGTCAAAGAGGCATGCGCTGTTTCTGTCCCAGAGAGGTAACCCAGGTCTCAGCAGAGCCTGGCATACACTCTGGATGTGGCTTCAGCCCGCTTAGGGAGGGCACCACTCCTGGGTGACTGAGCCAGGGCGCAAGCCCCAGGGAAAGAGGGATCAACAGACCCAGGAACTCGCACTAGCTTACCCCAGCAAGGGGAGGGGCCGGCCCAGGGGCCCTGCTGGCAGAGCCGGCCAGGCTGGGATTTATGGGCCCCTTTTGGACACGTTAAAGATCACATTAAGTGCAATAAATGTAGATCACGCTCCTAAATAAGCTGAGATTTATCCCCGGATCCTCTCCGCAGGGGCCAGCTCCATAAATCCTGCGCGACCCTGTCCCCTGGCCAATGGATGGGGGAGGGGAGGCAAGAGGGGGGAGGGGCGAGGTGTAGAAGGGCAGTTCTAGGTACAGAAGGATGGAGCTGAGCAGGGGCTGCAACAGGGACCGAGAAAGGGGGCAACAATGGGCCAGGCGGCCTGCCCCTGACCTCCCCCTCCCTTGCCCACGTTCCTTACCCCAGCCCTCTCCTAGCCCCGCCCCCTCGCATCCTTCTCC
>NW_012115600.1:72355-81697 GCF_000951035.1 Colobus angolensis palliatus
TCTCGTTTTTGACATTAAAACAATATAATGACTCCACTGCTGGAAAAGACAAGCATCTGTAGCTTCTAAATGGGCAGCTGAGCCACAGCTGAAATTCCCTTTGTCTGTGGGATGGGAGGGCCCTCTGCGAAGAAAAATGTATTGTAGGAAAATGCAAATTTACAGGCCAATAAATTAGGGGGTGATTAGTCACGTTGCAATCCTTCTTCAAAGGATTCTTTAAAAGCTAAGCTCGTTCATTTAGGTGTCTGTTTATAGCTCAGTAACTTCCAGACGAAGAGGCTGGGAGGCCCCACGGGACACAGCCAGGGAAACTGGGAAGATGCAGAGAAAAAGGAAGAAGTCTTCTGCGCTTAACCAGCCTGCGGCTAAAACATCCCTCAAAGGGTCCTCCCATCACCTGGATAATGTCGATTCAAAACGGGTTAGTCCAGCGGCTGCTACAGGCCACGTGCTGCCTCCAACACGGAGGAAGCGGCCAGACAGGACCCCCCGGCTCTCGTGGCCTTTACAGGGTGTTGGGGGGCCGGGAGGTGGGGAGCAGGGAGAGTCACATTCATTCGATTCTCACTGGCTCCAAGTTGACAAGATGTGATTTACAGGCGGCTGTTTCTGAACACACTCATGGCCAAATGTCAGGGACAGTCCATATGCACGAGGGCGGAAGGAGGGGTGAATAATCAAAGATGGGATTTGAAAAAGAGGAAAACAAGCAGAAATGCCATGGCTTCTCCAGCTTCCCCAAAGGACAAACGCAAAGTTCGGCCTTCACCGAATCACTGTCTTGGAGTCCCCTGTTCTGTGTCCTGGATGAAATCCCTTAGCCACTCAGCAGTTCACGCCATTTACTGCAGAGAGACAGGGAGAGACCAGCTTGCGCCCCGGCCACTGGGATGGTGAAGGAATCTCTTCCCAGGGTGAAGCCAGGTCGGTTGGGACTGCACTACTCGCCCTCCTTGAAGCCACCTGGATTTGATGCTCTTTCCCAGGCTCTTCCTGCCTGTATCTCTGTTCTTCCCCCTTCCCTGCCTGGCAAACTCCTCCTCATCATGTCCTGCAGGACACAACTTCCGTCAGAGTTACTGCATTATATTGTCCTTCATCCATTCATGCTGACTGCCCCCAGGATTATAAGCACCATAAGTTTAGATTTAAGATGTGTTGGCACATTCTTAGAGTCAATCGCAGTGCCTGGCACATTAGGTGCTGCTCCATAGTTGTTTGCAGAATGAATGGCTTGAAGTAACTGGACATGTAAATGATCACAGCATCACCGTCATCAGTCACCGTGCACCAAGCACCTCACCTGCATCATCTCATGTAATCTTTACACCAACCCTGCAAGGGAGGTTTTTAAAATCACTGCCTTACAAGAGGAAATACTGAGCCTGGAAAGGTTGAAGGCTTGCTCAAGGCCAAGAGCTGGCAAATGATAGGACCCAGGTCCAGATGATGTTTTCTTTTACTGGCATCAGTTCTCCCTCCCAGGGCTGACTGTGTGGCACTCACCTCTGCACACCCCTCCTCCCAGGACCCAGCATAGTATGTGCACAAAATCAAATGACTGAATGAGCAAATGAATAAATGAGTATGTAACCATCGTCATTTTCACATCAACCACCACTGAGCTAAATTCCAGGGCCACTGTCCCAAGCCATATTGGAATCCAAGCAAAAGGAAAAATGTGCACTTCTCTATACATATTTTAGGTGGTTTTTCAATCGTTACTTTTTTTCTAGAACATTAAGGAAAGGAATATTGAAGAATAAAAAGCAAGGGTACTAAAAATCACAACATTAAGTTTCAATATTTTATTTATAGCAAAATCAGAATATATTATAATTTTGCCCGCCTGCCTTTACTGAAAACAAACTCATCAGTAACAATCAAAATGTAAAGTCAGTCTACTTATTTGCTTTTTTTCTTCTTTCTTTCTCCTTCCTTCCTTCCTTCCCTCCCTCCCTCCTCCTTCCTTCCTTCCTTCCTTCCTCCCTCCCTCCCTCCTTCCATCCTTCTTTCCTTCCTTCCTTCTTTCTTTCCTTCCTTCCTTCCTGTTTCTTTCTTTCCCTTTCCCTTTCTTTCTCTCTCCCTCCCTCCCTCCCTCCCTCCCTTCCTTCCTTTCTCTCTCTCTCTCTCTCTTTTTCTTTTTCTGTCACCCAGTTTGGAGTACAGTGGTACGATCTTTGCTCACTGCAGCTGTGACCTCCCAGGCTCAAGCGATCCTCCTGACTCGGCCTTCCTAGTAGCTGGGACTACAGGTGCCACCACACCTGGCTAAATTTTTTTGGATTTTTGGTAGGGACAGGGTTTTACCATGTTGCCCAGGCTGGTCTTGAACTCCTGGGCTGAAGCGATCCTCCCGTCTTGGCTTCCCAAAGTGCTGGGATTACAGGCGTGAGCCACCACACTTGGCCATGCTTATTTTTCTTTTTCAATTGAGAGTTGTAACTTACAATAAATGAGAGAAAACTTTGAAAGTATGTTTGATGAATGTAAAACTTTAGAAAAAGATATGAATATACTCTCTAGATATTTAAGCTTAAAATACTATTGTGAGTTTTAATAACCCACTTTTTAATGTTTTAATAACTTTTCAGCTTCTTTAACATTCTGGGAAGCATATTTTTGAAAAATGCATAAAATCGTGTGTATAGGGGCACACAGTTTTCCTCAGGCTTTGCCGTAGCAGTGTGGTGGGCACTGTCAAATCTTATTTTTATTTAAAATTGTGATATTTTATTCATCATGGATTTTCTTTTGGCATTAACTTTGATTTTTAAATAAAGTATTGCATTGAAATAGTATTTATCTTAATTACTGAGCTTTTTGACACCCTCTCAAATTTTGTGCCCCAGTTAAGTGCCTCATGGGTCTCACCCAATCTCAGCCCCAGGTAAATTCTAAAAGAGGAAGGTGGTGTTGTGAACGGACCTGCTCCTGTCCTACTGGCTGGGATCCAGACTGATACAGCTTCTCTGCAGGGCAGACTGGTGACATCCATCCAAAAACATTAAAATATTACTTTCCTATGGCCTACCACTATGCCAACCCTGGAGATTCATCTAAAGAAGTCTTTTGATATGGACGAAGTTTGTCTTTTTACAAAGATGTTCATTTCAGTGTTATTTATCACAGCACGGTGTTGGAAATAACCTGGCTGCCCCAAAATAGAGGATTCATTTTTCAAAACGCTGTTTATCCATGTGCTTAAAAAAAATACAGCTGTTTTGAATTGTGGTTTTTCAGAATAAAACTTTTAAGGATATTTAATGACATGGGATAATATTCATGATACCTTTTATGGAAATGCAAGATAAAGACTGTAAATTCCACATTCTTTCATTTTAAAATGCATATTTGTTTTGAAAACCCCAAATACAAAAAAATGTTAATAGTAATTGTCCCTGGGTGATGGGATAATATGTCAATTTCTAAATCTTTCTTCTACTTTTTTTGTATATGTCTTCTTTCTACTATTTTTTATATTCCAAGGAGTTTATGTTTGTTTTTTTTCTTACTTTTTTCTTTTTCTGTGTTTCATTGTTTTGTTTTGTTATTTTTATTATTTATTTATTTATTTTATTTTATTTTTTGAGTCAGAGTCTCGCTCTGTCACCCAGACTGGAGTGTAGTGGCATGGTTTTGGCTCACTGTAACCTCCACCTCCCAGGTTCAAGTGATTCTTGAACCTCAGTCTCCCCAGTAGCTGGGATTACAGGCATGCGCCACTACACCCAGCTAATTAATTTTTGTATTTTTTGTAAAGATGGGGGTTCACCATGTTGGCCAGGCTGATCTTGCACTCCTGACCTCAAGTGATCCTCCCACCTTGGCTTCCCAAAGTGCTGGAATTACAGGCGTGAGCCCCCATCCCCTGCCTGTTTTTTTTTGTTTTTGTTTTAGAGACAGAGTCTTGCTATGTTGCCCAGGCTAGTCTCAAATTCCTCCCTCAAGCAATCTTCTTGCCTCAGCCTCCTAAAGGCTCTGGGATTACAGATGTGAGCCACTGCACCTGGCCTGTATTTGTTTTATAACTGGGAATTAAGGTGAATTTTTTTTTTTTTTAGAGATAGAGTCTTGCTCTCTTGCCCAGGCTGGAGTAGAGTGGCACAATCTTGGCTCACCACAATCTCCACCTCCTGCATTCAAGTGATTCTCCTGCCTCGGTTTCCCAAGTAGCTGGGACTACAGGCATGCACCACCACACCCAGCTAATTTTTGTATTTTTTTTTTTAGTAGAGACAGGGTTTCACTATCTGTTGGCCAGGCTGGTCTCGAACTCCTGACCTCAAGCAATCCGCCTGCCTTGGACTCCCAAAGTGCTGGGATTCCAGGTGTGAGCCACTGCGCCTGGCCTAAAGGTAGTATTTTTAAGATAGTTCACCCTTTGAGTCTATACTTCAGACAGGCCTAGGAAGACCAGAAACATGCCTGCTTTGTCCCCTGTTGCATTTCCAGAACTCATACTAGGACCTGGCAGATAGTAGGTGCTCAATAAACATTTGTTTAATAACTGCCTTTTTTTTTTTTTTTTTTAAACAGGGTTTCACTCTGCTGCCCAGCCTGGAGTGCAATGGTGTAATCATAACTCACTGCTATGCCTTGAACTCCTATGCTCAAGAAATTCTCCCACCTCAGCCTCCCAAGTATAATAGCTGGGACTACAGGTGCACACCACTGTGCCCGGCTAACTTTTAAATTTTATGTAGAGCTGGGGTCTCACTTTACTGTCCAGGCTGGTCTTGAACACCTGGCTTCAAGTGATCCTCCTACCTTGGTCTCCCAAAATGCTGGAATCCCAGGCATGCGCCACTGCACCTGGCTGAACAACTGCTTATTAATAAATGGCTCAAACAGTCCTCAGATTAATCAGTACACTTTTGGCTGCAAGAGACAGAAACATAACTCGGTTTATAAGAGAAAGGGAATGTGTTGCCTTGCAGGTGAAGCTCACAGCTTTAAAAGGCTGGCCTTGGGGTTCAGGGCCATCTGCATCTACCTCTTATTCCTGCTTCGTTCCCCTGGTTTCAGCAGGGAAGAGGGACCTGATAGCTCCTGAGCGGCCTCCTCCCACCTCCTCTTCAAAGCCATGGAATCAGGGGAGATGAATCCCAAAGTGACAGATTCTGGGTACAGGCCCCTCCAGTCTCACTTACCCTCTAGTCAGCTCTGTATCCATGACTAACGGAATGCAAAACTTAAGTGTAGTCAAATACAGCATCCTTAACAGAATTTTTTTTTTGGCTGGGCACGGTGGCTCATGCCTGTAATCCCAGCACTTTGGGAGGCCAAGGCAGGCGGATCACTTGAGGGCAGAAGTTCAAGACCAGCCTGGCCAACATGGTGAAAAAAACCTCATATCTACTAAAAATACAAAAATTAGCCGGGCATGGTGGCAGACGCCTGTAATCCCAACTACTCGGGAGGCTGAGACACAAGAATCACTTGAGATTGCACCACTCCACTCCAGCCTTGGTGACAAAGGGAGATTCTGTCTCAAAAAAAAAAAAAATTTTTGTTTTTGCATGCCTTATACTCATAGGGTAGGACTTATAAAGCTTGTAACATTTAAAGTTTCAGTAATGTAAACATAAGGGGCTCTGAAGTTAAGACTCAGACAGTTCACAGGATAATTAGATAGCAATGGCCACTGGACAAAGAGGTTCCCAAAGATTTCTGCTTCGGCTGAACTGACATCTCCCCTCCTTCAATGCATGCACCTCAACCTATTGGTCAGAGCCATTAGACATTGACATTTCCCATTCCTAAAGCTCCCAGTGATGTAGGCCGGAGGCCCCTGCTTGCTGGAGGGCAGTTGCAGGATGTCAGACGCAAGCAAGCTATTGAGTTCCCAAGGTTACCATATTTCTGTACTTGGGGGATTCAGTGTCTGGGTGACACTCTTAGGCTATCACCACCAAGGACACTGTTCATATCCTTTGATGGTTCTGCTGCAAGAGCAGAATTTAGTTCAGAGAAGGATAACTCATTGTGCCAGGCTCTCAATGGATAACTTCATATAAATAACCCTCAAAACAAGGCAAAAATAAAACAGGTAAGGCAATAATTATAATGATCCCATGTTACAAGTGAGCAAACGGAGGCTCAAAATATAAAGGTCACACAGCTGCCCAGTGGCAGAGCTGGGCCCCAAACCTGGTTGTGCTGTCTCCAAGTCCTGTCATCTTTCCACTCCCCAAGCGTGTCCTATGGGTCACGAGAGCCACCAGGTAACATGCCAAAAAAGAACTTCTTGGGTGAAGTGTTTTGGGAAATGCTGCAAACTATTTCTCCCTCTTGGAAAGTCACAATATTCATTAGTACCTAAAGGCTCTGAGAAATCCTCCATGAAAGAAGCTGGATTGGTATTGTTTAATCTAGTGTATCAGTCCATTCTCACACTGCTATAAAGATACTACCTGAGACTGGATAATTTATAAAGGAAAGAAGTTTAATTGACTCATAGCTCCGTATGGCTGGGGAGACCTCAGGAAACTTACAATCATGGTGGAAGGCAAAGGAGAAGCAAGTACCTTCTTCACAAGGCGGCAGGAGAGAGAGAGCATGTAGGGGAAACTGCCGCTTTAAAACCATCAGATCTCATGAGAACTCCCTCACTATCAGGGAGGAACAGCATGGGGGAAACCACCTCCATGATCCAATCACCTCTCACCTACCACCAGATCTCTCCCTCGACATGAGGGGATCACAATTCGAGATGAGATTTGGGGGGGGGACACAGAGTCAAACCATATATCCATTTTGCCTGAATGTATTTGACCATGTAGTTCTTTTTCCTTCCCATGACAACGATATCTTACGGGACACACTGTGGGAATCACTGTGTTCATTCATTAGAACAACAGCTTTCAAGTGTTTGCCTAGCAAGTGAAAATCTGTGGGAGGTGTATCCCAGCTAATTCTACAGAAAGTTACTGAGACTCAGAAGGAATTGAGTTATCATGGTTCTCACCCACGTACTTTTGGACAGCTTTTTCGGTGCAAGAGAAAGCTGTGGAATTACAGCTTTAGCCCTGGGCTTTGCTCAGGGCTCACAGCCTGCGTGCGCCTTGGCATGGAAACAGTACTGGCATCATGACCTGCATGGAAACAACTATAGTGCTGACAGGTTTTGATGGGTTTATAGTCATTACTGTTTTGTTTTCCATTTGAATCAAGGATAACCTTTGGAGCACAGGTGAAAGGGACATCACTTGCTACGTCTTCCCCAGGTTCCCATCCCGCATGGTTCCAGTGGATATATCAATGGCAGGGCTCCCTACTGTGTCTGTTGATTTGCCATGGGTCTCACCCCTCACAGTTCTTGGCCCAAGGAGTGGGCAGCTGCTCCAAACACAGCCAATTAGATTCCTTCCACAAGGTCAGATGTACGGACTGTGGGAGAAAACAACTTATTGGATCTTAAGCAATATAGAGTTTGGCAGAGTTTTCTTCTCACTCTGTGAGGTAAAGGTTGTCTGAGATTTAAGCTAACACACAGAAGGAAGCAGAGTTGAAAACTACAGAGAGAGGAATGAAGAAAGATGGCCAGAGTCTTGGAAACATTACTTGAGTCCCTGGATCCAGCCATGCCTGACACTGTCATGCCCTCGGTATTCTAATTACATGAGCCAACGCCTTCCCTTTTTGCTTAAGCTCATTAAGGTCATGTTTCTAATCATTAGCAACTAAAACAGTAATGATATATTTAGAAATTGGTACCCCAAAATGATATATTATAAATGACAACCTAAAATGTGGAATGAGTTGAATTGAGGGGAGATGCAGGCCTGGGAGGGTTCCCCAATCCTTGCTGGGAAATTGAAAATCCTTGTTAGGTAATAGGAGGCACTTGGCTGAACTATACTAGTTGTATACTGAGACTCTGATTTTGTGCCTCAAGGGCTAAAGCCTTAGGGAATTTGTTGGAAAAATGTAAGGATGTTGGACTGTGTTGGCTCCTTTATGTAGCCCTCAATGAGATTCTTCAAGAGAAAGAGAAAAGTTTCAGGTCTAGCCAGCCCATATGAAAGCAGAGGAGGTTGTTGATGCCATTTCTGCTGTGATTGCCCTGGTGGGGCAGGCTTAGTATGTAGTCCTCCTGAGTCCAGAGGGAAGAGTCAATGTCACAGATGCTTATGGAGCCAGGGTTCTTCCTGGGGGTTGGGGGAGGTAGACCCCCCAGAACACAGTCAAGATAGAGGGCAGCATTGCCAGCGTCGTCTGTCCAAAACCAGGAGAGGAAAGCAGTTAAAGAAGGGGACATGGTTTGGATCCTGGTCTTCTCCAAATCTCAGATTGAAATGCAATCCCCAGTGTTGGAGGTGGGGCCTGGGGGAGGTGACTGGATCATGGGAGTGGATCCCTCATGAATGGCTTAGCGCCATCTCCTTGGTAATGAACGAATTCTTGCTCAGTGAGTTCACAGGAGATCTCTTTGTTTAAAAAGAGCATGGTACCTCCCCTCACTCTTGCTCCATCTCTTGTCATGTAATACACTGATTCCCCCTTTTACCTTCCACCATGATTGGGAGCTCCCTGAGGCCTCATCAGAAACCAAGGGGACGCTGGTACCATGCTTCCTGGACCGCCTGCAGAGTCAATTAAACCTCTTTTCTTTATAAATTACCCAGTCTCAGGTATTCCTTTATAGCAACACAAAGACGGACTAATACAGATAGGGACTAGGGGAGGAGAGTCATTCAGTTATTCATTCAACAGATTTTTATTGTAAGCCTGTATGTGCCAGGCGCTGTCCTAGACAGTGAGTATACAGTATCTTAGGCAGGGATACAGGCAAGGCTCCTGCACTCAGAGTGCCGAGTCTCTGGCTGCGGACACAGGAAGTAAGCAGGGGGAAAAAATCAACAGAATACTTGCCAACAGTGCAAAGCGCTACAAAGAAATTCAGCAGGCTGATAGGACAAAGAGGGACTTGGAGGACTTGTGAACTGAGATTCCCCAAGATGAGAAAGAACCAGTCCAGGCTGGGGGCAAAGCATCCAAATTAAACAGTAAATGCAAAGGATCTGAGGGTAGAACCAGCTGGGTGAATTTAAAGAACAATAAAAAGGGGTCGATGTAAAGGAATCAGGAGTTAGCAAGTGAGGAAGAGAATGATGAGAAATTCAGTACAAGAGATAAAGAAAGTGCAGATCACTCTGAACCTTGTAGACCAAGGTCAGGTTTGGGTGTTATTCCAAGTACAATGAGTAGTTCAAGAAGGATTTCAGAGGGATGGTGACCTAATGTGAGTTATGTTTTTAAAAGATTGGGCTGGGTGCAGTGGCTCACAGATGTAATCCCAGCCCTTTGGGAGGCCAAGGGGGGTGGATCACCTGA
>NW_012115600.1:82137-136605 GCF_000951035.1 Colobus angolensis palliatus
GTGGTTGGTTGTAGGATGGCTGGTGGAGGCCAAAGTGAAACCAGGAGATGGGCTGAGCAGAGGGTGTGGGGTTGGTGCAGGCAACAGGCAGTGGCGACATGGACTAGGATGAAGAAGTGTGCGTGGTGACAACTTGTCATAATGGAATGCCCCAGGAAGGCAGAGCTGATGGTGTTTCCAATGGGTGGATGTGGGACGTGAGTGGAGCGGGGAATGAAGGATGACTCATGCGATGGATGGTATCGGGGCCCCCACACATCTCCCTTGCTGCTGGGCACCCCACCACCTGGGTGGTTGGTGATGTCATTTGAGAGGGGGAAGATTTTGGTAGGAAAGTTTTAGCTAGAAAATAAAGAGTTTGCTTTTGGACGTGTTAAGGTTGAGATGCTTGCTAAAAGGTGTCAAGCAGCTATTTGGAATGGAAAAGTGAGCAGGCTGTATTTAGCATCAGTCCTGACCCTGTGATATCACTGGCGGGATGGTAGAAGGCATCTGAGAGGGGGTGAGGAGCTTGGAAGGAGCAGGAACTTAGGTAAACATCAGACCAGAGAATGCGACTGGCCTTCGGGGCAGAAAGTTCTGCCCTTGGCACAAACCAACTGCAATGAGGACTGAGAATGATCCCTGCCCTCCTCTGCGAGGCTGTTTCCATCCCCTTCTCTGTTTGAACAAAAATCAGGAGGCTGGAGAAGGCTGACTCCCACCTGCTGAGCTAGTAGAGAGATGAACAGGACAGCTCAGATGGACTCTTCCTTTCAGCACATCACCAGCAGGGAGAAGAAGAGAAACTAAGTTGTTCTCCAAGGACCCAAACACCTCTGCCGGATATTCATCCCTGAATGAATGAGTTCTGAGAAGGGCAGCCATCACCCTCTCCACCATTTGGGATGACGAAGGGGTTGTACAGAGGTCAGGTGGCAGCCTAGGTTTTGAGACACTTGGTTCTAGTTCCTCCATCTTGCTGTGCAACCTCAGACAATTCATTTTCTGCCTTTAAGCAGAAAATGCTTAATTTTCTTAATTTCTTAAAATTCTTACAGTTTCTCTACCTGTGAGAACTGGAGGGACTCTTCTAGGTCTGACGTCTCCCCCAGACCCGTCTTTTCCTTCAGAACCTCTTTCCCCAAATCCTGACTCGATTCCCATGCAGTTTGACGTGGTTTTTCTCCTGGCTGCCAGAGTTAGTATTTTCATATACTAGTTCACACTAAAGTGTTAATGACTAACAAAAGATGGGTTTATATTTAAATATATACCTGGAACTTGTTCAGTGACTGTATATTGAGCTTCAATGAATGGTTTAAGACCTATGCCAGGTGCTATTTATAAAAGGTTCCAAGAGAAGGAAAATAAAGCCCTAGCCTCCAATCCTGGAACTCTGGCAACAGAGATCTCATTGGGTCCCCAATGTGATCTAGGCTTCCCAGCTATTCTCTATAGGCCTTCATATTACAATACAGATACCTTTTCTCTGTGTTGGCAGAGAAGAAAGTAGGGGGAGTGTGATTAAAACCCAGGATTCCAGCTTGGGTAATATGGTGAAATACCATCTCTACAAAAAAAAAAAAAAAATGGTTAGCCGGGCGTGGTGGCTCGTGCCTCTAGTCTCAGCTACTTGAGAGGCTGAAGCATGAGAATCCCTTGAGCCCAGGAGGTGGAGGTTGCAGTGAGCCGAGATCGTGCCACTGCACTCCAGCCTGGGCAACAGAGCGAGGCTTTGTTTCAAAAAACAAAAACAAACAAACAAACAAAACCCAGGATTGTTCAGGTCCAAAGCCTAAATGCTTTCCTCTGTGCCAATGACCATCCATTCAATCTTTGCTTGTTCACCCCACACCCCTTGGAGGAAACATGACCTGCTTCTGGGCATGCTGTCTGTGACGAGGCGCTCACTTCCAATGTGGTCTTGTTCGTGATTCAAGGAATCTCACAGCTCAAAGGGATCCAAATGTTTTTCTTGTCTAAAGGTTTCTACCCTGACTCTACTCAGGTGAGAAATACCAGGGCCACGCCCTCATCCTGGAATAGGCTGAGTCAGTAGTTCTGGAGTAGGTCTGCGAATCTGAATTTTTTTTTTTTTTTTTGAGACGGAGTCTGGCTCTGTCGCCCAGGCTGGAGTGCAGTGGCCGGATCTCAGCTCGCTGCAAGCTCCGCCTCCCAGGTTTATGCCATTCTCCTGCCTCAGCCTCCAGAGTAGCTGGGACTACAGGCGCCCACCACCTCGCCCGGCTAGTTTTTTGTATTTTTTAGTAGAGATGGGGTTTCACCGTGTTAGCCAGGATGGTCTCGATCTCCTGACCTCATGATCCGCCCGTCTTGGCCTCCCAAAGTGCTGGGACTACAGGCTTGAGCCACCGCACCCGGCCTGCGAATCTGAATTTTAAGGATGAGTCTTCAGGCAGGTAGATTTGGAAATGTGCACCTTTTCCTGGATCCTGAACCAATCCTGTAATGAGACCTTGGCTTGGGGTTGAGTAGACCTGAATCCGGCTCTGCCACATACAAGCTGTGTGGCCTTGGGCAAATCACTTCCTTCCTATGAGCCTGTTTTCTCATCTGAAAACACAGGTAAGAACATCTCCCCATAGGAAAGAGGGGAAAACTGAATGAGAACTATGTACTCAGCAAGTTGTCACTGTCACCAATGCTATTGTTGCTGCAGATATGTGACCATCTGTCCTAAGAACACAGGTCCCTCCTGCCTCCCACATCCAGGCCAGTCTCTCCCTAGTGCTCAGGACATTTACATTGTCAATCCTGGCACCGGCCCCCTCCCAGCTTCCAGCACCAGCAGTGAACCCCCTACCCTCTTGCCAATGCCTCTGAAATATTCGCTTCTTCCACAGGGCCTCCCAGGGTTGACCTCACCCCAAGCCCTATCAGCTGAGCCCTCAAAGCATTTCTCCCACTATCTCAGCTCCCCACACCCAGTGGTACCTGGGTGGGGCTGGACAGAGGGTCAGGCCCTTGTGTCTGCAGCCCAGGCAGCCCACGGAATGGTCGCTAACTCAGGGACAGGGTCAGGGGCACATGGAGTTTGCCGTCTATGTTGCCGTCTTCTGTGAATGGTGACCGGCTGTTAAGAGGCATCAGTGAAGTCAAGGGCAGAAAGCACTCAGTCAGCGGGAGGCGTTGTCTTTGAGGTTGCTTTCCTTGTCAGTTCCTTCCAGGAGCCTGGTGTCTCCTGAGGCTAAGGCAACAGAAAAGGCCTTTTCAACATCATTCGAAGTGTGGAAGAACAGACACTCTTTCAGCACGGTACAGTAGAAGAGGCTACTTCTCCCAGGGCGAAAGATGCTATCTGCACCTGGCTGGCTGCTGTGAAAACTCCAGCCAAGTCCCAGACCACCATGAAGGTCTCCCCGGCCACACTCCAGGCCCCATCGTCTGAGGCTCGAAATCCACAGGAAAGAGTGGACAGGGTAGATAAGGAAGAGCTGAAAGGGCAGGGCTGTGGGGAGATGTCAGGAAGGGAAAGAGTTCAGAGAACCGAGAGGAGAGAGGTCAAGAGGCAGAGAGCCCAGCCGGGCCATCCTCCAGGACCTGGAGCTGCTGCTGTGCCATCGCTGTGGACTTGGGGACAAGGAGCCAGCTGGGGAAGCAGCACTGAAACCACCACACCTGGGCAACTTGGGCCACCTGCTCCCATGTGTGCTCAACCTGGTGACTGCAAGGCCATTGTATAGCAGCCCGTCTCCCCCTGTCTTCTACGATCATGGAATCATAATAATAATTGTTAACACACAGGGCACTTGCTGTTTGTCGGGCATGGTCCAGGGACCATCCACATTAACTCATTTACCCCTCACCACAATCCCAAGGGGTAGAGGTAGTTCATGTCTAGATGAGGACACTAAGGCACAGAGAGGTTAAGCCGTAGCTTGCACACAGTCACACAGCTACTAAGTAGCAGAACTGGGATAGTTTCAGAGCAGTGCCAGGCTCGCACCCTGTCCCTGCTTCCCCCTCCCTTCTCCTTATCACCCCAATGTTTCCACAGGTCCCTTCCCATCTCTTCACTCCTTGGCCTGCCCTCTGGCCTGCAAAGAGCACCAATTTCACTCTAATTAATCCCTGTCCAGGTTTGTCACCCAGAGGCCAGTGTTTAAGCTCTGATACAGGCCACAGCCCCACCGCTGGACCTGATTCCTGTCTGTCTCTCCAGCTCAGCCTTTCCTCACCCCCCACCCCCACTAGGAGCCATTTCCCTAAGCGCCTGGCTGCTTTTTGCTGCCCCCTTAGCCTGGAATTCTCCTGCCTTATCTACTTGCTCTTCTCTCAATGACTGAAGCAAGCAGTTGTGTTTTCACAGAAGCAAAAAGCTGGGAACTTCCTAAATGTCCAGTAATAGGGATTTATTGAGCAAATGAGGAAAATTCATACATTGGAAGAGTATGCAGCCATCAACAAAGATACTGTAGAAAAGTAAGCTCCTGAGATGTGCCGGTCATTGTGCTAGGTACCCTGTCTATATACATCACCATGTTCATTTAATCCTCAAGGTTGTTCTGATTATTGAAAGAAGAGTAAGTGTCCTCCAGGTAGGTGGGGGCAGGGGCATTCCAAGCTAAGGGAGAAGCTGCCAGGTACTTAGGAAAATGGCCCCTGGTTGGGGTGGAGTGAAGCAAGGCTGATCTGGAGAGCTGGTCCTGCGGGGGGACTCTGGCCTGCCCTTTGATAGAAGCCCCACTTTTCTTTCCTCATACAGATGCAGGAAGTGAGGCTCAAAGAAGATGGTAATTACCTGTTCCAAGTGGCGGGACCGATTTTGACCCAGGACTTCACTGTTCATGCTCGGAGCCGCCAAGCTATGCTTACGACATGGAAAATGTTCATGGCACATTGTATTGCATGAACATCAAAGCAGATTGCCAAATAATACAGCCGCGTGATCCCAATTTGATTTGCAAAAATGCACGCTCCCCCTGCCACACAGAAAAAATATCACCATTTCAACTCTGTTTCTGAATGGCGGTGGGATTGGAGTTCAGTTTTACTCTTCTCCTTCTGTTCATCTGCTTTTCTTCATTTTGCACAGTGAGCAGGCATCACTAATAGGAGACAGTCCTTAACACCCACCACTACCCGCTCTAAACAGACTCCAGGCCCAAGTTCATGCAACTTTTCCGCCCTCACTGCCTGCCCAGGTAGCCCTGTCCCATGTGCCCCACCCACCTGTGCCTGCCGCAGGCCTGGGTTCTCATGTCCATCAGAGCTCCGTGAAGTTTCGAGACACTCCCTGCTGGTGGCCTCTTTCCATGGCGTTGGACTATGGCTTCTCTCAGAGAGGCCCCTTTCCCCATGCCTGCCTTGCCCGCCTGACGCGGTGTGGCTGTGTCCCCACCCAAATCTCATCTTGAACTGTCGCATCATCCCCACATGTCATGGGAGGGACCCCCTGGGAGGTAATTGAATCATGGGGGCGGTTACCTCCATGCTGTTCCCATGGCAGTGAGTGAGTTCTCACGAGATTTGATGGTTTTATAAGGGGCTTTCCCCAGCTTCGCTCTGCACAGCTCCTTGCTGCCACCACGTGAGGGACGTGTTTGCTTCCCTTTCCGCCATGATTGTAAGTTTCCTGAGGCCTCCCCAGCCCTGAGGAACTGCGATTCAATTAAACCTTTCCTTTATAAATTACCCAGTCTCAGATATATCCTTACAGCAGCATAACAACAGACTAATACACCCGTCTCAGTCTCTCTAGAGCCCCAGCGTGAAGGGTGGCCTGTGGTAGGCACCCCATGTGTGTTTTTGAAGTGACTCACGGAGTGATTGCCTGGCTGAAGTAAGAGAGAACGGGTGGTTCTAAAGCCAGCTCCAAGCAGGAGTCCCTGTTCGTTCATTGCTGAGGGTTGTCCAAGCAGCATTCCCAGAGCAGGAGACGCCTTGTCCACATGAAAATGTCTGATTTGGCTGACGCTGAAGGATGACCCGATACCCCATGTGTTCAAAGGAAGCATTTACTGGAACCCTAAGCAGTCAGGAGGCTCCCCATGCAGAGGGCAAAACCAAGATGTTGACTCCAGAGCTTGCCTTGAAGTCGACATCTCACCCTGCACAAGACTTTCACAAATACACATGTACACAGAGATGTGTACACATCCTCACCAACAGAGGCACACACACAACATGGGCATAAACACAGTGATGTGCATACACACAAATATACACATAAAGGCCATGTACACACTCAGGCATGTACATACACCCTGGCGTGTGTATACAATAGACATGCATACACACAGAAAATGTGCACACATAAATGTATACATGCAGAAAATGTGTATGCACATACACACAAACACATACATGTGCACAAAGACATGTATGTGTGCAGAGAACTGTGTGTAGGCAGATACGTGAGCACTCACAGAAATGGGCACCCACAGACAGGTGTACATGCACAGACATGTGACTACACATGCACAAACACATCCCTCCAGAGAGGTGCGTGCACACTCCCGTCATCATCCATGTTGCAGAAAGGAAGCTGCAAGGCCTGGGAAACCAGACACCTGGGCTTTGACCCTGATGCTGCTGCTCATTTGCAGCGTAACTTTAAGCAAGATACTTTCCAGGATGGGCCTCAAGTTCCCAAATGTTTAAATATAAGTTAATTTCCAATTAACTTAGTGAGTAAACACCTGAAAATCAAGGGGCTGGATGAACCTTCACATTTTAGATCTGGAAGATTCCTCCGTGGTCTTATTCAAACCACCCCCCCCTTTTTTTTTTTTTTGAGATGGAGTCTGTCTCTTGTCACCCAGGCTGGAGTGCAGTGGCACGATCCTGGCTCACTGCAGTCTCCGCCTCCCAGGTTCAAGCAATTCTCCTGCCTCAGCCTCCCAAGTAGCTGGGATCACAGGTGCCTGCCACCACGCCTGACTAATTTTTGTACTTTTAGTAGAAACAAAGTTTCACCATGTTGGCCAGGCTGGTCTCGAACTCCTGACCTCAAACGATCCACCCACCTCAGCCTCCCAAAGTGCTGGGATTATAGGTGTGAGCCACTGCGCTTGGCCCAAACCCCTCATTTTGAAAAGTAGGCAACAGGTGAAGTGACTTTTACAAGGTCCCTCAGAGTGTCCGTGGTAGATTAGAATTAGAATTCAGGTCTCCTGCCCTGGGCAGAACTTGATCTCATTCACTCAGCTGTTTAGGGAGTGATTGAATGTTACTCACGCTGAGTTCTTTACACCTATTAATACCACAACTCCCCTTAATGAATTCAATACTGTAGACAAAATATCCGCATTCTACTGGGGTTGTGGAGAAAAGGACCTCAGGAGAGTTGCTTGAGCCAAACACTGCTGGGATTGTAGTTCTAACTCCAAATGCCAGGCTGCTGTGTCCACTGAAGCGGGCAGAGTTAAGAGGTTTGGGTCAAGCACATCTGAACGCAAAGCTGCCCTCCTAACCTACCCTGGCAATAGGCACAAAGTGCTTAGTATTTTGCACACTCTTTGACAAAGCAATTCATCTCTAAGCAATTTTTTGGGAAATAACTGAGGATGTGAGAAAAGATTTATCTACAAGAATGTTCATCCCAGTGTAATTGACAACAGCTAAAATATAGATCCAATTTAAATATCCCAAACTGGGGACAAATCTGTCTATTGGAGATAAATGATCCCCACAGTCATGCAATTTTTTACAATTATTCCCCCCGCAAAAGTATACTTAATTGCATGCAGAAATGGCTATGGCATCTTATTAAGTGAAAAGAACCTGTCAGGAAGCCCTTCTAGAAGAGGTACTCTAGCATGGAGATGAGAGGCATTAGAATGAAATGGAACTGGAGTGAAAAAATTTATCAGCATTCTAGCTGATTATTTTTGGATGGAGGTGGGTTCGGAGGTCATTTTTAGTCTCTTCTGTTGATCTGCTATTCTTCAATTTGTACAGTGTGCCTACATTATTTATTTAAGACAATGCTCACCTGAGTACCTCTCTGCATGCTTTAAAAGTTGCTCCCCTTTGCCACTTTTCCTGCCTTCTCTGCCCAGCCAAGTAACTGTGCCCCACCTGCCCCCTGCCATCTGCGGGGACTTCTGCCACTTAGCAGCTGTGTGACCCCAGGCAAGCTCTTAACCACTTTGAGCCATGGTTTCCCCATCTAGAAAAGAGGCATGATCATAGTACATACATAATAAAGCTATTGGAAGGATTAAAGGATATTATGCATTTAATTTGCTTAGTGCAAAGCCCAGCATAGTGTTAAGAGCTGTAATGCATTGTTATATATATACGTGATATGTATACACACACATATGTAAACTGATAGGAGATACACAAAGTATTAGAAGTGCATCTCTAGAGGTTTTTGTTTTCTTATTTATTTGGAAATCAGGGGAAACAAAAATTATTTTGAAAGGAAACTACTGACCTCCAGTACCACTGTGTGGGATACAGCAGGATGCTGGCAGCACAGGAGCCAGTCCCCATGTGCCTCGTCCAGGGCTCCTTCCTCTGGGCCATGTGTGGGATGGTGGATGCTGAGGGAAATGGCATCCAAGGATGATCACTGTGGATCATCAGAAGAGCCCAGAGGTTGGCTGGGCACAGTGGCTCATGCCTATAATCCCAGCACTGTGGGAGGACGAGGCGAGTGGATCGTGTCAGGTCAGGAGTTCAAGACTAGCCTGGCCAACATGGTGAAACCCCAACTCTACTAAAAATAAAAAAATAAAAACAAAAAATAGCTGGGCGTGGCACATGCCTCTAATCCCAGCTACTGGGGAGGCTGAGGCAGGAGAATCACTTGATCCCAGGAGATGGAGGTTTCAGTGAACCGAGATCACACCACTACACTCTAGCCTGGGCAACAGAGTGAGACTCCGTCTCAGACAAACAAAACAAACAAACAAACAAACACACAAACAAAAAACAACAACAAAAAAGAGCCCAGAGGTGGGAGGATTGCATGAAGCCAGGAGTTTGAGACCAGCCTGTGCAACATACAAGACCTCATCTCTAAAAGAAAAAGAAAAGGAGCCCAGAATGGTAAGTGTAGAAGGAGTGAATGCATGAATGAACACACAAACGAACAGATGAATCAATGAGTCTGACTGACTGCAGGAAGAATAGGAGGGAGAAAGTGAGTCAGGTGTGATTGCTCCTTTTTATAGGAGACGGAGGCTCTGAGTGGTGAAGCAACTTGCCTGAGGTCACTCAGCAGCCACTGTCTGAATCAGGATTTGAACCAAGCCCTGTTGATTCGAAAGGGTATCCTCTTGACACCATTTCTCTTTAAATGGTGAGGTCTTTGCAGGTAAAGGGAAAGCACAAAGACTCCCAGGTTGGTCCAGCCTGGTCCTCGGGAATTCAAAGGTCTGATGAATGAGACCATCCTTGACTTCCGGAGTCCTTCAGCCCCCCGGGACTGTTGGCTCGATTGCAGATAAAAAAGACATGGAAACTTCTGTCCCAGTGTGACCTGGTTCCCTGTTGTCCTTCTAGTGCAGCAAAGCCAAGTTCTCACAGCCCCTGCGGCTCCCAACTGCTTCCAATGGATTCATTGTCTGCCTTATTTTGTTTGTTCCAAGTTCAGGCCACCCTGTTTTTGCCTGGTGAGGGCCTCTTTCAAAGGTGAGCTGGCCTTTCTCTGCCTTTGACAATTGGTCCATTCAAAGGCGGCATGCATCTCCACAAACAGGCCAATGTTGTCACACAGGCAGATCTCCAACACAGCCACCAAGTGAGTGTGCAGGTAGGTGTCCATGTGCCTCAATGCCTGGTTGTGCACTCTGTGCAGGAGGCAGGGCAGGAGTGAGAAGGGAGAGCCTGAGAGCACAGGGGAGTGTAGAACATGCCTAGGGACA
This sequence comes from Colobus angolensis palliatus, assembly GCF_000951035.1. Taxonomy (NCBI): domain Eukaryota; kingdom Metazoa; phylum Chordata; class Mammalia; order Primates; family Cercopithecidae; genus Colobus; species Colobus angolensis. Next base: position 91,959 of record NW_012115600.1, read on the forward strand.
GTCAGGTTAATGGCAGCTCTACCAAGAAGTGCTCTGCCATCCAGTAAGTGTGAGGAATGATCAAAGCTGTCATAAATTATTTAGAATATTTATGTACAGTAATATATGTGTACAGTGTAAATAAAATATATGTGTACAGTATAAATAAAGTATATAGTATATATGTGAGCATGATGAAAGCTCTGAGAAGTTTTGCTGTAAGAAAAATTGGGGGACTTTTGAGAATTTCCATTTCTTTCCTTGCTTCCTTCCTTCCTTCCTTCCTTTTTTCCTCTCTTCCTCCCTCCCTCCTTCCCTTCCTTCCTCCTTCCCTCCTTCCCTTCCTTCCTCCTTCCTCCTTCCCTCCTTCCCTTCCTTCCTCCTGCCTCCTTCCCTCCCTCTCATCCTTCCCTCCTTTTTTCCTTCCTTCCTTCCCTTACTTCCTTCCTTCCTCTCTCCCTCCCTCCCTCCTTCCCTTTCTTCCTCCTTCCTTCTTCCTTCCCTCATTCGTTCATTCCTTCCTTCCTTTCTTCCTCTCTCCCTCCCTCCTTTCCTCCCTGCCTCCTTCACTTCCTTCCTCCTTCCCTCCCTTCCTTTTTTCCTTCCTTCCCTCCTTCCTTCTTCTTTCCCTCCTTCCCTCCCTCCCTCCTTCCCTCCCTCCCTCCTTCCCTCCCTCACTCCTTCCCTCCCTCACTCCTTCCCTTCCTTCCTCCTGCCTCCTTCCCTCCCTCTCATCCTTCCCTCCTTTTTTCCTTCCTTCCTTCCCTTACTTCCTTCCTTCCTCTCTCCCTCCCTCCCTCCTTCCCTCCCTCACTCCTTCCCTCCCTCCCTCCTTCCCTTCCTTCCTCCTTCCCTCCCTTCCTTTTTTCCTTCCTTCCCTCCTTCCTTCTTCTTTCCCTCCTTCCCTCCCTCCCTCCTTCCCTCCCTCCCTCCTTCCCTCCCTCACTCCTTCCCTCCCTCACTCCTTCCCTTCCTTCCTCCTTCCCTCCCTTCCATCCTTCCTTCCTTCCCTCCTTCCTTCCTTCCTCCCTCCCTTCTTTCTTCCTTTTCTTTCCTTTCCTTTCTTCCTTCCCCTCTCCCTTCTTTCCTCAACAAATGCTCCAGGAGTTCCTGATATCCACCAGGAACTGTCCCAGGTGTTAGGGATGCAGCCATGAAAAAAGTAAGCCATGGCTTCCTGTCCCCATGGGGCTGACATTCCAGTGGAAAGAGACAGACAAACATAGTAAGTAAAGCATGCAGGGGTGTCTGATCTTTTGACTTTCCTGAGCCACATTGGAAGGAGAAGAATTGTCTTGGTCACACATAAAATACACTAATGATAGCTGATGAGCTTTAAAAATTGCAAAAAAAAAAAATAACATTTTAAGGAAGTTTATGCATTTGTGTTGGGCCGCATTCAAAGCTGTCCTGGGCTGCATGTGGCCCATGTGCTGTGGCTTGGACAAGCTTGGCATAGAGTATGTCAGATGACAGCAATGCTGTGGAGGAGAATGAAGCAGGTGAGGATAGAGGACACTAGAGCGGGGGGTGCTTTGCAGTTGTATGGAGGTGACAGCATCCTAATTGAAAAGATGATGTTTGATCCAAGACCTACAGGAGGTTGGGAAGCCCAGTCTGCAGACACCCACTTGGGAGAAGAGCATTCCAGGCAGAGGAGACCACAAGTGCAAAGGCTCTGAGGTCTGAGCAAGCCTAATGGGATTTAGGAGCAGCAGGGAAGCCAGCATGGCCACCAAACCCATTTCCCTCCCACAGGACAGGTTTTAAGCATCTACCAAAACAAGGGTCTGGGGCTCTTTAGTCAAAAAGACCTAGATTTATCCCAGCTTTGCCTCTTTTCCTTGCCGATGTAAATTGAGGCAAGTGATGACACCTCTCAGAGCCTTGGTTTCCTTATCTGTAAGACAGGGATAACAACATGCACCCACTTCATAGAGGCCTGGTGAGGTGCAAATGAAGTAATGCGCGCTGTGCCTCCACTCTGCCTGGCCCATGTAACTCCAGAAATGGCAGTTCCGGTTGTCATCATCAACATTATTACAAGCTGGGCATGGTGGCTCATGCCTGTAATCCCAGCACTTTCGGAGGCCAAAGCAGGAGGATCACTTGAACCCAGGAGTTCAAGACCAGCCTGGGCAACATAGCAAGATCCTATCCCTACAACAAATAAAGAAATTGGCCGGGTGTGGTGGTGTGCAAGTGTACTCCTAGGTACTCAGGAGGCTGAGGCAGGAGGATTGTTTGAGCCCAGGAGTTTGAGGCTGCAGTGAGCTATGATCTTGCCACTGCATTCTAGCCTGGGTGACAGAAAAAGACCCTGTCTCAAAAAAACACAAAACACAAAAAACAAAAAACAAAAACAAAGAAAATAGAATCTAGGCCAGCTGCAATGAGTCATGCCTGTAATACCAGCACTCTGGGAGGCTGAGGTGGGAGGATCGCTTGAGCTCAGGAGTTCAAGGCTGCAGTAAGCTATAATTGCACCACTGCACTCTAGTCTTCGTGAAAGAGCGAGACCTTGTCTCTGAAAAAAACAAAAATGATTACAGCTATATGAGGTTGTTTCAGCCCCAGCAGATCCACTACCTTCCCAGGAGACTCTAGACTGAAAACATGCTGGCTGTGGCAGCACCCTCTGCCGAATCCCCCAGCCCTGAGGCAGCAGAGAACAGAGGGAGGTTCTGAAATGCACAGGGCCCCAGAGGGAGGGGTACTCCTCATGGTGAACCTGCTGTCAGCTCTCCTGACAGCAAATAACCCCTTGATGACAAGGAGAAATTGTTTAGAGAGAATCACAGGAGAAATCCAAGACGCAGGGCCAAACCAAGAAGTCCACCAAGGTCAAAGCTAAATGAAATGTGAACTTGCAGAGCGTCTTCTGAAATCCTACTGGGCTTCCCAGCACCTGCTCCGGGCACTGAGGGTAGGCCTTCTAAGACAGCAGGGCCACTAGGAGTTTAAGTATTCTTTCTCACAGCTCCACCCCAGCATGCCAAAATTGCCCCTTCCCTGCCAGTTAATTTTCACTGAGGCTCAGGAACGGTCTCCTTACTGCTGAGGTTTTAAGATGGTTTACTTAAAAAGTATTTATGAGCGCCAACTATGCACAGCCACTATTCTAGGCATTAGGGTACAGGATACACAATCTGTCTCCTCCTGTGGAGCTTTCAGACCAGTAGTTCTCAAAGTGCGGTCCCTGGACCAGCAGCATCAGCATCACCTGGGACTCATAGAAATGCAAATTCATGGTCCCACCCCAGACCCGCTGAACCAGAAACTCTAGGGTGGAGCCCAGCAGTCTGGGCTTTAACAAGTCTTTCAGGTGATCCTGATGCATGCAAAAGTATGAGAACCAGGCCGAACACCGTGGCTTATGTCTGTAAGCCCAGCACTTTGGGAGTGGATCACTTGAGGCCAGGAGTTCGAGACTAGCCTGGACAACATGACAAAACCCCTGTCTCTACTAAAAATGCAAACATTATGGCATGGTGGCTCATGCCTGTAATTCCAGCACTTTGGGAGGCTGAGACAGGTTGATCTCATGAGGTCAGGAGTTTGAGACCAACCTGGCCAACTTGGTGAAACCCCATCTCTACTAAAAATACAAAGATTAGCCAGGTGTGATGGTGTGCGCCTCTAATATCAGCTAGTCAGAAAGCAGAGGCATGAGAATTGCTTGAACCTGGGAGGTGGAGGTTGCAGTGAGCCAAGACCTTGCCACTGAACTCAGGCCTGCGCGACAGAGCGAGACTCTGTCTCAAAAACAAAACAAAACAAAACAAAAAAAACAAACAAACCAAAAACAGGATTAGAACCAATGGTCTAAAATGGTGGTTCTCAACCAGGCCAAATTTTGCAGGGCATGAACATGCACATCCCAGGCTTGCACATGTGGCAATGACCAGAGATATGTCTGGTTATCATAATATGGCAGAGGATGCTACTGACATCCAGTGAGTAGAGACAAGAGATGTTGCTAATCATTCTACAATCATAGGATGCACTTCATTCGCCCACAACAAAGAATTATCCAGCCCAGAATGTCAATATTCTGAGGTTGAGAAACCTGGCCTAAGAGGGACACAGGGAGCTAGATAATGAACAATTACATAAATAAATGCATAAGATAATGCATTGTCAGGTGGTAGTAAGTGCTCTGAAGTAAATAACTCAGGTCATAAGAGAATAGCTAGTGGTGGTGGTAAGACTGGGTGGCCAGAGAGGGCCTCTCTGAAGAGGTGACTTTTGAGCTGAGACCTGGTGATATGGTTGGGCTGCGTCCCCACCCAAATCTCATCTTGAATTGTAGTTCCCTTAATCCCCACATGTCATGGGAGGGACCCAGTGGGAAGTAATTGAATCATGGGAGCAGTTACCTCCATGTTGTTCTTGTGATGAGGAGTGAGTTCTCATGAGATCTGATGGTTTTATAAGGGGCTTTTCCCCACCTTTGCTCATTTTTCTCCATGCTACCACCATGTGAAGAAGGACATGTTTGCTTCCCTTCTACCACGATTGTAAGTTTCCTGAGGCCTCCCCAGTCATGCTGAACTGTAAGTCAATTAAACCTCTTTCCTTTATAAATTACTCAGTCTCAGGTACGTCCTTATAGCAGCATGATAACAGACTAATACACCTGGATTACAAGAGGGACCTTGCCAAGGAAAACTTTGGAGGAAGATGATCCTAGGCAAAGGGAACAGCAAGACAAAGGCCTAAAGTGGGCAGGGGCTGGATGTGTTGCTAATTCAGAGAAAAGGCTGGATTATGACCCCAACTTTTGTAGGAAAACTTTCTTTCTTTCCTTCCTTCCTTCCTTCCTTCCTTCCTTCCTTCCTTCCTTCCTTCCTTTCTTCTGTCCATCCTTCTTTCATTTCTTCTTTTCTTCCTCCTTCCTTTTCTTCCTTCCTCCCTTCAGCAAATATTTATTACGTACTCACTATATGTCAGGCACTGTACTGGACTAGTGCCCTGAAAAACACCTGGATGAGCTGAACCAAATCACTGGCAAACAGAGAGTAAACTGAATAGAGTATAGTTCCTGAAACTAGGATGGAGATGGGGTATGGTGGTTCATGCCTGTAATCCCAGCAACTCAGGAGGGTAAAGCAGGAGAATTGCTTAAGGCTAGCAGGTTGAGACCAGCCTGGGAAACACAGCAATACCCTATCTCTACAAGAATTGTTAAAATTAGCCCAGTGTGGTGATGCTCACCTGTGGTCCCAGCTAGTAGGGAGGCTGATGTGGGAGAATTGCTTGAGCTCAGGAATTTGAGGCTGTAGTGAGCTGTGATTATGCCACTGTGCTACAGCCTGGGTATGACCCTGTTGAATAAAGGAAGCAAGAGAAAGGAATGGAATGGAATGGAATGGAAGACGGGAGGGACGGAAAGAAAGAAACTAGGATGGAGAAGTGAATAAAATGTCTGGGAGGATAATGCAGTAACTGACCTCCAAATATGGACTATCCTGCCCAATGTCAACACTTAGTATAGTCCTCTCCCCTTGAATCTGGATTGGCTTGTGACCTCTTTTTGACCAACAAAATGCTGTAGAGGTGATGCTGTATAAAACCTGAGACTAGGTCAGAAAAGGCCTTGCAGCTTTCACCTGAATCTCTTAGAATATTCACTCTTAGGATGCCCTGTCTTGGAACCCAACTGCCATGCTGTGAGCAGCCCATGCCATATGGGCAGGGCACATATGGTTCCCGGCCTTCTGCCAGCATCAATCACTGGCCATGTGAACATGCCATCTTGGATATTCCAGCCCCATTGAGTTCCCCACAGATGACTGCAGCCCCCAGAGGGTGCTATGTGGAACAGAAGAACCACCAGCTAAGCCCAGTCAATTGCAGACTCACAAGAGATCATATAACTGTCATTATTTTAACCCACTCGGTTTTGGGAGGATAATGCAGGATGAAGCAATAGAGAGGTGAGACAGATAGGATTCTGACACTTGTGGGTTCCACCTTGAGGAAATCCCATGCATGGAAATTCAAGCATACCTGGGCATTGTGCGAGCAAAGCTAGGGGTAAAGAGAGCAGCAGGAAAAGCAGGTGGGAGATGAGATACTTGGGATCTGGTCCTGATTCTCGCACCAAGTTGCTGTGTGGCCTTCAGCCTAAACCTTTCAGAACATCCTCTTGACACTTAGGGGCTTGGGTCCCATGGTCTCAGCACTGGCCCAGCTCTGACATCTTTAGCCAGCTGGATTCTTCACTGATCATCAATCCACTGGCAGATTCCTGCCTCCAAGCATTTGCTCATGCTGAGCCACCTTCCTAGGGGGTCCCTATGCATCCTCCCTGCTGGTGCCAGCCAAATGCCCACTTCCTAGTAATATTTACAGAGCATAGGGTATCTGGATCCAGACCATTTGGGTTCAGATTCCAGCTCTATCAACTCCTGTGTATGATGTTGATGAGTCTCTTAACCTCTGTGCCTTAGTTTTCCTTAGTAAAATAATAGTACCTCTCATGGGGGTAGTTGGGCAGACTTGATGTGATAATTCATGTAAAGCATTCAGCCCTGGACCTTACCCAAGTCAGCTACTGCCATGATTTCCTGCTCATTGCCTGTGTCACACATTTGCGCTCCACTGGGTATATTTCATTTGAGTCTTGTCTCTTACCCATACATATCATCTCTCTCCTGATAAGCTGCAGGCTTCTGGAAGGCCTGACTCAGGCTAAAACTCAGACCACAAGACTGAACACCAAACAGGAGAGCAGACCCTGCAGGGGGAAGCAGGTGTCTACAGTCCTTTAACTAGCAGTGGGATCTGGGCACCATCCAGGGCTCTTCTGAGTTTCTGCTTCCTTATCTATAAAATGGAGGTGACTTCCCTGACCCTGACTCCGCCTGGGATTGAGATGAAAACTAACCAAGATCCTGGGCACAGAAGTGCTGTGTGAACTGCCCCATGCTGGAACACGCAAGCGGCCCAGCGGCCCAGGGTCAGGATCACAGTCCTAGAAGGCAAAGGACCTGGTTCTTGCTCTGGCTGTGGGCACATTGCGCCCCTTCTCTGGCCCTCATTATCCCCAGTGGTAAAGCAAGGTGAGGTCACTAAACCTGCAGACATGTTAGTTGAGCCTACATAGTGTCCTTCTGTAATTCAAATTTGTTTTTATTTTTATTTATTTATTTAGACAAGTTCTTGCTCTGTTGCCCAGGCTGCAGAGCAGTGGCGAAAATGTGGCTCTCTGCAGCCTCAACCTCCTGTGCTCAAGCAATCTTCCCGCCTCAGCCTATGAAGTAGCTGGAACTACAGGTGCCGGTCACCAAGCCCAGCTAATTTTTGTACTTTTTGTAGAGATAGGGTCTCACCATGTTGCCCAAGCTGGTCTCTAATTCCTGGGCTCAAGTGATCCTCCCTCCTTGGCCTCCCAAAGTGCTGGGATTATAGGTGTTAGCCACCATGTGTAGCCCAGATGTTTCTATTTTTTATTTTTTGAGATGGAGTTTTCACTCTTGTCACCCAGGCTGGAATGCAATGGTGTGATCTTGGCTCACTGCAACCTTCACCTCTGGGTTCAAGCGATTCTCCTGCCTCAGCCTCCCGAGTAGCTGGGATTACAAGCGTGCGCCACCACACCTGGCTAATTTTTGCATTTTTAGTAGAGACAGGGTTTCACCACACTGGCCAGGGTGATCTCGAACTCCTGACCTCAGGTGATCTGCCCACCTCGGCCTCCCAAAGTGCTGGGATTACAAGCATGAGCCACCGTGCTTGGCCCCCAAATCTGTTTTTAAAGACTGGAGGCATTCACCTGAAATTTCTAGGCTCTCTTGGAAAAATCAGGAGATATGGCAGTCCAGGTCCCATGGCTCCACATGGCAGATGCTGAGTGGTGGCCGTCCCCTTTCGAGAGGGGGCTGTGCTCTCCCATTCCCAACGATGCTTCATTCATACCAGGCTTCATGCCCCTCCAGCTGTACTCATGAATGTCGCCTGCCTGGCCCTGAGGGCCATGAGTTTGAAAGACCCGAGCAAACCGGCCTCTGGGGTTGCTTGTTGCACTAACATCCTAAGAATCTCTGCCCGCAATGATTATGACAGTCATGATTCCTGGTATCCGACTTAGCCCAGCACAGTTCTGGGAACACAGTGGATGCTCTGCAAACATTTGGTTCCCACCCCTCCCCAGCTGCCTAGTGACCTCGGTTACCCTACAACCAGGAAGCTTGAGATGAGCCCTGGAGGGTGTGCCCTGCCAAAGCCTTGCTCCCTGCAGGCCTGTCCCCATGCAGCCTGCCCCCACACAAGCTGCATCCGTGGGGCTGGTGCAATGGAAATCAGGACCTTGTTCCGGGGGGTGAGTCTCAGGAAACCTCCAGCACTGTGGAAGTTTCTTTCTGATCACTTCCAAATTGGCAGCCCTGCCCTCTCTCCACTCTCTTACTCCAAACAGAACCAAATTTCACTTGTGGGCAGGAATTTGCCTTCATCAGAGCAGAGATGGACAGTGTGGACTCTAGCATCGCATAGAACCAGGGTTGAAGCTGAGCTCTGTCACTTGGCAGCTGTGACTACAGCTGAAAGTCCTTCACTTCTCTGACTCACAGATTCCTCGAGTGTAAAATGGGAATAACTCTCCCACCCTGCCCACTTCGGGCCACTGGCAAGATTAAGGGGGACCTGTCTGTGGAGCATTTAGCCAGACACTCAGTGAATGCCCAGGAAGCGGTAGCTGTCGGTATCTTTGTCCCAGCCACAGAGGGACGTCATGGCTTGCTTGGCATTTCCAAACCAGAAAAGGCCGTTTCCCCTAACTCCGTCATGAAACCAAGAGGAAATCGCAGAGATAGAGTAGATGTGTATGGAGTCAAATTGGAACTGGGTGAGACCTCTGACTCCTGTGTAGAAGGTACCCCTAAATTTTGTCAGCATTTAGGGGCAAATGAAAGGGTAATGAAAGAGTTTTATCTTCTTAGTGCTAGCACGCTGATATGGTCTGAATGTTTCTCGCCTCCACACCTCATGTTGAAATTCGATTCTCAGTGTTGGAGGTGGGGCCTGCTGGAAGGTGATTGGATCACGGGGGCGGATCCCTCATGAATGGGTTAGCGCCATCCCCTAGATGACAAGTGAGTTCTCGTTCTGAGTTCACAAGAGATCTGGTTGTTTGAAAGCACAGCATGTCCCCCGTCACTCTGTTGCTCATGCTCCAGTCATGTGATACACCTGCTCAGCCTTCACCTTCCACCATGATTGGAAGCTTCCTGAGGCCCTCACCAAAGGCAGATGCTGGCACCATGCTTCCTGTACAGCCTGCAGTACCAGGAGCCAATTAGACCTCTTTTCTTTGTAAATCACCCAGTCTCAGGTATTGTATAGCAATGTAAGAATGGCCTAATACACATGCCAGGTTTCCTTGAGGAACGAACCCTCCTCCATGCTCAGTATGTGTGATTCACTGGGGTTGACACCATCACCCCAGAACCAGGCCTGCCAATCAGATCCCTGATTCCTCTAACCACAGTGATTGGTTCACAGATGAGCATGTGACTCAGGCTAGGCCAATGAGAGGCCTCTCTGGGATTTTTGCTGGAGCTCCTGGGAAAGAGGCCTCTTCCTTGAGCACAGGTGGCTAAGCTGATAGGACACCGGCCTGCAGCTGCTGGTGGGCAACTTTACAAGCAAAGGAAAAAGCAAAAAACCAGCCTGTGAGTGATGCCAACACAGAAGAAAGCAGAGCCAAAGGCTGTAGGGAGAGTTTCTTGACAATAACCTCTGAGCGCCTAGATCCAGCCCTGACTGAAGCTGTCCTCTCCTTTGGACATGTCAGATAAAAGTATTCATAAATTTCTTTTTCTGCTTGAATCAATTTGAGTTGTGTTTCTGCCACTTGTAATAAAAGACTCTGACGAATACAGTCCAGAAATACAGACTGCTACAAACAGACTGGGTGATTAAACAAATGAATTAATAAGTGAATAAGTACATGAGTTAATAAAGGAGAAAGAAAACAGCGAGTGAGTGAATGACTGATTTAGGGAGTGAGTGAGTGAAAGATGTATGCTAGGAAACAATCCACTCTTGTCCTCTAGGCCTCAGGTACCAAAGCCTTCTGTTCCAGAAAGACCTCCTCTATGGCTGCAGGTTTCAAGAGGACCCTGAGTAGCCTGTGGTATTGTGTTAGGGAGGATTTTGCAGTGTGTCTCAGAGGGCATCCAAATATCTTGGGCAAGTCACTTAACCATTGGAGAGCCTAAGCTTCCTCGTCTATGAAGTGGGGATAAGAAGTCTTCTCTTCCAGGGCTATCGTGATAGTTAAATGAAGTAATGCACATAAAGCACTTAGCACAGGGCCTGGTGCTTGAAAGCCATTTTGCAAGCAATAGCACGATTATCTTTCCTGTTATTAGGCTTTCAGGCCCAGCTCATTTCTGTCTCCTCCAGAGAGTTTTCCCTGACCATCTGCGCCCCCATCATCTGCCTTCCTTTGTAGCAGAATTGACAAGCTGGCCAAGCACTTGGACACTGTCTCCTCTAGGAGTCTTGCTCAAACTTTGGGACATTGGAAACCCCAAGGGGAATGTGTTACAAATGCAGACTCCTAGACCCACCTCCCGAGGACCCTTGCCAGAGGCCTGCTGTGAGGCCCAGGAACCTGCATTTTCACCAAGTCCCACACCCTGAGATGATTCTGAAGCAAGACCGTACCTGGAGAACACTCATATATGCATCATCGCATTTTACAGATGGGGAAACTGAGGTTCAGAGGGGAACACAGATTGGCCCAAAGTCACGTAGTGATTCACTGGCAGAGTTGGGCTTGCACCAGAATTTGTGCCTGGCGGACCTGCGCTGGTTCCGCCCTGCTGTGGAGGGGCTCCCTCTCTGCAGACTGAAGCTTTCCTACAGCCCCCTCAGCATGCTTTTCACCACTGGGTGCTCCAATCCTGGCCTGCCTCTTGCTTCCAGAACATATGTCCACCAGGGCCCTGAACCTAGTTGGTGCTCAACAAATATCTTCCAGGTGATGGGCATGATTCAGGCAGGGCCAACATATATTTAGCAGATTTTTTTAACAGACAGGTGGGAATGGCATGAATGACCTGGCCATGGGAATGATGGAATCTCCAAAATGGCACAAGGGAAAAACCATCATGCCTTGATGGATCCCAAAATGTACATAGTTTTCCTTGGTTTTTCTTTTCTCTCTTGATGAGAGAGTTACGATGTTGACAGAGATACTGAATAAACCTGCTAGAATGTAAACTCCATCAAGCAGGAGTTGCCTGAACTTTACCCTTCCCCTGCCTGGCATACTGTAGGTGCTCAATAAGTGTTGCTGAGATGAAGGATATGAGCTGTGGACTCTGCTTCCCACTCTAAGTAGTTTGTTCGCACTGTAGGTGGTCTGATAGTAACAAAAGTGTTATGTTTCCTGGAGGTGTCCCTGCTCCCCTCCCACAATCCCTCCCAACCCCTCCAGCTGTGGAGAAGGCAGAGATGGAGAATCACGAGATGGTCCCGGTTCACATTCTTGGGCCATCTTCTGCAGCTCCATGTATCTATGGGATGGAGTGTGGGTGAGAAGAAGTTTTATGCTGAAATCGTCTCTGCACCGCCAGGCCTGCCATCCCCTCTGGCTGCCCGGCCTTCCTCCATTAGCACTTTGGCGCCGCAGCCCTTGGCTAAGCCCAGACTAGATTTGATTGATTCTTTATGGGCTGCAGATTTGATACCCACGCAGAGCACATGTGGAGAATATGCCAGGGAGGAGGTGGGAGAGAGAGTCGAGGCCAGGGGGAGCCTCGGGGGTCAGACCCTAACCTTTGCAAGACATGGGGCTTCCCCAGACCTGGCCCAGACCAGGACGCCCCTTCCTGCTGCACCCTCATGCGAATGACTCTGGTTTCTAGAATGACCCTAAGTTCATTTTCCAGCAATGTCTGATCAAATAGGGATGTCCAAGGGCAGTCTCTTCAGATGGGACAAGCCCGGGCTAAACGTCCTCCCCAAAAAATGCAATGTGAGCATTGTTCATCTGTTATTGATTGGGAGACTGTGAGCTTTGCATCCAAAATCTCCAATAAAACTGGCTTGGAAGAGAATTTCCTGAATCCCTGGGTAAGTGGATAAAGATGTTCCGGGAGTCTGGGGTGGTGCCGGTGGGGAAGCTCACACACCACGCACAGTTGGTTTTTTCCTTTGTTACTTAATGAAGAACAGAAAACAATCAGCCTCATCTCTCTGCATCCAGAGCCGGCTCCCTTCTTCCTTTGAGTTAATTTCCGGTTGGAGGCTGGCGCCTGCTTAGCCGGAGGGCCCCTGGGAATCTGCTCCCCTTCTCTTTTGGGTTGGGGACTGGAGGCGGCTCATTCTTCTGGGCATCCCGTGGTAGGGGTTTTGCATCTGTGTGTGGCATTAGGCGGGTAGGGGTTTTTGAGGGCGCACAGTAGAGCATTTGGGAGCTGGTTCAGTTGCGGGAGCAGCCTAGATTACAGGGAGATGGAGCCAGCTGTGAGGTCCTGTCTCAGCCGTGACCAGCCGTATGACCTTGGGCAAGAGACTTCACTTTCTGGAGCCTCAGTTTCCTCATCTGTGAAATGGGTGTCATTTCAGCCCCTGCCTCAAGGGGTTATGATAAGGAGTCAAGGAGGCTATGTATGTAAGGCACTTGCGTGGTGCTGGTGCAGAGCAAGCACTCAATACATGTGGGTTGTTAGTCCTATTCGCTCCTGACATCAGCAGCTGGGACTCCGCTGACTTCATGGTGAGCCCCAGAGACAAGAGAGATGGGATCACCCTTTCCTTGGACTGTTCCTCCCCTTCCTCCACCCCCACCACAGCCCCCTGGGTCATGGCCGGAAGGATGAGGACAGGCTATCTGAGTCAGAGTGTGTGTCATCTGGGAGTGGGGGGTGGGGTGGCCCCTCCATGGGAGAAGAGCCTGAGGCAGGCCAGGAGCTAGAGACCTCAGCCCAAGCCAGGGTGCGGCTGGAGAGGTCAACTTTTGGCCTCACGACTCTACTGTGTGGAGAAAAGAGGCTTGGGCAGCCTCCCGCCTCCATCATCACTGATCTGGGCTTCCTTAGCCCTCACAGCAGGTGAGGAAGGTGCCCCCTACAGGTGGTCTCTGCCCCTGAGCACCTCTGGGGCTTTGAGCTCCAAATGCCTCCTCCCCCAGATGAGGAGGTTGATTTTTGCCTTGTGAACATCAAAGATTGTTAGACAGCTCCAATCATGGCAGGGCTCAGAGAACTAGACTGAGATCTGAGCCACCGGACAAGTCTCAGCCTATCCCAGAACTGTGTACATACCGAACAGGTCCAAATCAACATGGCTAAGCCTCAGAGGACTGGACTGGGAGTCCAACCACCACCCAAATAAGTCTGAATCTAGCAGGTTGTTTGGTTGCTCTAGGAAAAAGCTCAAGGTTCTCTAGGAGACAATAATGATCTCCCCCTACAAAACATAACAGTCATGATGGCTAGGTGCAGTGGCTCAGGCCTATACGCCCAGCAGCTTGGGAGGCCGAGGCGGAAGAATTGCTTGAGGCCAGGAGTTCAAGACCAACCTGGGCAACATGGGCAGATCCTGTCTGAAAATAAAAAAAGAAAAAAAAAAACAAGAACAGTCACAATGTCCAAAGAACAATTCAAAATTATTCAAGACACAAAGAATCGGCCGAGTGTGTTGGCTCACGCCTGTAATCCCAGCACTTTGGGAGGCCAAGGTAGGTGGATCACCTGAGGTCAGGAGTTCGAGACCAGCCTGACCAACATGGTGAAACCCCGTCTCTACTAAAAGTACAAAAATTAGCTGGCCGTGGTGGCAGGCACCTGTAATCCCAACTACTCAGGAGGCTGAGACAGGAGAATTGCTTGAACCCTGGAGGCAGAGGTTGCAGTGAACTGAAATCGCACCATTGCACTCTAGCCTGGGAGACAAGGGCAAGACACCATCTTAAAAAAAAAAAAAAAGACACAAAGAACCATGAAAATATGAAGGCTTCCATCTGATAAAAGTTATCTATGAAAAATCTAGAACTAAGAGCATACTTAATGGTGATAGATTGAAGGCTTTCCCCTAGGAGCTGTATCCTGCACTAAACATAAAATGAACTCAAATGGATCATATGCCTAAGTATAAAACATAAAAAAATAAAAATAAAAAACATAAAAATATAAAAGTTCTAGAAGAAAGTATAGGAGGAAATCTTTGTGATCTTGGGTTAGGAAAAACTTTCTTGGATTCAGCACCAAAAGCCCTATCCATAAAATAAAAATAAAAAATAAAAATGGATACAATGGACTTTGTCAAAATTAAGAACTTTTACCCTTTGAAAGACTCCATTAAGTAAATTAAAAGTAAATTAAAAGATAAGCCGCAGTCTGAGAGAAACTATTTGCAAATCACATATCTGTTAAGAGATGTGTATCTGGGATATACAAAGAACTCTCAAAAATAAGAAAATAAATAACCTAACAAAAAACGGGAAAAGATTTGAACAGATGTTTTCCCAGAGAAAATATCTGGATGGCAAGTAAGCATGTGAAAAATGTTCAAAATAATCATTAGAGAACAATTGCAGTCATGCATCACTTAATGAAGATATGTTCTGAGAAGTGTGTCGTTAGGTAATTTTGTCGTTGTTTGAACATCAGAGTATTCTTACACAAACCTAGATGGTAGAGCCTGCCACACACCTAGTCTATGTGGCAGAGCCTATTGTTCCTAGGCTACAAACCTGTACAGCATGTTTCTGTACTGAATACTGTAGGCAACTGTAACCCAGTGGTTAAGTATCTGTATATCTAACCATTAAAAGGTGCAATATTATAATATATATGGTATGATAAAATACGGTATTATAATCGTATGAGACCACTCTCGTATATATGGTTCTTTGTTTAACAAAAATGTCATTATGCAACCCATGACTGTGAAACTACAATGAGATACCATTCACAACTACTACATACCTATTAGAATGGCTACAATTTAAAAGACCAACCATACCAAATATTATTGAAATGGAATACTCACACTGTTGGTGCGAGTATAAAATGGTATAACCACTTAGTAGTTTGTTTCTCAACTAGTTAATTATATACCTACCATGAGACCCAACTATTTCATTCCTAGGTACTTACCCTAAAGAAAAGGAAATATGTGTGTTCACACAAACTCAAATGCAAATGTTCATAGCAACTTCATTTGTAATAGCAAAAAACAACAACCCAAACGTTCATCAACAGATGAATGAATTATTAATAACAAATTGTGGTATATCCATACAAGGGACTACTATTCAGCAGTTAAAAGGAATAAACTATTGAGACACATGACATCATAGACAAACCTTGAAATAATTTTGTTGAATGAAAGAACCCAGACAAAAATACATGCTCTGTGACTGTAGTTATATAGAATTCCTGTATTGTGACAGAACGCAGATCCGTGGATTTGAGAGTGATGGAATTCTTTGTTGTCCCAATTATAGTGATGGCCCCGTAATTGGTATACACAGGTCAAAACTGATCGAATTGAACACTTTAAATATGTGCGGATTGTTGGCCTTCAAATATACCTCAATAAAGTCTGAGCGAAAAGGGAGAGCGTCCTTCCCATACTGATATTAAATGTCCATTCACACATCACTCTGAGTCATCCCCTGCATTTCCAAGCATTCGAAGCATTTCCTTAAGCGCTGTAATGTGTCCAGCCTTCCTGCAGCCTGGTGAGCTAGAGGAGGCAGACATAAAGCAGTAACCATATGTTGCTGTGAACTTAATTTGACTATTCGAGACACAAAGCCCAAGAGTTATGGGAGTACTGGGAAGGAGTAATTCTGTCCTAGCCCAGATTTCCTTTTCTAAAACCAAGCCTGAGACAGAGGGCTCTTGCGCTATTACTTGAAAGGGAGGAGCTGTAGAAGGTTGTGTGATCAAACCAGCTGCAGACAAGAGTCACGATGGCCAGATCTGTGAACTGCGCCCTGGGACGTCCCTCGCGGGCCAACGGTGGAGCCAAAAGGAGACCATCTATGCACTGGCTCCCATCTCTCATTGGTCAGAGGTTTGCACACAGAGCGACGGCTCTCCTACACTACTAGGCTGTGCACATGTGGGCGTGGGCCACACAGGCGTCCCAAGGCACAGTTAAGGGAAGTGCCAGGGTGGGCAGGAAGCTCCGCCTGTGAAAAGCCTGTTGGGCCCAAGAAAAGCTGGAACAGGACACTGCCTTAGGACTGAGGACAGAGAGGACAAGAGGATCTGACTCGGTGAGTAGGAGACATCTGGTAAAGACTCCGGCAGGGGTTGCTGGGAAAGCACCAGAAGGAACAGAGATGCTGCAGCCAGGCACTGAGGAATGAGTAGGATTCCACAAGTACGAGAGTGTGTGTGGCAGGGAGCGGAGGTGACAGTCTCAACTGAGGGAACAGCAAGAACAAAGATTTTGAGGCAAAATCACAGCGTATCTGTTCAGTTGCCCTGTGTGCCTCTGGCTGCTGTTACCATTTCTACTGGGCCTCCATGATTGGCTCCTGCAATTGGCTCAGGAGCTGGCACATGACCCATGCTGGGCCAATCAGAGCCAGGAAGCATCATCCCTGGACTTTGCAGGAACAACCTGGCTCTTTCCATGAGGATTGCTAAAGGGGTAGGAGAGGAGCCTGGAGCCGTTGGGGGCATCATTGTCACATCGAGGAGAGGATGCCTGAGAATGACTCTGACACCGAAAAGAGCTGAGAGATGAAACAAGTTCTTGACGTCATTCGAGTGCCTGGATCCAGGCATACCGCTGATTAGGATCTATCTTTTGATTTTTCAGCTTACTCAAGCCAATGAATCCCATCTTCTATTTTAGGGCGTTTGAGTTGAGCTCCTGTCACTTGCGACCAGAAGTGACCAACAGTTCCTAAGTAGCCTCAGGACCTCGCAAGCGTCTGATACAAAGTAAGTTTTAGGGACTGGCATTCCTTGGAACACCTAGAACATCCTTTCTTCTTTGGACACTGGCTCCCGGGGGGAGCCCTTCCATTCTCGTGGCACATGGGATGTTGGTCAGCATGTGCACTTTGAGACCAAACACCTGGGTTCAAATTCAAGCTAAGCCAATTACTAGATGTGCAACAAGAGGAAAATTCCGTACTCTCTCCGTGCCTCAGTTTCTCCATCTATAACATGGGATTCATACTACTCTTTACTTCGTAGGGTCACTGGGGCCTTTTAGTGAGTTAATATATGTGAAACGCTTACACTGGAGCCCAACACATAGTCAGTACTCAGTAGAGTCAAGCTGATATTAACAGTGTACTGGTGACTTCTAAATCAAGATCTCTAATTCATACTGGCTGCTGAGCTCCAGGCCAATGGACAACTCTGTTGAATGGGCACAAGACTGGGCATAGCCTCTACCCCACCTCCTACAACTCATGCCCCATTGGCATCTGATTCCAAAGCTCGGTTACTCATGCCAGAAAACTGGAGCTTCTCCTGGAATACTGCCCCCATCCCGCCCCCATAACCAGGCATCAGCCCATCCTGTTGATTCCACCTCCTCAATGTCGTCTGGAAATTCTTGCTATTCAAAATGTGGCCTGTGGACCAGTAGCATCGACATCAGACTCTTGGCCTCACCCTGGACCTAAGGACTGAAATCTGCATTTTTACAACATCCTCAGATGGTTTGTGTGAACATTAAACCCCTTCTGATTTTCTCAACCTTGGCTGCACATTGACATAATCTGGGGCTGGGGGCAGATCTTTTAAAATGCTGATGCCCGGGTCCCACCTCCATAGACTCTGACTGCATCAGTGGAAGGTGTCAAATACAACAGTCCTCTGGCCTCCAGGGTAGCCCCTGCCACTCCACCCCCCACGCTTCAAGCCAAGGTGGCCTTCTACAGCAGGAAAGAATTGTTCCTACCCCAACAGAGAGGTACCACACAGGTACAGAAACAAAAGTCATTTTCTTCACTGACCCCAGCTTCCTCATAAGGCTCCTCATGCTGCTGATGACAGGTAAAACAACCAAACAAAGAAACTTGATTTTACCCGTTAAAAAGGCCTCAGTGACCCTATGAAGTAAGTAGTAGTATGAGTCCCATTTTACAGATGGGGAAACAGAGGCATGGAAAGAGTAAGAAATTTTCCTCTGGTTGCACATTTAGTAATGGGCTTAGCTTGAATTTGAACCCAGGTGTTTGGTCTCAAAGCACATGTGCCAAGAGAATTGGTACCTTTGTCTTTCAAGGCCAAGGTGATGCTGTCCTGCAAGGGTTCTCCTCCTGCCCACACCAGAGCTTTCCTTCCCGACCTAGGCTGTGCATTCAGGGGGCACATGCTTATTCTCACAGTGGCGGGGGAGTGGCTGCTCGTCCATCTGTGTCCTCTGACCCCACTCCACCTCAGGACCTTGGGTGTACTGAGTCACTTATCTCTGAGCTTTGGCCTCTCTGGTCGCTGAATCTGCTGGTGCAGTCTTCGTTCCTCCTGGCCTGCAGATGTGTGCCCACACTCCTGCTGCTAATGGTAGGCCCTGCCGTCACCTCCCTGTGGCCTCCTTGTCCTCATCCTCTGGGCTCCTCTGAAGCTCCCCACTGCTCCCCAAGCCATTGAGAGGTACAGGGGGACTTATGGACCTTGCGAACGTCACTCAGAGGCCTCTGGGAACCAGCAGGGCTCTCTCGGGCCTGCCGCTCTAGACACCTCCCTTAGTGTCTACGTAAGTCAAGAAGGCTGGCAGGGGATGGCCAGGGCCAGATGCTCTCAAATTCCCCCTTCACTTCCCCAAAGTGCCCAAGAGAGTTTCTGTCTCCTCTCCTCCCCAACAGACCCAGCCGAGCTTCAGCACTGGGCTGGGGTCTGTTCCACCTCCTGCTCCTTCCCTGCTCCCTGGAAGGATGTCTACGTTCCATTTTCTCTAGGGTGGGAGCTTCTCTTGCATCCTATGTAGGTTCCCTCTCCCTAGGGCTCACAGTAAAGCTCTCTGGTCCAAGCTGGTCAGGCCCAGCCTGTGAATTCAGAGGGAGCTTTGGATATTTTAAAAAACTTCTCTCTTCACACAGCTGGCCTCTGAGACACTTCTCTCACTGCAATCCTAAGAAAGCCAGCCTGGCCTCTTCGTTCTAATGAATACCTGCTCTCCGCATCCCCAGGCAATAAGCCTCCCGGACTTTTCTTGGAGGTGGAAAGGCTGCAAGACAATATGCTTTAGTGTAGGAGGAGGGGAGGATTCAAAGCAGCCTCCTCACATCCTGAATGGCCATCAGCTGGTGAAAGATACAACCATGTAATGGATTATTACTCAGCACTGAAAAAGGAACCAGCTCTGATACACACACAGAGAAATCTCAGAAGCACTGTAATAAGTGGAAGAAGCTAGTCACAGAAGGCAACACACTGTGTGAGTCAATTTATAAGAAAGTTTAGACAAGCCTAGTGTGTAGAATTTAGAGCAGATCCATGGTTGCCTGGGACTGGGTGGAGTGGAGGGGAGGGACTGATTGCAAAAGGGCATGAGAGAACTTCGGGGAGTAATGGAAATGTTTATATCTTGATTGTGGTAGTAATTACATGATTGTATACCCTTGCCCAAAATGATTGAATTGTACATTTAAAATTGGTGAATTTTATTATATGTAAAATAGACCTCAGTGTAGCTGATTAAAAAAAATAGTAAAAATCACCAGTTTTATGTTTTCATAAAACATAAAACATCAACCTCATTTCATATTGAAAACTCACATCCCAATATCTGATTCTCTATTTCAAACCCCTCACTATCTTCAGTATCAAGTCTAAAAATCTGTCCTGCTCTCTCCCTTCCTTCACCCTTCTAGCTCAAATCTGTTCTTGGAAACTCAGCTTAAACCTCACCTTCTAACATGGCCCATCCCTGAACCCCAGGACTAGGTTAGGTCTCCATGTTCTGTGATCACACGACAAGCCTCCACCTCCTTCGTGTCTTGTGACTATTTGTTGGCTTTCCGTTTTCTCCCCCACACTGTAAGCTTGGTGTGCCAAGGTCCCAGTGCAGTATCTAACATAATCAATGAGTGTTTGCTGAGCAACTATTGTATGCTCTCAGTGAATGTTTGTTGAATGAATAAATGAAAGACCTGTAAGTAGTTAGGTGGGGCTAGGGTATTGTTCGCAAGGAAGGGAAGGTATTGAACAAAAATTAGACCAAGATCTAGGGAAAAGCCATGTGAACAAGGCTGAACCCTGAAGGGCAGAGGGAACTTAGAAAAGAGAAAGGGCAATGAACAGATGTTCTGAGCTGTAGGATCAGCCTAAACAAAGGCTTGGAGGTGACACATCACAGCAATCAGGACGGTCAAGAAAAGAATGGCTGCTCTAAACCACACTCGGACATCATTCATATGTATTTACCCAGTGCTA
Source organism: Colobus angolensis palliatus (assembly GCF_000951035.1). Lineage (NCBI taxonomy): Eukaryota > Metazoa > Chordata > Mammalia > Primates > Cercopithecidae > Colobus > Colobus angolensis. The sequence continues at coordinate 112,313 of NW_012115600.1, forward strand.
ATCACGTGCCCAGAACCGTGGGGGAAGTTGTAAGAAGTACGAGCTGTTCCCAGTTCCCTCCTCCCCGCGTCTCACCACCCTGTGCATTAGTCTCTCTGCCTTGTAAAGATCAATTCTGTATTGACAGTTTCTGTCTACACCCAAACAGGCAGAATAAAAGCCTGTTGCAGGAACTTGACAGCAACTAGATTTATGACTGCATCTCCTAGAACCCAGCCCAAATGCACCAGCCCTGCTGCGGCATCCAGCACTCTGAGCCACACAGCTCCTGGTTGGAAAATCAAAGATGGATCCAGGAGGGCAGGGTTAGTCCAGTAAACCAACATTTACTGATGTCTACACTGTGCCAGCCTCTGAGGATATGGAGAGTAGTAAAACACCATCCCTGCCATGTGTAAGCCCTTAGACCAGCCAACAAACATTACTGAATGCCTTCCATGTGTATTCAATCATGATTGTTGAGTTTTTGGTTATTTAACAAACATGTACATCGTGCTTTCTGTGTGCCAGGAAATGTTCTAAGTACTTTACAAAGATAAACACAGAGAATCCTCGTAACAACCATTATTATTCCAATTTTACCAACGTGGAGACTGAGGCAGAGAAAAGTACAGAAACTTGCCTAAGGTCTCATGGCTGGTAAGTGACAAAGCCAGAAACCAAACCCAGGAAGTCAGCTCCAGAGTTTGTGCTCACATCCCCGCTACTGTAGTGCCTTATTTTTGTAGATCTAGAGCTTCATTCATTCAACAAATATTTAGTGAGCTCCCACTGTGTGCTAGGCGTCTGCAAGATGCTATGTATGCAGAGAGTAGCGCGTTCTGATTACATGAGGGGAAGCTCCGCTGTATGCCTTGAGGGCAGAACCATGTCTGGCAGATTTTAGCACCAGACATAGGGCTGCAACACAGAGTTGGGGCCTGATCATGTTTGTTGAGTGACTGAAAGTGTCCGGCATTGGAAAGAGTGCTGAGCTTGGAGCCTAAGAACTTGGATCCCTCTTTTGGGAAAGGAACGTGTTTTGACGTGCTCATCCATACTCAGGTACGTTATACATCCCAAGGGGCTTATATTTAAAGAGTGGAACTGAGATAAGGCCATAATATCCTCCAAAAGAATGAAGTATTAATAGTGGAATTTCAGGCATCCACAAAGGAGATAATTCGGTGGGTGGGTGGCCCCCAATCACGCCCTGTCATTGATTGCCTCCTCCAAGGGCCGGGGAATGCAACAAGCATTGTCAGCCTAGGAGGTGCCAAGTGCTCTGCTTGGGGCTGTGAGTCATTGGCTGGTCCCATTGGAATCTGACGGGGAGGCGGGGAAGCGTGTCCACCCTGCAGGCAGACAAGTCCCTGGGGACAAGGCAGGGTCTGTGGGAGCAGAGGGAGAGTCTGGCCATCCATGTCATGGAAGGAGGAGGCTGCCAGCAGCCCCATTTTTGTGCCTGGGCTGGGGCTGGAACCGCTTCTGTGAGCTGGCAGGAGCCTGGAAAGAGCTGGCAGAGAAGTCCTGAGGGCCCCAGACTGGGCTGCTCTGAATGAATCCAGCTCCCTGCCATTGACCTGGGGTGCACCAGGCTCAACAGTTGCCCTCTCTTGTAGCCAGAGATGCAGCAGCACCAGGGTCTACCTCATAAGAGGGCAGAGGCAGCCATGCTGGTACAGACACCACCTGACACAGAGTTTCTCAGGAGGCAGCTGAAACCTCAGAGACACATGTGAATAGTGCAGATTCTTGGTCCTGCCCCAAACCAAATGGAGCCCTGGGAGGATTGGAGCTGGGATCTGCATTGCTAATAACTTCTCCAGAAGAGTCTTATGTGCTGCCTAATCCACTTGCAAAGTCCACTTTCATATCTTTGTCCCTAGGACCCAAGCGCAGTGGGAGCTGGCAAGGTGAGACCTCCCCACATTCACTTGGCTCAGCCCAGAGGTGGGGCAGAGGCTGCAGGTGTCTTCTGCTGGATGGGCCTCCTGTCCTAACGAGCCACCCACCCGTGCCCAGGTACACCTGACACATGGCCCAGCCTCTTACATAACCCTAGCCCTTGCTCTTCGAGGTGGGACTGTTACTTTCCCCTCTTTCTGATGAGGAAACAAGGTTCAGAGAAGTGAAGTCAGCAGCCCAGGATAGCTCAGCAGGAGCCGGTACCAGGCTGCAAAACTGCTTCTTCTGAATCTGTAGTCTAAGCACAGAACTACAGTGCCCAGCTACCACCTGCAGGGGGTGGAGTCCTGTCTCCACCTTCTGGTCACCCATCCTTTGCCCTGGGTCTGGACCCTGGCATTGGTGGTGGCCATTGGCGCTGACCCATGGCTTGTCATCGTATCCAACACTGAAAACCTACTAGCAGCCCCACTTGGATCAGAGCCTTTAAGTGCAGCCCTTAACAGAAGTCAGCTAATCCCCGCTGCTGCCCCAGCAGACACACACGTGCACACACACAGGGTTGGCTCTGCTCTCCTTGGGGGTCTCTCCAGCCTCCGCCTCCCCATCCCCCAATCCATCCATGCTCTCCGGGAGTTCCCAGCAATCCGGCTGCGACATAGTGAAATATGCCCCAACCTCTCCAAGGTAGAAAAGGTGGTGCTTGGGTGTGAAATTCCCCCTTAGCAGTTATAGAATTTAAAGCTAAGCATTGCCTTTCTGGAAATAGCAAGCGTGTTGCTTTTCCCCGTGCATCTGGTGATGATGTCAGAAACATCAGGGACAGCTTCTATTCGGCCACAGTTGAGCCAATCCTAGGCAGTGGTGACCAGGGAGGCCCTAAGAGGCCATTGCAACGAACGCCTTCATTAACAGACGACGAGGGTAAGGTCCAGTGACGGTCAGGGATTTACCCCAAGTCATGTGATGGCATCTAGCTAGGGTTGGAAGTCCACTCCCTGCAGTCCCAGTAGGGCACTCAAAAGCAGTGAGCAGTCTTTGGGACCTCCAGCACAGAGCCCCCTTCTCAGAACCGCTCCCCCTGCCCAGTGGACAGCTCCAGACAGCTGCTCCTCCTGTCCCGTCCATGGCTGTTCACATTCATGGCTGCCACCCCCACATCACTCTCTTCTCCGCCCTGTAACCAAACTAAACACTTCTCCATACTTCATTTCATCACCAAACAATAAAAGCAGGCTTATTCCCCCTTAACGGAAGTGTTAATTTATTCTCTATCTTGCAGGCCAGCTCAGCCGACATGATCCGGCCAAGCTGAGCATGGGAGGCCAAGTGGACAGCAGCTTTCCAGAGAGCCCAGGGACCAAGGTGTCTTAGCTCTCGGTAGGAGTGCTGGGCTCCATCTCAGCCAACAGCGCAGGAGAGAAGCAGCTCAAACTCCTTTCCTGGTTGGGCCAGGGCCAGTAGGCCCCTGTCCTGACAGTCCTCTGGCTGGAAGGCATAGCTTCTCCACAAGGCTGGGACGGCAGACCCATCCCAAAGCACCAAATTAAGAGTAAAAATAAGCTCAATGTCGGGGGGAAAGCCCTTCTAGCAGCCTGGCGCTGCTGGCTGAGCTGTTTCCAGCCCTAGTGGCCCAGATCCCAGCCCTGGCGCTCACCTAATCAGTTGGACATTGCAAAGCTGGGCTCCCCCACCACCTGTGTTGAGATGAATCATCCATTGCGGGTATCTCCATCTTCTGCATGTCTCCTCACACACACAATGACCCCAGAATCTGGATTGTCATTACCTGTGGCCTTCTGCACCAGTGAGGAGCAGGATAATACACTGGTTAAGAGCTAGACCTGGAGTTGGCTCCATCCTTTCCTGGCTGTGTGACCTGGGGCAAGTTACTTAACCTCTCTAAGCCTCCCTCTCCTCGGTCAGTAAGATGGGGTAAGAATCATGCCTTCCTCTTTCAAAGAGTAGCTGTAAAGATGCATAAGCTAATAATTTAAAATGCTTAACCCGATGCTGGGCATAGAGTCCAGACAAACAGTGGTGATTAATAACGAATAATAGTTGTAGCAGATGCGTAAGAAAAGTTGTGGAGAGGTGAGCACGGTGGCTCAGCCTGTCTGTAATCCCAGCAACTCTGGAGGCTGAGGTGGGAGGATCGCTTGAACCCAGGAGTTGGAGGCTGCAGTGATCATTCCTCTGCACTCCAGCCTGAGCAACAGGGCGAGACACTGACTTTTTTTTTTTTTTTTGAGATGGAATCTTGCTCTTGTCACTTAGGCTGGAGTGCAGTTGCCCGATCTCAGCTCACTGCAACCTCTGCCTCTTGGGTTCAAGCAATTTTCCTGCCTCAGCCTCCAGAGTAGCTGAAATTACAGGCATCCGCCATCATGCCTGGCTAATTTTTTAAATTTTTTTTTGTATTTTTAGTAGAGACAGGGTTTCACCATGTTGGCCAGGCTGGTCTTGAACTCCTGACCTCATGATCTGCCCGCCTCGGCCTCCCAAAGTGGTGACTCCGACTTAAAAAAAAAAAAATGTGGAATGTGGAAGAAGGCACAATGCCCAGGGCCCAGAGAAGCCAGGCAAGCATCCTTAGAGGCTGTGGGGAGAGTCAAACAGGGGCCTGGGCCTGCACAGAGCTGTGGAATGTTCTGGGCCTGCAATGAACCCAAGGCAAGGAGGCAAGAGCTAGAGGGATAAGGGCTCTGCAGCCAGAAGCAAGCTGATGGCTGGGAGCCAGGAAGGTGGGTTGAGCATCAGACCAAGGACCAGGCAAATAGGATGCGGGTCAGGAATCCAGCAGGCCAAGGACACAGAACTCAGCAGAAAAATGGATTCTAATCCCTGAGCAGAGGCACTTGCCTTCCATTCTGTTTTAGTGCTTCCTTCTCCAGGAGGGGGTAGGCTAAGGACGTGGATAATTGCAGTGGTCACTGGGGTTACCTCCCCTCCCCCACTACAGTGGCCCACTCCCAGGAAGTGGGACTGACCCCACTCCTATCTCCAGGATGACCAATCAGGGTAATCGTGACTTTCCTACCATCCATAGCAATTGTCCATCAGAGACAGTCTTCTCAGAGCATAGCTCGGAATACCAGTGTCATGGGTATGGAAAGAGTGGTTTCTTTCTCCCAGAAGAGGAAAAAGGAACTGTATCACCCTGGTTTCTGCTGGCAGCATTCCTGTGACTATCAAATAAGCCATTTTAAGAAGTAAGCCTGGAAGGCAGAGCATAGAGAAACAGAGAAACAAAGGTCAAGTCCTGATAAAACTATGCCTGAAGCCCACACACAGTACCTTCAGTCCTTTACTACACAACGCAATAAATCTCAGCGCTATTAATAGTTTGAGCTGGTGCAGCAGACAGAATAATGCCACCCCCAAAGATGTCCATGCACTATCTCTAGAAACTGTGGATACAGGCTGGGCTCATGTTGCGATTACCCCAGTGCTTTGGGAGGCCGAGGTAGGTGGATCACCTGAGGTCAGGAGTTCGAGACCAGCCTGACCAACATAGTGAAACCTCATCTCTCCTAAAAATACAAAATTAGCCAGGCATGGTGGTGCATGCCTGTAATCCCAGCTACTTGGGGGGCTGAGACAGGAGAATCACTTGAACCTGGAAGGCACAGATTTCAGTGAGCCAAGATCACGCCATTGCATTCCAGCCTGGACAACAAGAGTGAAACTCCATCAAAAAAAGGAAGGGAGGGAGCAAGAGAGAGAGAGAGAGAAAGAAAGGGAAAGAAAAGGAAAGAAAGAAAGCAAGAAGAAAGAAAGAAGGAAGGAAGGAAGGAGAAGAAAGAAAGGAAGGAAGGAAGGAAAGTAAGACAGAAAGAAAGAAAGAGAAAGAAAGAAAGAAAGAAAGAGAGAGAGAGAGAGAGAGAGAGAAAGAAAGAAAAAGAAAGAAAGAAAGAAAGAGAAAGAAAGAAAGAAAGAAAGAAAGAGAAAGAAAGAAAGAAGAAAAAAGAAAGAAAGGAAGAAAGAAAGGAAGGAAGGAAAGAAGGAAGGAAGGAAGGGAGGAAGGAAGGAGCGGAACTGTGAATACATGCATTTACATGGCAAAAGGGACTTTTCAGATTGATTAAGGACCTTGATATGGGTAGAGTACTCTGGATTATCCAAATGGACCCAATCTAATCATATGAGTTCTTATAATCGGAGAATCATTTCAAAGAGTGGTCAGAGGGAGATATGACTAAGGAAGGCCAGTTAGAGAGATGCAGTAGCGCTGGCTTTGTTGACAGAGGATGGGGACCATGAGCCAAGGCCTTCTAGGATCTGGGAAGGACAAAGAAACAGATTCTCTCGCAGAGCCTCCAGAAAGGGATGCAGCCTGCTGATGCCTTGTTTTAGCTCAGTGAGATCCACAAGAACCTTCTAACCTACAGGATTGTAAGATACATTTATGCTATTTTAAGCCACTAGGTTTGTGGTAATCTACTGCAACAGCAATTGAAAACTAAAACAGTTAGGTTTTCAGTTACTTGTAACCAAAAGCATCCTGATTCTATCATAACTCCACTTATGACCATAGCGAACAGTCTTTTTCAAATGTATTAGTATTATTTTGGAGATAAGGTCTTGCTCTATTGCCCAGGCTGGAGTACATCTGAAGTGTGATCATAGCTCACTGCAGCCTCGAACTTCAGGGCTCAGACAATCCTCCTGCCTCAGCCTTCTGAGTAGCTGGGATTGCAGGCACAAGCCACCAACACCTGGCTGTAGCTAACAGTTATTAAGTTGGTCTTCTCTTTCAGTATGTTGCTAAATGCATTATGCATTCTATCTAATTTAATCACTGCAATAATTCTATATTATTGAAACTATTAGTCCCATTCTAGATATAAGAAAAACTGAGTCTCAGAGAGGTGAAATCACATAACTTGTGAGTGAGGAGCCTGGATTTGAATTGAAGTTTGTTTGACCCCAAAGCCTGTCCACTTTTCTCTACACCCGGCTGCTAGCTCTCAGCTCACCCCTCTGTGGTGAAGGCCGGCTCTTCTGTATCCCAGGAAAGGAAAGTGGTTCTAGCTGCCCAAAGGACAGTAGAGAAATGTCAGTGTTTCCAAATCCGCATGTCAATTCTCACCTTAACTTTGAGGCTTGCCCTTACCCACACACTCCTCTTCTCTGTTCCACTCACAATGTTGTCATTTAAAAATCACCTTCCTTATGGAAGAAATATCATTATATTCACAAAATCTAAAACACCCAAAGAGAAGATAAAGAATTCCACGCTTTCAGACGTGTGAGCTACATCAGTGTTTCTTAAACTTTTGTAGCGTGTGTGTGTGTGTCTGTGTGTGTGTGTGTGTGTGTGTGTTTTATTAGAGACAGGGTCTAGCTCTGCCACTTGGGCTGAAGTGCAGTGGCATGATCATAGCTCTCAGCATCCTCAAACTCCTGGCCGCAAGTGATCCTCCCCACTCAGCCTCCCAAAGTGCTGGGATTACAGGCATGAGCCACTGTGCCCAGCCATTTCTTACACTTTAACAAGCACACGAATCACCTGGCAGGCCTGAGCATGTAACCAGTTCCCAGCTGATGGTAGTGCTGTGTTTTCTCCATCCACACTTTGAGTAGGGAGAGTCTACACAACAGCAAATCAATGAGCATCTGGAAATTTGGAAGTTGCCAGGGATTGGCTGGCTGTTGCGGGCTTCCATCACTTGTGTGCGTGCCATGGAAACATAAATCCCAGAAGAGAACTCTCATATATCTGAAAGCTCCCATTTAATTCCCAATTGTTGGTCATTCTCCAACCCCTCTTTCTCTCACCCTTCCCCCACATGCAACGCATCAGCAAACCCACTGGCTCCATCTTCAAAATATATCTGGAATCTGACCACATCTCGCTCTTCTGCACCACACTCCTTATGATGAAGTCCAAGCCACCATCACCTGTCACCTGCAAGATTACGATTGCCCCTTCCTGGGCTCCCCACTTGCACCCTTGCCTTGCTATAGTCCATCTTCCATACAGCAGCCAGAGGGATTTTTAAAAAGGAACATGGGATCTCTTTCTTACCTTGCTCAAACACTCCGGGAGAGCAAAACATACCCATGAGGGGACAGGCATTATATAGGACATTACATAGGACTCTGCCCTCACAGAACTGATGATGTTGTATGGAAGTATAGACATGAACCCCGTAGCCTGAAAAGAACAATACTCTGGGGCTGGGCACGGTGGCTCACACCTGTAAACCCAGCACCTTGAGAGGCTGAGGCAGGTTGATCACTTGAGCCCAGGAGTTCAAGAATAGCCTGGGCAACATGGTAAAACCCTGTCTCTACTAAAAATATAAAAATTAGCCAGATGTGGTGGTACATGCCTATAGTCCCAGCTACTGAGAAGGCTGAGATGGGAGGATCGCTTTCGCCTGGGAGATCGAGGCTGTAGTGAGCTGTGATCGTACCTGTGCACTCCAGCCTGGGTGACAGAGTGAAACCCTGTCTGGAAAGAAAAAACAAAACAAAACCAAACACAATACTCTGAGCTCCTGATGACAGCTACAAGGGCCATAAAACAAGGGAAGAAGAGAGAACCAAGCCCAGCACTTAGTCCCTAGTCAATGAATATTTCTTGAATGAACGAACCCTTGGAGCGTTTTAAGTAGAGGAGATGAATGATCTGATTTCCATTTAAAAATAGTTATCAAAAAATGTTTTTTCAAAAAAAGGTAACACATGTTTGTTGTAAAAAAAAAAATCAAATAGCATATATGGGGAATATGAAAATCATGCATTATGCAGCCCATAGAGCACAGCCACTGCAGACACTCTGGTGAACGTCTTTGCAAGCCTGCCTCTCACTCACTGTCTCGCTATTCCTGTCTGTCCCTATCTCTCTTTATAAATATATAAAAGCATTTTACGCAGTGGATTCAAGCCATTCATGCTGATTTGTAACCTGCTTTTTTCCTGTCCTTTGTAATTTTATGCTCATTGTAAACTTTCCACAGTGGGCATATATAACTTTTATAATCCGGAACATTAAAAAACAAAAAAGCAAAAGACCACAAAAAATAAAGTTAAAACCCGCAAATACAGGATGAGGGTTCCCTGGCTGAGCAGTAAGGCTGTGAAGAAAGGCTTTGGGGTTTAACTGACCACAAACTCAGCATGAGTTGACAGCATGGTGTGGTTTCTAATTTCGATCCAGTTCATGTTATCGGACAATTCTCCAGCTCCCGGTATGGGAAAAGTAAAGGCAATATAAAGAAGCTTCTCTGGGCTCAGCTGGAGACAACTCATTGTTTGCTCAATCCCCTGCCTTACAGCTTTTGAAACACCTACTATGTGTAAAATCAGGGTAAGAACAGCTAATGCTTCACGAGCACTTACTCTGGCCAGGCACTATTCTAAGAGCTTTACATACATTAACTTGTTTAATCCTCCCAACAACTACCATTATTCTTCTCATTTTATAGATGATGAAGAAACCAAAGCCCAGAGAGGTTAAGTAACTTGCCTAAGATCACACAGCTTACTAAAGCATCATGAGAAATACCAAGAAGAGCAAGCTATGGGTCTGCCCCCAAGGAACTGACAGTCAAAAGGACACATGTAAAAGACTCACATTAATTCATTTAACAAACATTTAACTGTGCGAGGCTCCTATAAATACATTCTCTCAACCCAGCCTCAGTGGATGTTCATTTATTCAGTCACCCAACACAGTTTTATTATGCACCAACTATGTGCCAGGCATGGTGCTAGGCACTGGGGAAACGGTGCCGAACAAGACAAGTCCCCACAGCTCAGCTTATAATTAGGTGGGAGACAGAAGAATTAGTGAAGCAAATAAGCACGTGATCTAATTAAATGTGGACCTCAGTCCTGTGAAGATAAATATAGCAGGCAAGGACTGGAACTGACCCATGTAGAGGTCCAAGCAGGAGACCCAACGTAGGTCATTTAGAGAAGGCCATTGAGGAGGCATTTCAGCTTTGGGCCAAGGAAGATCCAGGAGGTGAATATGTCTTGATTGCAGTGAGACAGAACCACAGAAAATGCAGGTGGAGAGGCAGGTTGCAGTCAGTCACACACAAGAGGGTTTGCTGCCAGGCAAGACTCTATTACATGTATGCTGGGAAGCATTTGAGAGTGTTAAGCAGAAGAGTAACAAGATCTGATGTCCACTTTTGAAAGATCACTGGACCAGAGGGCAGCAGGTAAGAGGGGAAGCAAGGAGACAGTATAAGGCCAGTTTCATAACAGGGGCACAAGCTGATAGGACGAGATTAGGGTGGCAAGAGGGTGCCTGGGGAGTCAGGATTCATGATTAAATGAGCACTGACCAGACTTGTGGATGGATTGGATGCAGGATGTGAGGGAAAGAGGAGGCAGGACAACTTCAGGGGCTTGGACCGGAGCAACCTGGATGCCGTGTACCGACAAGCAGAAGATTGAAAGCAAAGCAGTTTTTCAATAATCCACCTGGTATGAGATGCGGTGGGCCTTCTCCAAGCGGGGGGCTGGATGCACCAGTCTGGAGCTTAAGGGAAAGGTCTAGCCTGTAGATTGGCATTTGGGAGATGTCAGTGTCTGGGGGGACCCTATCTACAACTTCAGCCTGGATGAGCCCACCCAGGGAGTAGGTGTAGACAGGGCCCCAGGGATGAGTATAGACAGAGACCCGGGAGTAGGTGTAGACAGAGACCCAGAGAGAGTGTAGACAGGGCCCCGGGGATGAGTGTAGACAGAGACCAAGAGTGGGTGTAGGCAGCCCTGGGAGTGGGTGTAGACAGCCCTGGGGTGCTCTACCATTTATCAGTTTGGGAGAGGAGACAGATCCCAGAAAGGAGCCTGAGAAGCAATGGCCAGGGAAGAAGGAAGAAACCGAGAGAGTGTTACCTTGGAAGCCAAGTGCTTAAGGCAGCAGGGAGAAATCAGCTCTGTCAAAAGCTGCTGATAGGGTGAGGAAGCTGAGGCCTGGGGATCGCCCGCTTTGGCAGCAAGAGGCCACTGCACAGGAGGCATCCCTGAGGCCTGGAGCTTCCAGCTCCCAGCTCCATCCAGACTCACCAGCAGCCCGCAGACCTCTCCTCTGCTCATGTGGGTCCCAGGAAATGTTAGCCAGCATCCTGGCGCAACCCTCCCCAGGCTGGCCTGGGCAAAGACGGTCTTGCCTTGGTCGAGCTGACACGGGCACGCTGCAGCTTCCCGGAGGCCCTGCAATGTCTCCACTCTCCATGCCCACGTTGCCCCAGTGCCTACGGTGGCTGCATTGAATGGAAGCAATAACGCCCTCCTTCAGAGATCCCCGCGAGGGCTAAGGAACTGGAAAGGAAGCCTCTTATCAACTGAGTGCACTGAGTGATGTAAGTTAATGACCATCATCTGAAATGAACTCCTCCCGCCCACTGCCTTCCCACTCCTCCCAGCCTCTCTCGGCTCCCCCTGCCCCGCCTAACTTGTCCCATCTCTTATTTTCAGGGGTCTCTTCTGGCTTGTCATCACAGTTCCTCCTGGTCTGCTTAGCCTTCTTTCTTCTGGTCTTACCATGCTGTCTCCCACCCTTTGTGGAGGAGAATGCAGGGAAAGAATAACAGAAATTATAGTGAGATGATGATGAGGAGGATGATAATGATGATGACAATGATGATGAAGAGTGTTAATACCCCTTACTGAGCATTTCTGCAGGCTGACCTAATGCAACTTCTCATCTATTTTTGCCCACAGCCTCAGAGGTAGGTGTTCAAAGTGGTAGTGGCTGCCCCAACATCAGCAGAATAATAATCATGCTTACTATTTATTAAACACTTACTCTGTGCCCAGTTTGGGATAAGTACCTTCTGCTCACTCTCTCCTTTCAGCCTAACATCAATGGTAGAGAACAAAATATTCTTTTTTTTTTTTGAGACAGGGTCTCCTTCTGTTGCCCAGGCTGGAGTGCAGTGGCACGATCATGGCTCACTGCAACCTTGACCTCCCGGGTTCAGGTGATCCTCCTGCTTCAGCCCCTCAAGTATCTGGGACTATGGTGCGTGCCACCACGTCTGGATAATTTTTGTAGAGATGGGGCTTCCCATGTTGCCCAGGCTGGTCTTGAACTCCTGGGCTCAATCAATCCACCTGCCTCGGCCTTCCAAACTGTTGCGATTACAGCCATGAGTCACTGTGCCCAGCCAAATATTCTTATTACATCCATTTTGCAGGTGAGAAAAGGTTAAGTTGCTGAGTAAAAGAATAAATGGTGTTCAAACTATTGAGTTCAAAACTGGGGTGGGGGATACAGAGGCAGAGAGACTCCAGAAATGCCCTACTGTGCCACTTGAGTGCCCAGAGAAGTAAGTGCAGGTGGCAGTGGTTGTCAATGTGTGTATTGGGTGGGGCAGGGAAACACATAGCCCCATTCCCCTGAAGTCCTGGCCCTGGAGAGGGATCAGTGAGTCCACGGCTTGTGGCACTTGGTGTGTGTGCTGCCGGGACAGTGGTGAGTGGGGCGAGCATGTGGGGTGCTGGTGACTGCGAGTATGTCCCAGCAGGACTCGTGGCAGCCTTTACATTTTTGTGGCATGAGGTGGAAATTGGAAATAATAAAGAAAGGAGGTGGGGGAGAGACAGAAATAAGAAAGAAAGAAAAAGCAAGGAAATCATAAAATGTTACCATCCTGCAGGCGCCAGCCTGGGCGATGAAACCACTAATGAGCCTGAGGTTCTGCAGAGCCCAGCATCTAATTCAAACCAGGCAGATAACAGCCGCGCGGTGCCCCTGCGCAAGTGTTAGCATGCACCCTCGAGGCCATGGCACGGGGAGGGAGTCCCAGAGCCCCGAAAAGTGGAACTCAGCTGCCATCCGCCCAGCCCCAGCAGCCCAGCCCCAGCACCCTGGCTTGGGAGAGGTCCTGCTGCCTCATCCCCAGAGCACTGCAGAAGGCCAGCTTGCCCATGCCTCCAGCAGGTCCACACTCAATCAGAATTACATCTGCAGCGTTTCGTGATTGGGGGTGTAGATCCTCCATTCAGTTGAAACTTTTTACCCTTTGACCAGCATCTCCCCAGTCACCAACCCCTGGTAACCACCATTCCACTCTCTGCTTCTATGAGTTCTACTTTTTGAGATTCTACACGTAAGTGAGATCATACAATATTCATCTTTCTATGCCTGGCAAATTTCACTGAGCAAAATGTCCTCTGGGTTCATCCATGTTGCCACAAATGACATTATTCTGTTCTTTTTTTAACCCTGGATAGTATTCCATTATGTGTATTTAGCATGTGCTCTTAATCCATTCATCTGTTTTTTTTGGTTTGTTTTTTGTTTCTGTTTTTGTTTTTGCTTTTTTGAGGAGTCTCGCTGCGTCATGCGATTTCAGCTCACTGCAACCTCCGCCTCCTGGGTTCAAGCGATTCTCCTACCTCAGTTTCCCGAGTAGCTGGGATTACAGGCGCCCACCACCACGCCCAGTTAATTTTTGTATTTTTGATAGAGATGGGGCTCCACCATATTGACCAAGCTGGTCTTGAACTCCTGACCTCAAGTGATCTGCCCACCTTAGCGCCCCCAAAATGTTGAAATTACAGGCATGAGCCACCACACCCAGCCCCATTCATCTGCTGATGAACCCTCAGGTTCATTCTGTGTCTTAGCTATTGTGAATACTGTTGCACTTAACGTGGGACTGTGGATATCTCTCTGGCATACTGATTTCATTTGATTTCCTTTGGATGTATACTGATTTCCTTTGGATATATACCCAGAAGTGGAATTGCTGGATCATATGGTAGGTCTATTTTGACTTTTTTGACGAACCTCTCCATACTGTCTCCCATAATGGCTGTACTAATTTACATCCCATCAACAGTGTGCAAGGGTTCCTTTTTCTCCACATCCTGGCCAATATTTGTTATCTTTTGTCCGCATTCAATTGCATCTCAATTATACACAATCCTGTTTGATTGAGTAATTTATCAGCTGTCACATGTTTGTTTTCAAGATGGTGGAATAAATACAATTCAAGTTAAACTGCTTTTAAAAATTGGGTGAGAATCACACAGCCTTGAAGTTATTTCAGAGTTAGTAGGTAAACAGAGACCTCTGTTAAATGCTGTGTCCTTGGCATTCAACGTAAATGGCCCGTGTTATTAGCAGGGAGCACCCGTCCCGCACCGCACATTTAATGCAGGGCTTTCATAGCCACCACACTTGGAGGTGGGGCCAGCACACCCACTTCGCAATAAGAAGAGGGAGACTGTCTGGCCGAGTGCAGTGGCTCATGTCTGTAATCCCAGCACTTGGGGAGGCTGAGGTGGGTGGATCTGAGGCCAGGAGTTCGAGACCAGCCTGGCCAACATGGTGAAACCCCATCTCTACTAAAAAAAAAAAAAACCACAAAAATTAGCTGGGCATGGTGGCGGGCACCTGTAAACCCAGCTACTGGGAAAGCTAAGGCAGGAGAATCACTTGAACCTGGGAGGCGGAGGTTACAGAGAGCCAAAATCATGCCATTGGACTCCAGCCTGGGTGACAAGAGCAAAATTCCATCTCAAAAAAAAAAAAAAGAAGAAAAAGATGGAGACGCTCCTTAAGGCATGATCAAATGGCAGCCAGCACTCAACCCCAAAGTCTATCCCCTGAGCAGACTGTGTTCCCTCACTGAGCCACGTTTCTGAGCCGAGTGCCAAAGCCTTGGGTAGGAGTTGGCAGGGTCTTATCCTCCCTTACCAGCCTCCCCCACCCCATGGATCTTCTCTTCATTAGGAAGTTCCTGGGCTTGGAAGGGCAGCACTTCCCCTCTGCATCCTCCACAGAGCTGCCCTTGGTGGGGTGGATTGGGTATTGATTCTCCTTGTGTTTCTGCAGTGATTGCAGATGTTGGAGTAGGTGGGAAACATCACCTACTCCCCAGCTTCAGAAACCCCTGAGCGTCACCAGAATCAGCCAGAAACATTCCTCCCAGGCTTTGAGGTGGATGCCACCGTCCACCGTGTCACGAAGGGAGCAAAGAAAAGCCCTAGACTTGGCATCAGCTCCTTGCCTACTGGAGAGGTCACTGTCCCATTCTGAGAGCATTTTCCCATCCAGGAAATGGGGACATGCCTGTCTCACAGGAAAGCTGGGAGAATTCAATGAGATTATGTGTCTTATTATAAACCTCAAGGAATAATGCGTTGAAAGTCACCGAGCTGACGCTAGAGTGACGCTTAACATAACTTTGTGGAGATGAAATCACAAGAATTTCTTCAGCACTGAAAGCAACATTCCTCACATTTCCTAAGCTGCCATGGATCTGATGCCCCATTTCCACAGCATTCTTTTGGTTGCAAATGATAGATACAGAGAATTGAAAGAAAGACAGACAGAGACAGACAGAGAGAAAAGAAAAAAAAATGCTGCAGAGAAAATGACCAGGTTGGGGGAGGAAGATAAGGGAACAGAGAATGGCCAACAGAATACCAGAGGCATTGAAAAAAATTATGCATAAAAGAGCTAAAGATCCCAGGAGAGAAAAGGAGGAGTGGGAGAGACAAGAGGGGCTGAGGGTGAAGGAGAAGAGGCAGGCTTGGGAAGCCAGGGATGGAGGTGGGAGGGTTGCCAGCAGCAGAGGAGCAGGGATCAGAATCTGACCAGGACAGGGGCCCAGGCACTTAAGCTGAGGCCTAGACAATGTGGCTCTGAGGCATCGTCCTCTGTGACGGGAGAAGAGTCAGAGAGGAGAGTGGCCATGGCGCCTGGACTGCATGACCCCTTTGGCCATATGGCTCGGGGTTGGGATTGAGGAGAGAGCTTGTGTTTTCTAGCCCCCACCCCTGATTCAGAGAAGAGAGAAGACCATCTGTTCCATTTCTGATGCCAGCACCTCCTCTTTACCACCAAGGTCCAGGACAGAAAACCCAGCATCTGTTTAGCAGTCAGATATTGACCTTTGTCCATAGGTCAGTGATTTCTAGAAGGTCACAAGAAACTCAAAGTCCAGTTGTTCCAACCTTCCCTCTCTCACTGTCCATTATGAAGATGAGGGTTCAAGGCTCAGAGGGAGGGAGACTACCTCAGTTACCAAGTGAGATGGTGGCTGTCTGGAGCACAGCCTAAGCCTCCTGTCACTGGAGGAGAGGGCTGAGAGTAGAGGGGTGGAGGGTGAAGGGAGGTCTCAAAGCTGGGAGATGGAGAGGAGCAGGGCTCTCCTCTCTGTACAAGGCATTGTTCATCTTCACAGATGCATCCTCGGTACCTAGAAGAGGGCCTGGCATGCATGGGGTCATTAGCAAATATTTGCTGAATTCGTTAAAGGAGATTTTCCAGACTGAGCACAGGAAAGCCATCTGGTGACCCCTCTGCCCCTGACCAGAGCATGTCATTGACTACAGGGAAAGCTCAGGCTGAGGTGACAGCAGAGCTGAGAGCAGGATTCAGGGCCTCGGTTAGGTTTGAGTTTTAGGACTGGGCTGTAGCTGCAGTGGGTTTGAGGTTAGGCCTGGGGTTGGCAGAGGTTGAGTTTAGCTTGGGATGGAGCTGATGTCTGGTTTGGACTGTGAATGGGGCTGATGCAGCTGTGGGATGGTGTTTAGAACTGGAGCTGGTGCCCAGATCCAGCCGGGATGAGGGCTGAAAGGAGGGTTTGAGGTGGGTGCTGATGTGTATCCAGCCTGACTGGAAGCTGGTTTAGGAATGGCCTTGGGATTTGCTCTAGGTTTGGTTTGGAGGCTGCTGGAGGAATCGGGGCTGGGGTTCTGTTCCTTCCATTCCCCCAGCCCCATTCCCTTTTGGACAGCAATCCTCCACCGAGCTTGCCCAGTGGGTCCTTCTCAGAGTCTTGACAGTGGCTCACAGGAGGGGAAGCAAAATGCCATCCTCTGACCTGGTGCTGCAGCCTGAGACACACAGACATGGTGGTTCTCAAGGGGCACTAGGCTGGCCCCCAGCCCCAGCTGGGATGGGGCATCTTTACAGCTCTGGCAGACTCATGAAAAGTAATGGGGCCTTGCCATTTACTGCCTTTTCACAAAGAAAATATATCAAGTGAGACATATTTTTCTTAGAGGCAACATAAATATTTATCAGTGTTGTGGCTTCCTGGGCCCCTGATTTATAGAGGACCTGGGCTATGGGGCAGGATTCCTCCCAGTGGCTGCTGAATCCCTGAGCCCAAGTGTTAATGGGTAGAGTCAGGTTTCTACCCCTCAGGACTTGACAGGAGGTGCTGATGTAGCCAAAAGCAGAGATGGGAACTTCTACCAACTGGGAAGAGGGGAAATCCACCATCAGGTCTTAGTTCCTACCTCTATATAAAAGTGTGGGGATTTGGAGCGAGGTGAATCTCAGTTTTAATCTCAGCTCTGGTACCTATAAATCAGTTACATCATCTCCTTGATCCTCAGTTTCCACACCTCTAAAAGTGGGACAATTCCTCCCTAATAGAGCTATTGAGAGGATTTGCCTGACTCAAGGTCTGGCTTATAAAGGAAACACACAGGAAAGGTTTGCTGGCTCTTCTTTCTCAGTAGAGGTTGAGAGATAAGGCTCTGGAAGTCAGACAGACCTGGGTTTACATCTTTGCTTTGTCACTCATAATCTGGGGGGCCCTGAGCCTCAATTTTCTCATCTGTAAAATGGGCCAAATGAGAGTATCTCCTATCTCATAGGGATGCATCGGTCAGAGTGAATGATTGCAAGCAACAGAACCTGACTGTCTCTGACGAGTGCAAAAGGGAATTTAATGAAAGGATATCAGAAGCTCACAGAATCTATAGGAAACTGGAAGACCAGGCCTAGAAAGTAGATAGAATGCAAGGAGTGATGGAGGAATAGGTCAAATAATGATTCATCAATCAAGGCAGTAAACTCTAGAGCAAGCGGGAGCAGCCCAGGGTGCCAGCTGCCACAGCCACAGTCATGGGCAGGACTGCAGAGGCCGCTGAGCCTCTGCATGCTCAATGTTCAAGGCCCAGTCGAGGTTCTGTGCTTATCTCCTGCCCATTTCTTTGGTCTCTAGGGTTGGGATACCATGACCTCCCACCAGTCTAGGTTCACTGAGGACGCCCCAGGAAAGACCAGGGTGCTCATGCAGAGAGGGTTTGGCACTCTTAACAAGGTCCATGACAGAGGTCTTTGAGAATGAAATAAGACCACCCTCATTGATGCCCCTGTGCCTGGCACCGAGCGTTACTCCTCAAGTGGCAGCCATTAGCTGTCATGACAGCCTCCTCCAGTGCGAGCTGTGCCTGCAGTGGCCCCTGGACTAAAGGTGGCAGATACAGACAGAGTTGGAGATTGGCTCAGGAAGTGCCATCTGCTCATCAGGCAGTCTAACATGAGGGAGAGAGCACCAGACCAAGAGTCTGGCCCTACTTCTTGTCCCATCTCTATCACTAATTAGCAATGCCAGCCTGACAGGCCCTCCCTCCTCTCTGAGTTCCAGTTTCTCTGCTGGGAAACAACATCAGTGCTACCTTCCCTGACTCTGTCACCAGAAGGCTGGGAAGTGCATATTTAATAACACATAGGCCAGGTGCAGTGGCCCACACCTATAATCCCAGCACTTTGGGAGGCCGAGGCAGGGGGATCACTTGAGCCAGGAGTTTGAGACCAACCTGGGCAACATGGCGAAGCCCCATCTTCAAAAAATACAGAAAACTAGCTGGGTGTGGTGGTGCAGTCCTATAGTCCCAGCTACTCAGGAGGCTGAAGTGGGAGGATCACCGGAGCATAGCAGGTCAAGGCTGCAATGAGCCATGATTGCGCCACTGCACCCTAGCCTTGGTGACAGAGTGATGCCCAGTCTCAAATAATAATAATAATAATAACAACACATAGAAATATTATTTTTTCTATTTTTAATGTTTTTAATGACTTTAAAATCTTTCCAAAATAATTTATATTCCATAAAGTTCACCCTTTTAAAGTACACAATCCCGTGATTTTTATTCACAACGTTGTGCAACCATCACTACTAATTCCAGAACATTTCATCATCTCCAAAAGAATCCTGTATCCTTTAGCAATCATCCCTCATTCTTTCCTCCCCTCAGCCCCTGGCAACCACTAATCTCCTTTCTGTCTCTGTGGATTTGCCTGTTCTGACAAATGGAATCATGCAATGCGTGGTCTTTTGTGTCTGGTTTTTTTCACTTAGCATAGTGTTTGCAAGGTTCAGCCATATTGAGGCATGTGTCAGTGCCTCATTCCTTTTCACAGCTGTGTACTATTTTGTTGCATGGATATGCCACAGTTGGTTTACCCATTTATGTAGGATTCTTTTTAGTTGACACAGGACCAGGGCCGGGGCTTCAGGTATTCTCACAGAGGGAGAGGCTAGAGCAGAACCAAGAGGAAGGGCTGCATCTAAACAGGGGATGTGTGTGCAGCCTGAATGGATCTGTCTCTGGCTCTACTTACTCTCAAAGTGCCTGAGGGCATTTCAGAGAGTTCCTGGATTCTGAGAATCGGAAATTATTGCTACCTAGACTCTGAGCTTTCCATCACCTCTGCCTCAAACCCAAGGTGACTATGGGCATAGGGCCTTCCTGGGCGTTGGAGTCAGTGGACAGAGTTGAGCTAGGCACATAGAAGTGATTAATAAATATATGGATGGATAAATGGATGGATTGAATAGATGGATGATTGCATGGTGGGATGCAAGGGTTCATGTGGAAAAATGGATGAATGGACGGATGGATGGATGGATGGATAGATAGATAGATGAATGAATGGATGGGTGGATGAATGGATGGGCAGGTGGGTGGGTGGATGGATGGACAGAATGTATAAATGGAAGACTGGATGAATAAACTGGCATGCGGAGCTGGCACTACATTCTTGCCAAGGCCTACTTAGTTTGCTTGTTCTGAGACAGTGTCTTGCTCTGTCACCTAGGCTGGAGTGCAGTGGTGCAAACACGGCTCACTGCAGCCTCTAAATCCTGGGTTCAAGCAATCCTCCTGCCTCAGCCTACCATGTAGCTGAGACCACAGACACACACACCATGCAACACCATGCCTGGTTAATTTTTTTTTTTTTTTTTGTAGAGATAGGGTCTCTCCATGTTGACTAGGCTGGTCTCAAACTCCTGGACTCAAGTGATCCTCCCATTTCGGCATCCCAAAGAGCTGGGATTACAGGCATTAGCCTTTGCACCTGGCCTGCCAAAGCCCACTTTATGCATGGGAGAAAGATACATTTTTTACCTAGAGAGAAATTCTAGCACAAGGCATCCTTGAGTCAAAAGACCTATCATTTAGGTACTAACTCTTAAACAGGTGTAGGAAGGATCAAATCTTAAATCTTTAGAGTTGCAAATCAAGTGATCTAGCTGTGTTTGGCACACTGAAGGTGCTTACTACATAGTTGGAAGCGAATGGATGGACGAATGAATGGCTTGAACAAATGAACAAACCTACTTCCCACCCAATTTGTGAATTAGGAAAGTGACACCCATTTTAGAAATGAGGAGAGTGGCACCTAAAGTCACCCGCAGATCAGGGTCAGGCTGTGGCATGGAATCCAGACCAACTGGAAATCCAGCATTCTTTTCCCCATACCAGGCAGTTTCCCGGTTCCTGATCTCAGTGGGGACATCTCATGTCAACCAGACAAGTCACTTCCAGGCCTTGGATTTTGTGTTCTCCTATCTAGGACAAGGAGGTCACTGAACTGACCACATGTCTATTTGATGATTGTTTGAGACTGGGGTGTGTGTATGTGTCTTTGAATGAGAGAGAAAAAGAGAGAGAGAGAAAAAAAAGAGACAGAGAGAGAGAGAGAGAGTAGAGAGAGAGAGAGAGAGAATGCATACATTCTCACGAATGGAAAGGCAAATACATCTTGTCAGCAGCTTTCACCTTCCCGTAGTGCAGCTGTAACATGTCAGGTGTATTGGGGCACCCGAGATAAGCTGGTTTTGACATGCTGCAGATGCCTTCCTACCTCCCAGGGAGGCTGTGACCACCCCATGTGACAGAGACAATGACATTCAACATCTGGGTAGCAGCTTATGTGAGGTCATGACTCAGTGCCTGGCACATGGCAAGTACCCAGTGAATGGTGGCTGCTTTCATTAATTAATAGCAATCTCCCCGGGCCAGACCTTCTTACTAGGCTCATACTTTCTAGCACACTGAACTGGGATCAGGAGCTCTAATTCTACTCCCAG
Source organism: Colobus angolensis palliatus (assembly GCF_000951035.1). NCBI lineage: Eukaryota > Metazoa > Chordata > Mammalia > Primates > Cercopithecidae > Colobus > Colobus angolensis. The sequence continues at coordinate 133,300 of NW_012115600.1, forward strand.
CTCTGACATGCACTTTCTGGGGGACCCTAGATGTCTAACCTCCCTGGGCCTCCATCTCCTCATCTGTAGAATGGAGAAAATCATACCCTCCTCACAGGGCTGCTGGGAAAATAACCAGAGATACAGGCTCTGGGGGCACTTTGCATGCTATAGACAAGGGGCAGTAAACTACCAGGGGCCAAATCCAGTGAGCCACTTTGCAAATAAAGTTTTATTGGAACGCACCCACCCTCATCCATGTACATATTGTCTGTGGTTGCTTTCAAACGACAGTAACAGAGCCAAATAGTTGCAACAGAGACTAGAGGTCTGCAGAGTCTAAAGTATTTACTATCTAGCCCTTTAAAGAAGAATTTAGCTGCTCCTGCTATTGAGCGATTATTCCCAGGTGTTAGCAGCCTTCCTCCTTCCTCTTCCCTGGGAGATGCTCACTCTTAGGCCCTCCTCAAAGGCTGGTGTAAAGCCTGAGTATCTCCTCTTTGACAAGGTTTCCTGGTGACTCTGATGAAGAAAGAGGCTCCTGGTCCAGATTGCAAAACACACCAGGGTAGTGGAATCAGACAGACCTGAGATCAAATCCCTGTTCTACTCCTTCCCACCTGTGTGACTGCGGACAAGTTGCTTAACCTCTCTGAGCCTCAATGCACTTATCTACAAAATGGGGACAACAATGCCTATCCCTTAGAGTTCCTGGGAAAATTAAATGAGACAATGTCTATAAAGGGCTCAGTCAGGCCTGACGCAGGATGGGTGCCTGGTAATTGACGGTTTTTTTTTTTTCCTGCATCCCTAAACAATTCAGTCCCTGGGTATGCTGCATCTTCCCAGTTCTTCCAGAACCCTCCTAGCTTCTCCCTTTCTGCCCCACTGTGGCCTCTTAGGTGGACTCTGCCTCCCATCTTTGTTGAGGGTCCTTCTTCCCCAGCAGAGAGAGGTGCATTTGCTGAGAGGCAGCGCTGGGGAGCTGGTCTGATACAGCCTGGAGTTCTCGGCCCATTTCTGACACTGAAACACCGGCCCCGTGTTTACACAAGGACTCTCATAATATTTGCTTTCCGTGGCCATTATTTGTCCAGGGGCTGACGTCAGATGAAGACAAGCAACTCCCCACTAGCGCTTTCAAAGCACAAGGTCAGCACCTCCCTGTCCCCACTTCACTGTCCCATCCCCTGGCTCCTTGTCTGAGTTTTCTAAACTAACCACACTCCAGGCTTTGGGTGACTTAGCAAATGAGTTGGCGTGGGACCAGCAAAAAGGCAGATTCTGGTCCCAGCCTGTCGCTAACTAGCTGGGCAACCTTGGAGGGTCTGGTCCTCTCCCTGGGCCTCAGTTGCCTCCTCTGTGCCCTGGGAGGGTCGCTTCCAGTGCCACAATTCCATGACTCTGGAACTTCAAGAACCCCCCAGGCTGGGAGAGTCCAGCACCCGCTGTCACTCTCCTTCCCACCCCTCCACCCTTCTCAAGCTGCCTAAGAGTGGGAGGAAAGCGAACAGAAATTGTGAAAACAAAGCCACACTTCGACTTAGCTACAACCCTGCCGACAGCACAATCTTTCATCAAGAGAGAAAATAAGAAGTGAAAAAAGCTACAAGCCTTCAACTGGGCATTTTAACATGGAGGTATGTCCTCCCCCACAGCAAATACCCTGCACCCTGACCAGCGTGGGGAGCCTGTGAATGGACGTAAGTCCAGCTTCTTCCACCCATCTGCCACTCATATGAGAAGGTTGCCGGGCGCCATGGCTTACACCTGTAATCCTAGCACTTTAGGGGGCCAAGGGGGCCAGATCACCTTAGAGAGGTCAGGAGTTCGAGACCAGCCTGGCCAACACGATGAAATCCCATCTCTACTAAAAATACAAAAATTAGCTGGGTGTGGTGGTGCGTGCCTGCAATCCCAGCTACTGGGAAGGCTGAGGCAGGAGAATCACTTGAACTTGGGAGGCAGAGGTTGCAGTGAGCCGAGCCGCTGCACTCCAGCCTGGGCGACAGAATGAGACTCCATCTCAAAAAAAAAAGAAAGAGGTCAAGTTGCAGGTAAAGCCACCTATGTCACAGGGTCAGCTCTGCTTCCCAGGGAGGAAGAATCATACATAAGTCCAAGGGGATAAAAAAAAAAATAGCAAAACCAATCCAGGGAGTTACTGACTCCATTGAAATGTGTATCCATAACAAAGACATATGGGTCCATACCTCCCGAGGACTAAATAAAGGACATTCATCTGAAACCTCAGCCCGAGGGACTCCAGTAGGTCACATCAAACTCTTTCCTGACTTGGCATGGGCCAGTGTGGGGCAGTCCAGTGGTTTAAGCAAGTCTATGGAGCCGAACAGACCTGGATCTGAATTCCAGTAAGGCCACCCAGTGGCTGGGTGACCCAGGGGGAGCCATGGTGCCTCTCTGAGCCCAGGTTTTCCCAACTGTGAAATGGAGATGATAATAACTCATACGTTGTGGGGCTGTTGTGAGAATGTAAGAAACAGTTCAGTGCCTATGCCAGTTGGAAGGTCACACGGGGCCCTTGCAAAATGATCTTCTACTTGGGTTACTGGATGATTCTTCAAGGGTGATCATCATCAAGACCTACTCTGGCGGGTCAGGCTCAGTGGCTCATGCCCATCATCCCAGCACTTTGGGAGGCTGAGGCAGGCAGATCATTTGGGGTCAGGAGTTCGAGACCAGCCTAGTCAACATGGTGGAATGCTGTCTGTACTAAAAATATAAAAATTAGCCAGGCGAGGTAGCTCATGCCTGTAATTCCAGCATTTTTTGAGGCCTAGGCAGGTGGATCATTTGAGTTTAGGAATTTGAGACCAGCCTGGCCCAACATGGTGAAACTCCATCGCTACTAAAAATACAAAAATTAGCTGGGCATGGTGGTGTGCACCTGTAATCCCAGCTACTCGGCAAGGCTGAGGCAGGAGAATTGCCTGAACCCAGGAGGCGGAGGTTGCAGTGAGCTAAGATTGCACCACTGCACACTCCAGCCTGGGCAGCAAAGCAAGACTCTGTCTAGATAAATAAATAAATAAATAAATCCCACTCTGGCGTGGAGAACATCTGAGTTCTTTGAAGCAAATCACAAGTGCATTCTCATTTGTAGCACTTCTCACAACAGTGACATAAGGTGGATATCACTCTCCACGGTGTATAGATGCAAAAACTGAGGATCAAAGAGACAAAGCCATTTGTCCAGAGCGCTCCACAAGCCCTCGCCCTGAAGCCCGAGCCTTCGACTCCCAGTCATTGCTCTGGCACCTCTTTCCACAGGCTCAGATCCTGCTGGCCCCATGTGGCCTCGCTGGG
>NW_012115600.1:136655-142741 GCF_000951035.1 Colobus angolensis palliatus
CCAGAGCGCTCCACAAGCCCTCGCCCTGAAGCCCGAGCCTTCGACTACCAGTCATTGCTCTGGCACCTCTTTCCACAGGCTCAGATCCTGCTGGCCCCACGTGGCCTCGCTGGGTCCAGCTGTGTCCAGAGGCCTCCCAGACCCTGGCTCCGGGCCTCTCAATTTCTCTCCAGCCTCAAGAGGAGGTCCAGACATCGGGGGTGAGCTCAGCCAGACGTGTGAGCAGACAGCGCCCTCCGGTGGTCTCTGCGCAGCAGCGAGGGAAGCCGAAGGAGGGGGTGGGGCATTTCGATGTCACAAGGGCTGCAGCCCCGAGGAGAGGGACAGAGATCAGGGGCACATTCCACTCCTGTCCTCAGCGGTCCAGCCCCTTGATACCTCCAATACTCCTTCTGACCCAGGACTCTTAGAATCACATCATTCCAACCTGGAAAGAAACGGAAACGCCATCTAAATGAAGGTTCTCTGCACAAAGATTATTGAATCCAGGGTGGAGACAGATTATCCAAGGTCACGTGAGGAGTCAGGGTGGAATGCATTCAGAGCTCAGGTCCCCTACCTGCCCCTTCAGGCCCAGCAGGAAGTTCAGGGAGGTTGGATTCACCAGCCCTGCACCTCCCCGCTCCCCATTTTTCTCCTCTGCCTTCAGGGCTGCCAGGCACACTAGGTAGAGTGGGAGGGGCTGAGGCAGAAGAGTGATGGTAATGGACTCTCCAACTTTGATGGTTGTGTGACCTTGTGCAAGTTACTTAACCTCTCTGTGCCCCAGTTTCCCCCTCTGTGAAATGATATTGAATCCTCAAAGCCACAGGACTAAATAATGCATAAATTAAAAAAGGCCTGGTACATAGTAAGCAGCCCCCAAATATGGTAGCCCCTGCTACTGCTTTTATTACTATTCATTTGGTGCCTCTAATTAATTGGTTCGCTTCTGAGGGGCCACAAACTCTCCCACACACCTTTCTTTCCTCCCCTTCTCTCACTTCATTTCTTCTCATCAAACCCCAAAGTGGCAAATTAATCCCCAGTACCTGTATCTCTTGTCTGTCACATTCGAGGCTCTGCAAGATGGTGTGGCCTGGCCAGGGACTGGGGAGTCGGTGCCACACACACAGCCCCTCTGTGGGTCAGCCTGCCATTCTGGCCCAGGGTAGGCTTAGCTAAGGCTGAGTCTCAGAGAAGGGCTGAAACCCCAGAGGGTTTTTCTGGGGCCAAGAGCAGACCAGGTTGAAGGGCATGGTCAGTACCTTCCTGGGATGATTCCAAGGGCCCAGCTCTAACAGCTGAACATCACCAGGCTCAAGTTTCAGGATGGGAACCTTGAAAACCCCTCCGCAATTTTCCTTTTCACACCAGTCTTGGGGCCAGGCAGATGTGGGTTCAAATCCTTGCTCTGCCACTCATGAGTTAGGTGATCTTGGGAAGAGACTGAATGTCTCTGGATCTCAGTTTCCTCATCTGTAAAGCGGGAGTGGTTAAAGGAGTGTATGGAACTGTTGGGTTTGGATTAAAGTGTCCAGCCCACTGCCTGGAATGCAGCACACTGACTAGTTTATTGAACATCAAAATTAATTTACCACCTTTTTCCCCAGAATCCTGTTCTTCTGGAATTCCCTGTCCTGGTAGGTGTCTATAATACTTACATCTAGGATGTCTATAATACTTACATCTAGTATGTCTATAATACTTACACATCCAAGGAGGGGTGGCCCATGTTCTCACACTTTCTATCAACTCTGTCATAGCTGTCTTGCACGGAGGTGAATCCATCACAGCTGCCTTGCATGGCCATTCCTCTCCATCTAATTTGGCCATGGCTCTCCTTCCAGGACAAGGTTATGGCAAATCCTTCATCACTGGTTTCCTCCTTCCAGCCTCCTTACTCCTGCTAGGGTGGTTACATCAGTCCCTCTCCACACCTCACTCTGAAACACATGTTCAGAGCACAAAGTCCAAACTGCTCAACAAAGCCAGGACACCGAGGTCGCCCATGATCTGGGCCCCTCCCTCCTACCTCCCCAGCATCATCTGCTCCCATCCTGCCTCCCACACAAACCAACCCTCCCTCCCAAAACTCTCAGTGTTTCCTGAAGATGAGGCTCCCTGCTGCTCTGTGCCTCTAAGCCTCTGCCCTCTGCCCCAACCACCCAGAACGCCCCTCTCTGACACCTCCTCTGCAAGCCCTCTGTGACTGCCCCCACCTCCCCAGTTCTTCTCACGTGGAGCCAAGCACTCTCTCCTTCAGGCCCCATTGGCCTCTCTCAGACCCCCATGACAGCCCTTCCCACCTGTCTGCGGCAGGTTTACCTGACTAGGCAATCCAGGAGGGAGGCGAGAGCGCTGGTTGAGAGCAATGCCTCTGGGGTCCTGTCTCCTGGGATTTACTGAGAGAACGTGTGGAGTCCTAGCACTGTGTCTGCTGCATATAGATGCTCAGTAAATGAAAGTGATTCTTTTTATTGCTATCTCCCCATGAGGCTGCAAATTCCTAGAGCAAGACTCATGTCTTAATTATCTGCATCCCCAGCAACTAGCCCTGTGATCTGGCCCACAGTAGAAGTTTAACAGATGTTTTCACATGGATGAATGGATGGATGGATACATGGACGGACGGATGGATAAATAGATGGATGGTGTGGCTGAAAGAGGAGGAAGAAATACGTAAGAGCTGCATTCAGCTGGTAACTAGGCAGTGACAGAAACGTGCATAGCACTTTACAAAGCAATGTCAGCCAAGCCCAACCACGGAGACTGATTCTATTTTTATCCCTGTTTCATGGAGGGGAGGAACTGGCTCGGAGAGGTGAAGACACCTGCCAGAGTTCCATAGTGATGACATTGGTGACAGCCGATATTCAAAGTCACTTCTGTCTGGTTACAAACCCCATGCAATTTTCATTTATCCACGCTGCTTCCTAAAAGGGAGCAGTTGGAATAGCAGCCGCATCTGAAGGAAATATGAACTAGAATTTATGTCGAGATTGCTAAAGTTCCAGCCTGGCCAACATGATGAAATCCTGTCTCTATTAAAAATACAAAAATTATCTGGGAATGATGGCACTGCCTGTAATCTCAGGTACTCGAGAGGTTGAGGCAGGAAAATCACTTGCACCAGGGAAGCAGAGGTTGCAGTGAGCCGAGATCTCACCATTGCACTCCAGCCTGAGGGACAGAGCGAGACTCTGTCTCAAAAAAAAAAAAAAAAGAAAAAGAAAAAGAAAAAGAAAAGATTGCTAAAGTTATCAGCAGGTGCTTCACACTAAAGAGATGAGGAAACTGAGGCCCAGGGAATTTGGGGAAGGGCGGGTAGATCCAGAGCCCTTTACTGCTGCCTGAGCCATTCTGGTTCCCAGATGCTGGAAGTACCTACAGCACAGAAGGGCTGGCCTGGAGGTAGGGTTCTGGGTCTAAAAGTTAGAGGCAAACAGTGGAGGGAGGAAGGTATTGGTGTCTCTGGGTCATTGGTCAGAGCTGGGGTCTTAGGTGCCCAGGAAGTATCACTGTTACGACTGTTATGAATGATAAACTGCATTATTAGAGATGCTATGTAACCATAAACTATAACATTACTTATGTTGTTAGGGCACTTCAGGGTGTCCAGAGCACTTTTGCATGTACCACCAATTTTCCCCCACAATTCCTTCAAAACGTACAAAAAGCCGGGGATTATCACAATCTTACAAAGCAAGTGGCTGCAGAGGAGTCACGTGGATTCCCCCAAGGGCATAAACTTAGCAAATAGTTTGCCTAGTCTCAACATAAACGTTTCTAATTCCTGGTTTGGTGCTGTTTCTCACATACCTGCAGCCTTTCCAAGCCCCTGGTGTGTTACGGTTGCTGTTTAGTAAGCCAATGCGAGCATCGATGGAGAGCAAGAGAAAACAGAGATGGGTGGGAAAGAGGAAGCTGAACAACGGCTGGGAAATGGGGAAGGAAGCTCTGGGGAGCCCAGCAAGGGGACTGACAATCCAGGCTTCTTTGGGCCCCTCCTCAGGTCCCAGTCTTTGCTGGAGCCACACATACAGCTGGCAACCTGATGCTGGCACGAGATGGCGCCCTTGGATGGGGAAAGGACTGGAGTGAGCCTGGACAGGCTGGTGATTGGCTGTGAGCACTGCTGACTGGGCTGCCTGCAGTTTCCACACTGCCCCTGGACAGTGGGCACATCAGCTTCTGCTTCAGAAAGGCCCTTTCAAGACTCCTCTACTGAAATCTTAGGCCTGTTCACTCAAATGCACAGTTGCAGGATGAATCAGGGGTGTTCACAGTTATCCCTAGCCAGGTGAGTTCAAACAGGTGGATACAGAATTTATTTTTTTAAATGGTGTCTCACTCTGTCACCAGGCTGGAGTGCAGTGGCGCAATCTTGACTCATTGCAACCTCTGCCTCCCAGGTTCAAGCACCTGCCTCAGCCTCCCAAGTAGCTGGGACTACAAGTGTGCGCCACCGCACCCAGCTAATTTTTGTATTTTTAGACAGAGTTTCACCATGTTGGCCAGAACGGTCTCGATCTCTTGACCTCGGGATCCACTCGCCTCAGCCTCCCAAAGTGCTGGGATTACAGGTGTGAGCCACTGCGCCCGGATTGAATGCAGATTTTACCCACAGTCCAGGCCTCCCAACTGAGTCCCACGAAATCAAAGTGCTGGGTTCCAGCAGAGAACTTTCTAAAGTGTATTGATCCCTTCCAATGGGACAGGCATCACACTAAGTGCTTTCTCTGCCTGTAAGGCTGTCAGATAAAATACAGGATGCCCAGTTACATTGGAACTACAGATCAACACGCAATAATTTACTAGCATGAGTGTGTCTCAAATATTGCATAGGACATACTTACACTAAAAAGTTATTCCTTGATCTGGAATTCAAGGTTAACTGAACACCCTGTATTTCTATTTGCTAAATCTGGCAACTCTATCTGTATTATTTCATCTTCACAGTCATAGAGGGAGGAGATCCCATCTCCACTTACAGGCATTGTAACTGAAGTTCCAAGAGGTAAAGGAATTGGCTTGTGTTTCACATGTGGGTGAGTGGTGGGGCTGCGATGCCAATCCAGGCCTGCCCATTTCCCAAGTCTGCACCCTCACTGATTTCCTCTCTAACCAACACAAGGGGCAGAGGAAAAAAAAATGCTAAATGCCTCTGGCCTTTCAGGGAGATGGTCAGCTAAAAATGGGCTCTGAGGGCATCAGATGTAAATATCTTCAATGTGAGAATAATAAATGTTCTATTGTAAAACAGGAATGAGTCTTATACATCGTCCAACCAAGAGACTTTGGGGTTAACAGGTGGGTTCTGGAAACAGATTGTTGAATAAAAGCCCCAACTCCATCCATTACTAGCTGTGTGACTTTGGGCAAGTTAATCGACCTTTCTGTGCCTCAGTTTCCCTACTAAGAATATGGGGATAATAACAACACCCGTGTTATAAGGTTGTTGTAAGGATTAAATGAAGTATACATGGAAAATATTTAGAACAGTACCTGGCACTTGTAAGCACCCCAAATTATGTATTCTAGCTCATGTCTGTAGACCAACTGCTTCGCTCCATGAAGGAGAATGCTGACGCCCAGAAGCCTCATTCACTCAGGGCCACACAGCAATCGGGTGGCTGAGCAGAGTCTCAATGCCAGGTCTCCAGGCTGATGTCTGTGATGCCGTCTTAAAAGAAGAGAGAAATCAGCATCAAATGGCAGCAGGCACCCGGTTCCTGGTGTTCCTATCCTGATTTGTCTCACGCCTTTCAGTACAAAGGAATCCTACCACTTCTAAGGTCACTAGCAGAATTTACATCCTCCGGTTCTTTTGCATCAGTACAATGTTGTACATTTATTTCACTCCCTCCACAAACCATTATGGGGGCTAGCCACATGCCAAGCACTGTGTTAGATATAAAGAAGAACTGTGTTAGGATATAAAGAAGCTTGGCACATGGCCCCTGTCTCCGCCCTGTTGAGAGAGGGAGAAAAGCAAGTAGATACCAAAAGATAGGCTGGGTGCAGTGGCTCACACCTGTAATCCCAGCACTTTGGGAGGCCCAGGTAGGAGAATCACTTGAGGTCAGGAGTTCAAGACCAGCCTG
>NW_012115600.1:143079-155410 GCF_000951035.1 Colobus angolensis palliatus
TAATCCCAGCACTTTGGGAGACGGAGGCAGGTGGATCACTTGAGGTCAGGAATTCAAAACCAGCCTGACCAACATGGTGAAACCCCATCTCTACTAAACCCCCCCCCCCACACACACACACAAAATTAGCTGGGCGTAGTGGTGCACGCCTGTAATCCCAGCTACTCGTGAAACTGAGACAGAAGAATTACTTGAACCTAGGAGACGGAGGTTGCAGTGAGCCGAGATCGCACCGTTGCACTCCAGCCTGAGCAACAAGAGCGAAACTCCATGTCAAAAAAATTTTAAAAGATACCAAAAGATAGCATGATTAGCACCAGGAGTAGGGAGCCCAGGGCCTGTGAGAGCCAGAAGACGGAGAGCTGGCAGAAGTAGGAATGACGGAGAGACACTGCTGGGGAAAATGATCTCATTGATTTGAGCCCATCAGTACAAAGAGGGTTGGCCAGGGAAGAAAGGGGCAGGAAAGGCCTTCTTCCAGGCTGAAAGAACAGCATGTGTTGAAGCCTAGAGACCAGACAAGAAAGGACAGAGCATCCTCTGCTGGGCCCATGACAAGGAGACCAGGGTTCTATCCTAGTGAACCAAATGCTCCCCAAGATGCCCTTGACCTGTGCAGGGAAGCAAGCCCCCTCCAGTGTGATGGCTGCCTCCATGGTTAAGATGCAGTTGAGAGAAAGAAGCTCTTTTGTCATAAAGAAACCACTGCTCACCAAAACTGCCAAGCTGGACTCAAATCAATGGCACATAAAGAAAGATTCTGTCGGGCCGGGCGCGGTGGCTCAAGCCTGTAATCCCAGCACTTTGGGAGGCCGAGACGGGCGGATCACGAGGTCAGGAGATCGAGACCATCCTGGCTAACACGGTGAAACCCCGTCTCTATTAAAAAAATACAAAAATCTAGCCGGGCGAGGTGGCGGGCGCCTGTAGTCCCAGCTACTCCGGAGGCTGAGGCAGGAGAATGGCGTGAACCCGGGAGGCGGAGCTTGCAGTGAGCTGAGATCTGGCCACTGCACTCCAGCCCCGGCAACAGAGCGAGACTCCGTCTCAAAAAAAAAAAAAAAAAAAAAAAAAAAAAAAAAAGAAAGATTCTGTCTTAGAGACTGGCTTGGGTTTGGGCTCTATGCTGTTGTGGATATGAATTCATTCACCGTTGGAGAACTGAACCTGGAACGGGACTTGGAAGCATCACACTGCACCCTGAAAGTCACTAGAATACAAGCTGGTGTGCTGGCTGAAGGTAGATCTTTGGCAAATCTCCACCTGTTTCATCTTGGTATTCTTTTTTTTTTTTTTTTTTTTTTTTTTTGAGACGGAGTCTCGCTCTGTCACCCAGGCTGGAGTGCTGTGGCCGGATCTCGGCTCACTGCAAGCTCCGCCTCCCAGGTTCACGCCATTCTCCTGCCTCAGCCTCCCGGGTAGCTGGGACTACAGGCGCCGCCACCTCACCCGGCTAGTGTTTTGTAGTTTTTAGTAGAGACGGGGTTTCACCGTGTTAGCCAGGATGGTCTCGATCTCCTGACCTTGTGATCCGCCCGTCTCAGCCTCCCAAAGTGCTGGGATTACAGGCTTGAGCCACCGCGCCCAGCCTCATCTTGGTATTCTTGATGCAAATAATTCTAATTGCTGCCAGGCCAGAGAGGAAGGCAGCTGTGCCCTTTGAAATCTGTGGGGCTATGGCTCCTGGGTTGAAGAGTTTTGTCCAAACAGCTTTGTGCTTGCTTGGATTTTCCTCTGAAGGTTATTACCACCAAGGTCACTGGCAGTACTGCATCTCTGGGAGGCCAGAGGTATTTGCTGGTTATTGGATGATATTTCTTCCAGAATCCTAAGGGAGCCTCAATTGTGCAAATGCCAGGAAGTCTGAAATGCCTGCTTGCTGAAACCATTGATATAATCTATGCCCAGCAGCCCCTCCCACCGCTGCCTGGGCAGGTGCTTCCCCTTCTTCGATGGGGAGCTATTTCCCCCACCCTTTGCTTTCTAGGAAAAGTTGGAGGTGAATTGAAAGGGGGCATGGGCCCTTAGTCCATGTCTTCTGGAGTCACCAGGTATATTAGTCTGTTCTCATGCTGCCAATAAAGACATACCCAAGACTGGGTAATTTATAAAGGAAAGAGATTTAATGTGCTCACAGTTTCACCGGGCTGGGGAGGCCTCACAATCATGGAGGAAGGCAAAGGAGAAGCCAAGTTACATCTTACACGGCAGCAGGCAAGAGTGCATGTGCAGGGGAACTGCCCTTTATAAAACCATCAGATCTTGTGAGACTTACACACCATCACTATTACAGTATGGGGGAAACTGCCCCCATGATTCAATTATCTCCACCTTGCCCCGCCCTTGACACGATGGGATTATCGACATTTAGAGTGAGGTTTGGGTGGGGACACAGAATGGAATCATCTCACCAGGGCAACCCCACATCATTCTCATGGGCTTCAGGTTTTATCTCTGGCTACAAGCAGATCACAGCCACAGACTGTCAATGGGACCCCAAGTGCCCAGTTGTCCAAGTCAAAACTATGGAGACCATCTTGGACTCCTGCCCACCCCTGGTCACCAAGTCCTGGATCTATTGCCCTCCCAAGCCTCTCTTGGCCACTTATGGACCATGAGTAAGTTTCTTAACCTCTCCAACCTTCCATTTCCTTGTCTCTAAAATGAGTAAAATGAGCAAAAAGTATTAAAGTGTCTCCAAAATCCTTTCTCATGAAGGCATCATTCTGACTATGTATGGAAAAGGTGACAGTATTTAAACACATTTGGTATCACACACAAATATGTTTTAAATCCCTCATGGGAGGGCACAGTGGCTCACGCCTGTAATCCCAGCATTTTAGGAGGCCAAGGTGGGTGGATCACCTGAGATCAGGAGTTTGAGACCAGCCTGGCCAACATTGTGAAACCCTGTCTCTTCTAAAAATTACAAAAATTAGCCAGGCATGGCAGCAGGCGCCTGTAATCCCACCTACTTGGGAGGCTGAAGCACAAGAATCACTTGAACCCGGGAGGTGGTGGTTGCAGTGAGCCGAGATCACAACACTACACTCCAGCTTGGGCAATGGAGTGAGACTCCGTCTCAAAAAAAAAAAAAAAAAAAGAAAGAAAAGCCCTCATGACTGTGCACGCCTGCATTTCTTCTGGATAAAAGCCTTGAGTGAGAAAATGGTCACTAAACAAGTCTGTGAAGTTGAAGGCAAAAGTGTGTTTGAGGTGCAGAGCATCAAATGCGCCTGGGGAGCAGGTGGAGTGGGGTGAAGAGTCTTTGCAGGGGGCCTGCACCTGTTCACATGGCAGTGCCCTATATTCCTTTCTAGAAGCCTCTATCCAGTTTTGACAAGTCACGGCCTGAATTCTAAGAGATAATCCTGTTGTTTTATTTATTGCCAATAAACTGCATGCTTATAGGAAAGCATTTTGAGACACTCTAATAGCAACTTTATAGGATTGCTGTGAGGTTTGAAAAAGATAATGAATGGAATGAGATTGCCTCTGTGCTTGTTTGGCACAGAGAAAACTTATTAATAAGTGTGTGCTGATTTTAGAAACGTGAGGTCACTGTCGTTGTTGACAGCAAAAGCTAAAATTATGAAGCACGGCTTGTCTCATTTGTCCCAGAATCCCCCAGCACCTAGTACAATGTTGGCACATACCCGAAATTCAATAAATATTAGATGACTAAATATATAGACAGGGTGGGAAATTAACACTGAATGGGGGAAATGTCTTTTGGGTTAATTCTTAGAATGATGCTAACCTGAATAGGTGTATAATAAAGAGGTTTTCACAAAACTCTTCAAACAATGCATGATTTGTGCAGTCAATAGATATTCAGTGGGCTGGGTGCAGTGGCTCCTGCCTGTAATCCCAGCACTTTGGGAGGCCAAGGTGGGAGGATCATCTGAGGTCGGGAGTTCCGGACCAGCCTGGCCAATATGATGAAACCCTGTCTCTACTAAAAATACAAAAATTAGCTGTGTCTGGTGGTGCATGCCTGTAATCCCAGCTACTCGGGAGGCTGAGGTCTCCTGACCTCAGGAGGCGGAGGTTGCAGTGAACAGAGATCGTGCCACTTCACTCCAGCCTGGGCAACAGAGCGAGACTTTGTTTCAAACAAACAAACAAACAAAAAGATATTTAGTGAGCACGTTCTCAGTTCCAGGCACTGTTCCCGACATGGGGATAGAATGGTCAACAAAGTAGACAAGGTCTGGTCTCATGCAGCTCGCCCAGCAGTGTAGGGAGACAGATAATAAACGAATAAACATATAATATCATATAAGAAGTGCCATGAAGAAAGATAAAGCAAGGTAAAGGGGCAAAGGAGGCATGGATATGCTATTATAAATAGTGAAAAGCCTCTCTAAAAGATGACATTTGAGCGGAGACATGAAGGAAGCCATGTGGATATCTGAGGGAAGAGATTTCCACACTTGGAAACAGTTGAAAAGAGAACCAATGCATTTCATCCAGTAGGAGGCCTCATTTTCAATCGACTGAAACAAAATATTCTTTGTAGCATAGCACCTGAAAGTTGAACAGAAATATACTCAACATGAAAGGCAAACCTTTAGTTAATCTGTTTTCGTTGTTATTGAAATCTTAAGTACCTCCTTTATTGCAGATGGCTCGAAACCTGCAGGGAAGGAGATGCTTTTAGAAACATAATTCCAAATGAAAAAAAATGACAACCACCACCACCCAGCGATGATAATGGCCTCACAAGAAATAACTTGAAATTGTGTGTGCGATGCTTGATGAGATTAAGCCATTGGAGGCAAATGATGGAAGCCCCAAAGAGGAAAATATTCTTATAAATCATTACACAACTCCTGTGCTGTAGCACATCAGACTCAGCGATACTCAGTTTGGGGAGTAGTCATTCATTCACTCTTGAAATATTATCAAGCACCCCATTATTTGTAAAGCTGGGTGCTTTGTGACTTGAATGAGATGAATTCAGTCTGAGGTGAATTAAACTCAGATCTACCCTTAAGGAGCTTCAATCTGGCCACAGGTTTATTACTTACTTTTTTCATTTCATTTCATTTATTTCATTTCATTTCATTTCATTTCATTTTTTGACATGGAATCTCGTTCTGTCACTCAAGCTGGAGTGCAGTGGCGTGATCTTGGCTCACTGCAGCCTCTGCCTCCCAGGTTCCAGCAACTCTTCTGCCTCAGCCTCCCAAGTAGCTGGGACTACAGGCATGTGCCACCATGCCTGGCTAATTTCTGTATTTGTAGTAGAGATGGGTTTCATCATGCTGGCCAGGAGGCTCTCGAACTCCTGAGCTTGTGATCACCCAGCCTCGGCCTCCCAAAGTGCTGGGATTACAGGTGTGAGTCACTGTGCCTGGCCTATTTTATTTTTTAATTTAATCTTTTTCTTTTTATCTTCTATATCCAGTGCCATTCTCCTTGCCTCATAGACACTGTCCCAAGGTTCTCTGTCCATTTTATTTACATTTATAAATGTATTTGCATTTTAAATGCATACATGTGCATTTATATAAACAACATATGGCATTGTTACATGTGTATGTTTAATGTATATAGTGACACTGGCTAATAGCTCATTCTGCTTCTTTGACATCTATTGATCTTGATTAATATAGATTTAGAATTTTTTTGCTGTTGTATTATATTCCATCATTTATACATATTATATTTAATAATTATTTACTGAAGAACATCTAAATTGCTTCCAATTGTGTCATTATAAACCATGCTGCAGTAAACATCCCTGAATATATCTCTTTGTGTACTTAAGCAAGAATTTCTCTGGGGTTTATACACAGGACAGGATTTACATTATAAAGTGATATGCACTTTGTCCATATCACTAAATACCTCCAAATTGCTCTCCAAAGTGGCTGCATCAATTTTTACTCCCAACAAGGGAGGGAAGGAGGGTCACAAAGGTTGAAAAATGACCTATAGGATACTGTGTTCACAATCTGGGTGAAGGGTTCACTAGAAGCCCAAACCCCAGCATTACCCAATATACCCATATAGCAAACCTGCACATGTACCCACTGAATCTATAGTTTTTAAAAAGTGAAAAAAATTTTTTGCTCGCCTCTGCAGTGCGTAAGGGTTGCATTTTCCCCAGATCCCCACATCTGTGGCTGTTTGATACTATCCTACGTTTTATCATTGGATGTAAAGTAGCATCCATTTCTCACTTTATTTTTCATTTCTCTGATTATTAATAAGATGAAACATCTCTTCTGTTTATTAGCCATTCTGGTCTCCTCATCTATGAATTGCTTGCTCATATCCTTTCCACATTTTTACATAGAGTTATCTCCCTTGTTTTTTGATTGTTTCTGATTTGCTGTTCATTTCAGATATTAATGTCAGTCATGTGTATTGAAAATATATGCATTCAGTCGAATTGGCATGGACTCCGTCTATGGTATTTCTTTGTTGTGTAGCTACTAGCTAGTTCCAACAACTTCCCTCCCTTTATTTCCTAGTTAAAACAAATACAAACTCTGATTTGTAACTGGATTCAAGGCTTCCTGGCATAAAGACTACATTTCCCAGCATACCTTGCAGATGTTGCCATGTGACTAGGTTCTGGCCAATAGGATATAAGAGAAGATATGTGGGAACTTTGTAGGCAATATTCTTGAAAAGAAAGAGCTCCCTTTTTTCTTCTTTCCAGTTTCCTCCTTCTTGTAGGTTGGCATATTGGATTGAGAGGTCAGAGCCATGTGCTGAGGTTGGGGAAACATCCCGGATGCCAGCCCTGGACTGCTGGTAAGCCTAAATCTAACTGATACAGGCAAAAGTCTTTCATTTTGAAATAGTCAAATCCAGCTATTTTCTTCTTTAAGGAATTCTTACTGATCGCAAAGTCACAAAGGCATTTGCCTACATTTGTTTCTTCTAATAGTTTTATAACTTTGCTTTTTCACATTAGGTCCTTAATCCAGCTGTAAGTATGTTGACTTTCTTCCCCACCTTATCATCCAGTTCTCCCGTCAGCATTATTAAGTAATTCATTTTTCCTCCCTGAATTGTGATGCCACTCTTTATTATATCCCGGGTTCCCAGTACCACATTAAACAGTAGTGGTATTTGGAAAGTATACTGGGCTGGTCTCCATATTCATGGGAAATCTACATTTTTTTCCCATTAAATATGATGTTTGCTGGCCAGACGCGGTGGCTCACGCCTATAATCCCAGCACTTTGGGAGGCCGAGGTGGGTGGATCTCCTGAGGCTGGGAGTTCGAGACCAGTCTGACCAACATGGTGAAACCCCATCCCTATTAAAAATGCAAAAAATTAGCCGGGTGTGATGGTTCATGCCTGTAATCCCCGCTGCTCGGAAAGCTGAGGCAGGAGAATCGCTTGAACCCTGGGAGGTGGAGGTTGCAGTGAGCTGAGATTGCACCATTGCGCTCCAGCCTGGGCAACAAGAGTGAAACTCCGTCTCAAAAAAAAAAAAAAGTATGATGTCTGCTGTGAGTTTTTGATAAAGTACTTTTATCTAAGTATCTTTTGTTTAAGAAAGCTACTATAATCACTAGTAAGTGTTTTCTTGTATCTATTAAAATATTGTAATTTTTTTAAAATCTGAAACACCTCAACTCTAAATCATCTGTACATTCCTAAAATAAATGCTACTTGGGTTTTTTGAGTTGGGAATTTTGCATCTGTAATGATAAGTAAAACTGGCCTATAATAATTTTGTCTCATACTGTCCATATTTGGTTACAATGTCAAGGTTTAGGCCAGGTGTGGTGGCTCACACCTGTAAAACCAGCACTTTGGGAGGCTGAGGGGGCAAGTCACTTGAGTTCAGGAGTTGGAGACCAGCTAAGGCAACATAGCAAGACCCTGTCTTTACAAAAAAATTTTAAAACTTAGTTGGGTGTGGTGGCACACGCCTGTAGTTCCAGCTACACAAGAGGCTGAGGTGGGAGGATTGCTTGAGCCTGGGAGGCCAAGGCTGCAGCAATCACAGCTCATTGCAGCCTCAACCTCCCTGGCTTAGTCGATCCTCCCACCTTGACCTTGGCCTCCCATGTGGCTGGAGCTACAGGTGCATGCCACCACACCCGACTAATTTTTTTTTGTATTTTTTGTAGAAACGGTGTCTCACTATGTTGCCCAGGCTGGTCTTGAACTCTTAGGCTGAAGCAATTCTCCCATCCCAGCCTCCATGGGTGGCTCACCTGGGCTATGAGCTACCATGCCCAGCCAGTTTTTCTTATTATATATTGTCCTTACCCCATGGGTTATTTAGAGATATAGTTTTTAGTTTTCAGATATATAAGCTTTTTTGTTATTAGTTCCCACTTTTATTGCATTTGATTTAGATAACTAGCCTATATGTTGCCAATTCTTAGTAATTTATTAATAATTCCTTTGTAGCTTAGCATATAATTCGTTTGTACATGTCATATATGATTTTGAGAATAATTAGTATCCTGGGTTTGTGGATGAAGTTATATATATATTAGCTTAAGCTCATTAATTGTTCAAATGTTCTATATCCTTGCTTTTGTTCTCTCTTCTTTATCAGTTTCTGAGAGGGTTATGTTTATATCTCCAACTGCCATTGTAAATTCACCTGCTTTGCCTTGTAAAGACTTACAGTAAAGTCTTTCAGTAGATTGTAAAGTCTATCAGTAGATTAACATATGTATTTCTAAGTTATTAGAAGCATTTACATATAGTATACATATAGAATATACACTGTATATTGACTATATACAATATATTGTGTGTATATATATAGTAATTGTTATATGTCCTCAGTGTAAAGATCTTTTACCGGGTGCAGTGGCCCGCACCTGTAATCCCCGCACTTTGGGAGGCCAAGGAGGGTGGATCACCTAAGGTCAGGAGTTCGAAACCAGTCTCACCAATATAGTGAAACCCCTCTACTAAAAATACAAAAACCAGCTGGGCATGGTGGCAGGTACCTGTAATCCCAGCTACTTGGGAGGCTGAGTAAGGAGAATCGCTTCAACCCAGGAGGCAGAGGTTGCAGTGAGCCAAGATCGTGCCACTACACTCCTGCCTGGGCGACAAGAGCAAAATTCCATCTCAAAAAAAAAAAAGATATTTTACTGATAAATGTGGCCCTTTTTCTTTGTATACTTTGTTGTCTTAGGTTTTTTAAAATTTATATTTGATGGTATATATTTTTATCTTATTTTTAATTTTTGGGTAAGTATTATATTTACATGATTCAAACTCAAAATAATATGAAATGGTATACAATGAAAAGTTTTGCTCCCACCTGGTTTCCATCTGCCCTGTGCCAGTTTTCAATTTCTTGCTTTTCAGCTCAAAAAAAAAAAATTAACAGACATTTATTATTGCATAGTTCTGGAGTAAATTCACTCTTCTTTATGCTGCTTTGTGACTCTGGGGCTAGACTCTAAACATTTCTCCCATTTTGCAGATGGCAAAATGCTAGACTTTATGTAAAGGGTATTGAGGGAAACTGCAAGAGGAAGGGCTTCTCTTCCTGGTTCTGGGTGCTTTTCTTCTGGCTTGTATAGTGCAGTTACCAGTGGATGGCTTCTCTGCAAAAAGTGTGTAGGAAATATAGTGATATACACACTCCAGCATCCTGTGGGCTATAGCCACACACTCCCCAATGAGGTCTGCATCTCAACCTTGGGGTGGGTTGGGGAAGGGACTCTCCTAACCTTGTCCCTTCCTTGGATACACTCAGCCTTAGAGACAGCAGCTACTCCCAGCATCTGCTCTGTCTGCATTCTTTAGAGCTGTTCTATCTAACCTGGCGACCACTTGCCAAATGTGGCACTTCTATTTAAATATAAGTTAACATTAAGTAAAATTAAAAATTCAGTTTCCTAGTTGCACTAGCTCCATTTCAAGTGTTTCATAGCCATATAGGTACATTGGATAGTAAAGTTATAGAACATGTCCTTCATTGCAGAAAGTCCTGTTGGAAAGTGTTGCTTTCGAGGTCTCTATTCAGATTCCCTTGTTCAGATTTCCCTGGTTTCTGTCTCCTGACTGATGCATACTCCATTTTTCTTATGTCTTGTTCCAATGTTTTTAAACAAATACAAATGTATATTCTCATATCTGCCTCCCCTCTCCATCACCACCATTAGCACAAAAATAGCAACTGTAATTTAAGTGCAGCAGTTTGACAGTCTACTTCCAGCAGGACAAATCCAGAGCCAATTCTGGCCACATTCATTTATTGAATGTATTGTCTAAGTGCTTTCATGCTACAATGGAAAAGCAAGTCACATAGCTGCAACAGAGATTATATAGCAGGCAAAGTTGAAAATATGTACTATCTAGCCCTTTACAGAAAAGGTTTGTTGATCCCTGTTCTATATCTTTGTAAAGTTAACCATGCAGTCAGCCTTCTGTATCCTTGGGTTCCACATCTATGGATTCAACCAACCTCAGATCGAAAATATTTGGGGAAAAAATACAAAAGAACAATACAATCATAGAAAATAAGACAGCTAAAAATACAGTATAACAACCATTCACCCAGCATTTACATTGTATGAGGTAGTATAAGTAATCTAGAGATGACTTAAAATATACAGGAGGATGTGTGTAGGTTATATGCAAATATTAAGCCATTATAGATATCAGGGACTGGAGCAACCATGGATTTTGATATGTGGGGGTGAGGGAGGTAGTCCTAGAACCAACCCCCCACAGATATGGAGGGATTTTATGTATTGAAGTTATTTCCTATAAAGATGTTTAGAGCTTCTTCACTTCTTTAAAACTACATAATACAGCCTGGGTGACAGAGTGAGACTCTGTCTCAAAAATAAATAAATCAATAAATAAAACTGCATAATATGCCATTATATGGATGCATCACAATGTATTTAAGCTAGTTTTTTTTTGTTTGAATTTTACTTTTCTCCTATTTCAGGAATCATTTCAGTGAATAACTTTGTATATACATTATTTTGTACACATACAGGTATGTATAAAATTCCAGAAGTGCAATTATTGGGTCACTGGGAAAATGCATTTTAAAATGTTGGTATTATTAATCTGCATAGGGATTGTAGATTGGAGTTCCATTTCAACCAGCAATGGATGGAAATGCCTGTTTACCATCACATTGCCAAACTTCCAGAATTTTTCCCAATGCATAGGTGAAGAAAAGATATTTCAGGATAGTTTTCATTTGCATTAATAATATTATGAATTAATCGAGCAACTTTTTGAGTATTTATAAGTCATTTTTGTGCCTTTCGTGTGTATGAACTGCTTCTTCGTGTCTCTGCTCATTTTTCTAAGATTTTGAAGACTTTTGGTCTTGTTCTTGTGAATTTCTAGAAACTCTTCATATATTAGGAAAATGAATCCTTTGTCTGTAAGATGAGTTTCAAATGTGTTTTCCCAGGTTGTTATTTGCGTTTAGACTTTATTTATGGATTTTATAAAATGTGATTGAATTTATCAGTCTTTTCTTTTATGGTTTTGGGAATTTGAGTCAATTAGGTCTTTGCCACCTCAGGGTTATAAAGAAATTGCCCATTTTTTCGTAGTACTTTAATGTCTACAATTTTTTATCTTTAAGTCTTTGATCTTTTTATAGTTTATCCTAGCATAAGATGTGATCTATAGATAAAACTTCTTTTTCAAATTATTACCCAGTTATCCCCAACGTTTAATTATAAAGTTTATCTTGGCCGGGCACGGTGGCTCAAGCCTGTAATCCTAGCACTTTGGGAGGCCGAGATGGGCGGATCACGAGGTCAGGAGATCGAGACCATCCTGGCTAACCCGGTGAAACCGCGTCTCTACTAAAAAATAAAATTAGCCGGGCGAGGTGGCGGGCGCCTGTAGTCCCAGCTACTCAGGAGGCTGAGGCAGGAGAATGGCGTAAACCCGGGAGGCGGAGCTTGCAGTGAGCTGAGATCCGGCCACTGCACTCCAGCCTGGGCGACAGAGCGAGACTCCGTCTCAAAAAAAATAAAAATAAAAAAAAAAAATAAAGTTTATCTTTACTTCACATCTTTAGCATGAACTAAATTTCTGTATATATTTTGGTGTATTTCTGGGCTTTCTTTTTGTTCTATTTGTTTGTCTGTTTATGTGCTAATTATTCACTATTTTAACTGTTGAAGCTTTAAGATGTAGTTTAATATCTGGCAGGGCTGGCTCTCCATATTCTTTGTTGCTTATTTTTCCATTTGAACGTGATATATCATCAACCTCTCCAGTTTCAGAAAAAAAAAAGTGTGGTATGTTTGCTGGGAGGTAACATTTTTATAATGTTTACCTTTCTTGCTTCAAGAAATGGTATGTGTTTCCATTTGCTCGAGTTTTTTGTGTTTTTT
>NW_012115600.1:155898-157567 GCF_000951035.1 Colobus angolensis palliatus
GGGGTTTCACAGTGTTAGCCAGGATGGTCTCGATCTCCTGACCTCGTGATCCACCCGTCTCGGCCTCCCAAAGTGCTGGGATTACAGGCTTGAGCCATCGCGCCCAACTGAGTTTTTTGTTTTATCCTTCATTAATTTTTTTTATTTTTTATTTTTTTTAGACAGTGTCTCACTCTGTCACCCAGGCTGGAATATAGTCGTGTGATCTCCACTCACTGTAACCTCCACCTCCCTGATCCTCTCACCTCAGCCTCCTGCATAGCTGGGACTACAGGCACCCACCACCATGCCCAGCTAATTTTTGTATTTTTTATAGAGATTGGGTCTCACTATGTTGTCCAGGCTGGTTTTGAACTCCTGAGCTCAAGTGATCCTCCCACCTTGGCCTCCCAAAGTACTGGGATTACAGGCATGAGCCACTGTGCCCAGCTTATCCTTCACTAATACTTTGAAGCATATACATTGGTATTTTATCTTTCCTTGCTATTGTAAATGCAGTCTTTTATTCCATTTTTCTCTTCTAACTGGTTTCTGTATATTTGTTTAATATTCCATCTCCACCTTATCTTAGCACCTTTTACTCCTTTTTCCTTCCCCCACGTCTCTCTCTCTCTCTCTCATTCTATTAGGTTCTTCAGCTGATTCTTTAGGCCTTTCTAGTTATATAATCCTGTTATCTCTCATTTTTCTTGGATTGTACAGAATGATACCTTCAATTTGATGTTAAAGAACAGTGTGGGCATCCATGTGTTTCTCCTAATTTTAGGAGAAATGCACCAGGGTTTCCCAATGAAGCAGAAATACTGTGACAATAATTTTCTTCCTGAAAGAAAAAAATTGATAAGTTAGATTTCATCACAGTTGAAAACTTCTGCTTTTGGATGATACCTTACGAAGATGAAACTATTCATAATACAGACCGAAATATTCATAATACATACATATGACAAAGGACTTGAATCCAAAATATATTTTGGATATCACTTGAGGTCAGGAGTTAGAGATCAGCCTGGCCAGTATAGTGAAACCCCATCTTTACTGAAAAAAAAAAAAAAAATACAAAATTAGCCAGGCGTGGTGGTGGGTGCCTGTAATCCCAGCTACTTGGGAGGCTGAGGCAGGAGAATCATAACTGACAACACCAACTGTTGATGAGGATGTAGAGTAACTAGAACTCTTGCATATTGATGATGGAAGTATAAATGATACAAACACTTTGGAGAACTGTTTGGTAATTTCTTATAAAAGTGCATAAACACCTCTGCCTCCTGGGTTCATATGACCTAGGCTTCACATTCCTAAGTGTTTACACAAGAGAAATGAAAACATATGTTCACACAAAGACTTACACATAAATACTCATAATACTCAGGTATATGAGTATAATACTCAGTAAATACTCAGGTATTTACTCATAATACCTGAAGCTGGAAACACACAAATTCATACATTCACACAGGTGAATGAATACACAAATTGTGGTATATCCATATCAGTGGACCCAATAATTAAAAGAAACAAAACTGCCAGGCGCGGTGGCTCAAGCCTGTAATCCCAGCACTTTGGGAGGCCGAGACAGGTGGATCACGAGGTCAGGAGATCGAGACCATCCTGGCTAACACGGTGAAACCCGGTCTCCACTAAAAATACAAAAAACTAACCGGGTGAG
>NW_012115600.1:158856-169100 GCF_000951035.1 Colobus angolensis palliatus
CACTGCAACCTCTGCCTCCCAGGTTCAAGGAATTCTCTAGTCTCAGCCTCCCAAGTAGCTGGACTACAGGCACGTGCCACCACACCCGGCTGATTTTTGTATTTTTTGTAGAAACGGGGTTTCACCCTATTGGTCAGGCTGGTCTCGAACTCCTGATCTCAGGTGATTCGCCCACCTCAGCCTCCCAAAGTACTGGGATTACAGGTGTGAGCCACTGTGCGTGGCCAAAATTTACCGTCTTAACTACTTTTAAGTGCACAGTTAGTGTTATGAAATACAATCGTAATGTTGTGCAACCATCTCCATAACTCTTTTCGTCTTGTAAAACCAAAACTCTGGCTGGGTGTGGTGGCTCATGCCTGTAATCCCAGCACTTTGGGAGGCCGAGGCAGGCTGATCACCTGAGATCGCGAGTTCGAGACCAGCCTGACAAACACGGAGAAACCCTGTCTCTACTAAAAATACAAAATTAGTCAGGTGTGGTGGTAGATGCCTGTAATCCCAGCTACTTGGGAGGCTGAGGCAGAAGAATCACTTGAACCCAGGAGGCAGAGGTTGTGGTGAGCTGAGATCACACCATCTCAAAAAACAAACAAACAAAAAAACTCTATACCCATTAAACAATAACTCCCCATATCCCTCTCCCTCCAGCCACCGGCAACCACCATTCCACCTTCTATCTCTGTAAGTTTAACTATTCTAGGTATTTTATATTAGTAGAATCATATTTGTTTCTTTGTGATTGGCTTATTTCACTTAGCTTAATATCTTCAAAGTTCATCCCCATTGTAGCATATTGCAGAATTTATTTCCTTTTTAATATTGAATAATATAGTCCATTGTATCTATATGTGACATTTTGCTATCTATTCATCAGTCAATGGACACATAGAGTTGCTTTGATGCTTTATGTATTGTGAATAATGCTGTTATGAACATGGGTGTACAAATATCTCTTTGAGACCCTGCTTTCAATTTTGGAGTATATACCCAGAAGTGGGATTGCTGGATTGTGTGGTAATCCTATTTTTAACTTTTTGAGGAACCACCATACTGTTTTCCACAGCAAGTGTACTGTTTTACACTACCAACAACAGTGCACAAGGATTCCAGTTTCTCCACATCCTTGCCAACACTTATTAGTTTCTGGTTTTTTGTTTTATAGCAGCTGTCCTAATGAGTGTTGACAGGGTATCTCATTGAAGTTTTGATTTGCATTTTCCTAATGATTATTAATGTTGAGCATCTTTTCATGTGCTTATCGGCCATTTGTATACCTTCTTTAGAGAAATATTCAAGGCTTTTGCCCATTTTTATTTTATTTTATTTTATTTTTATTTTTTGAGATGGAGTCTTGCTCTGTCACCCAAGCTGGAGTGCAGTGGCATGATTTCGGCTCACTGCAACCTCCACCTCCAAGGTTCAAGTGCTTCTCCTGTCTCAGCCTCCCTAGTAGCTGGGACCACAGGTGCCCGCCACCATGTCTGGCTAATTTTTGTATTTTTATTAGAGACAGACAGGGTTTCACCATATTGGCCAGGCTGGTCTTGAATTCCTGATCTTTTGATCCACCCACATTGGCCTCCCAAAGTGCTGGGATTACAGGCATGAGCTGCCGCACCTGGCCTGCATCTTTTGCCCATTTTTAAATTGGGACTTCTTTTTGTTGTTGAGTTTTAAGAGTTCTCTATATATTCTAGATATTAATCCTTTATCTGATATATGATTTATAAATGTGTTCTTTCATTCCATAGGTTTCCCTATTACTATTTTTTCATGTACAACATTTTTAATTTTTTGTGAAGTCCAGTTTGTCTATTTTTTCTTTTATTTTCTGTGCCTTTGCCATCATATTCAAGAAACCATTACCAAATCAATGTTGCAAAGCTTTTGCTTCATGTTTTCTTCTAAGAGTCTTATAGTTTATGTCTTACATTTGTGTCTTCAATTCGTTTTGAATTAATTTTTGTATATGGTGTTAAACAAGAGTCTAACTTTATTCCTTCGTATGTAGTTTTGCCAGCACCACTTGCTGAAAAGAAACTATTATTTCCTCATTAAATGGCCTTGGTGCCTTGTCAAAAATTATTGGGCCATATATGGGGAACATTGATTTCTAAGCTCTTTATTCTACTCTGTTAGTCTTTGTGTCTTTCTTTATGCCAGTACTACACTGTTTTGATTACTGTAGCTCTGTAGTAAGCTTTGAAATGAGGAAGCATGAATCCTCCAGCACTGCTCTTTTTTAAGATTGTTTTGGCTATTTGTAGATCATTAATATTTCATATAAATTTTAGAATGTGTTTTTTTTCTATTTTTGCAAAAAATGTAATTGGTTTTTTGATAGGGATTGTATTGAATCCATAGATAGCTTTTAGTAACATTAACATCTTAGCAATACTAAGTCTTCCAACCCATGAACATGGGATGTGTTTTCATTTATTTACGTCTTCTTTAATTTCTTTCAGTAATATTTTATAGTATCCATTGTAAAGTCTTTCATCTCCTTGGTTAATTCCAAATTATTTTATTCTTTTTGACACTATTATAAATGGAACTGTTTTTGTAATTTCCTTTTCAGATGTTCATTGTTAACATATAGAAATACAACTGATTTTTGTGTGTTGACTTTGGATCATTCCACTTTGTTAAATTCATTTATTAGCTCTAACAGGATTTTTTGGTGGAATCTTTACAGTTTTCTACATGTAAGATCATATCACCTGCAAATAGAGATAATTTTACTTCTTCCATTCCAATTTGAATGCCTTTTATTTTTTCTTCTTGCCTAATTGCTCTGGCTAAAATTTCTGATACTAAGCTGGATGAGGTGGCATGCCTGTAGTCCCAGCTACGTGGGAGGCTGAGGCAAGAGAATTGCTTGAGCCCAGACGTTTGAGTCCAGCCTGGGAAAAATAGCAAGATCCCAGTCTCCAAAACAAAAACAAAACAAGTACAACTTCTAATACTACGTTGAACAGAAGTGGTAAAAGTGGAGATCCTTGTCTTGTTCTTGATCCTAAGGAAAGCTTTCAGTCTTTCACCGCTGAGTATGAGGTTTGCTGTGCATTTTTTATATATGACTTTTATTGTGTTGAGGTAGTTCCTTTCTATTCCTAGCTTGTTGAGTGTTTTTTTTAATCATGAAAGGGTGTTGTGTTTTGTCAAATGCTTTTTTTAGATGATCAACTAAGATGATCATGTGGTTTTCTTTCCTTCATTCTGTTAATGTGGTATATTACATGGATCGAGCTTTGTATGTTGAACAATCCTTGCATTCCAGGAGTAAATCTCACTTGGTCATTGTGTATAATCCTTTTACTATGCTGCTGAATTTGGTTTGCTAGTATTTTAAGAAATATTTTTGGCCGGGCGCGGTGGCTCAAGCCTGTAATCCTAGCACTTTGGGAGGCCGAGACGGGTGGATCACGAGGTCAGGAGATCGAGACCATTCTGGCTAATATGGTGAAACCCCGTCTCTACTAAAGAATACAAAAAACTAGCCGGGCGAGGTGGCGGGCGCCTGTAGTCCCAGCTACTCAGGAGGCTGAGGCAGGAGAATGGCATGAACCTGGGAGGCAGAGCTTGCAGTGAGCTGAGATCCAGCCACTGCACTCCAGCCTGGGCAACAGAGCGAGACTCCGTCTCAAAAAAAAAAAAAAAAATTTTTATATTAATGTTCATAATAGATATTGGTCTATAGTTTTCTTTTTCTTGTAGTGCCCTTGTCTGGCTTTGGTATCAGGGTCATGCTGGCTTCAATGAATGAGTCGGGAAGTGTTTCCTCCTCCTGAATTTTTTGGAAAATTTTGAAAAGAATTGGCGTTAGTTGTTCTTTTAATGTTTGGTATATTCACCTGTAAAACCATTTGGTCCAGGGCTTTTCTTTGTCAGGATATTTTTGATTACTGATTCAATCTCCTTACTGATTATAGGTGTGTTCAGATTTTCAATTTCTTTGTGATTTCATCTTGGTAGGCTTGGTGTTTCTGGGAATTTACACATTGCTTCTAGGTTTTCCAATCTCTTGGTAAACAATTGTTTGTAGTACTCTCTTATGCTCCATTTTATTTCTCTGGAATTAGTAGTAATGTCCCTATCTTCATTTCTGATTTTAGTAATGTGAGTGTCCTCTTTTATTCTTAGTCTGTCTAGCTAAAGATTTGTCACTTTTGTTCTTCTCTAAGAACTAAGTTTTGGTTTAGTTTTTCCTATTGTTTTTCTGTTCTCTCTTGTTTATCTCAGCTTCAGTCTTTATTATTTGCTTTCTTTCTTTCTTTTTCTGTTTTTTTTTTTTGAAACAGAATCTCACTCTTGTCACCCAGGCTGGAGTGTAGTGTTGTGATCTCAGCTCACTGCAACCTCCGCCTCCTGGGTTCAAGTGATTCTCCTGCCTCAGCCTCCCAAGTTGCTAGGATTACAGGCCTAAACCACCACACCCACCTGATTTTTGTATTTTTGGTAGAGACAGGGTTTCACCATGTTGGCCAGGCTGGTCTCAAACTCCTGGCCTTAGATGATCTGCCCACCTCAGCCTCCCAAAATGCTGGGATTACAGACATGAGCCACTGTGCCTGGCCATTATTATTTGCTTTCTTTGCTAGCTTTGAGTTTAGTTTATTCTTCTTTTTCTAGTTCCTTAAGTTGTGAAGGTAAGTTGTTGATTTTAGATCTTTCTTGTTTTTTAATGTAAGCATTTATACTCATAAATTTACCTCTTACAACTGCTTTTGCTATATTACACAAGTTTGGGTATATTGTGTTTTCATTTTCATTCTTCTCTAAGTATTTTCTAATTTCTCTTCTGATTTTTTCTTTGATTCATTGGTTGTTTAAGAATGTGTTGTTTAATCTCCACAAATTTGTGCATTTTCCACTTTTACTTCTGTTAGTGACTTCTGACTTCATTCCATTATGGTAGGAGAAGATACTTTGTATGATCTCTATCTTTTTAAGTCTATTGAGACTTACATTTTGGCCTAACATATAATCTATCCTGGAAAATGTCTCATGTGCACATGAGAAGAATGTGTGTGCAGTTGTTGTGTAGACTATTCTATATATTTCTGTTAGATCTGTAAGGTTAGCCGAGAGAAAGGACGAGAGAGAGAGAGACCCAAAGTCAGTCAGGCAAGAAAGTTTATTAACGTGCTGAGCTGCTCCACCACAGTCAGAGAAGGCAGCCCTGAGCTTACAAAATGAGGGGTTCCTATGGGAGAGAGAGACTCTGGGGTTGTTTGTTGGTTAACTTTACCACATACCATCTCATGACTTGCTTACAATATAGGAATTTACAAGACGGTGTAACTTAGGTTTATCCATGTTTCTTGTGACCTCCCCTATGCCACCTGGAGGGCTGTAAGCAAGTCTGGTGACCTTGCTGTAGCACCTAGATAAAGGTCCAGGAATGCAGCTGCAGAGTATTCAGGGTAAGGGTCAGCTGCGTTGGGTGGAGGTGGAGGGTCCTGGGGGAGCTTGTCCCTAACAAGATCTAGTTGGTTTATTGTGTTCTTATCTCCCATATGGTTGTTCTATCCATTGTTGAGAGTGGGGTAGTAAAGTCTCTGACTGTATTGAAGAACTATGTCGTTCTGCCTTCAATTCTGTCCATTTTTGCTTTATATATTTTGATGGTGTGTAATTGGGTGCATAAATATTTATAATTACTACATCTTCCGGTTGTATTTAATCTGGAGGTTCACACATTTTTGTGAGTTTTATCTCCTGGAGCTCTAGTCAGGTTCTCAGAGCGAATATCTGAGAAAAATCTTCTCATGCTTCCAAAAGGGGAAGGAGAAAAAAGAATCATTTCAAAATACTCCAGAACGTTATGTTCTCTCTAACAAAGTCTCAACGAAAATTATTTAAACAGGGCTGGGCGCGGTAGCTCAAGCCTGTAATCACAGCACTTTGGGAGGCCGAGACGGGCGGATCACGAGGTCAGGAAATCGAGACCATCCTGGCGAACACGGTGAAACCCCGTCTCTACTAAAAAAAAATACACAAAACTAGCCGGGCGAGGTGGCGGGCGCCTGTAGTCCCAGCTACTCGGGAGGCTGAGACAGGAGAATGGCATCAACCCAGGAGGCGGAGCTTGCAGTGAGCTGAGATCCGGCCACTGCACTCCAGCCTGGGTGACAGAGCGAGACTCTGTCTCAACCAAAAAAAAAAAAAAAGAAGAAGAAAATTATTTAAACAGAATCTAACCTGCTGGGGTTTGTTGATGATAAAAGTCAAATACTATAAAATATATAAAGAGATTTATTCTGAGCCAAATATGAGTGACCATGGCCCAGGGTAGTCTCAAAAGGTCCTAAGAACATGTGCCCAAGGTGATTGGATTACAGCTTGGTTTATTCATTTTAGGGAGACAGAAGCCACAGGCAAAGACATAAATCGATATATGTAAGATATACATTCTTTCGGTCCAGAAAGACGGAACATCTTGAAGCAGGGGCAGGGACCTTACAGGTGATAGGTGGATTCAAAGAGTTTCTGGTTAGCAATTGGTTGAAAGAGTTAAGCTTTATCTAAAGAGTTGAAGTCAGCAGAAAGAAATGCTTGAGTTAAGATAAGGGTAGTTGTTCTTGTTATGCAGATGAACCCCCTAAGTAGCAGGCTTCAGAGAGAATAGATGGTAAATGTCTCTTTTCGGATCTTAAAAGGTGTCAGACTCTTACTTAAATCTCTCCTGGATCCGGAAAAGACCTAGAAAGAGAAGAAGATTCTCTATAGAATGCAAATTTCCCTCGCAAGAGACAGCTTTGCAAGGCCACTTCAAAATATGTCAAAGAAATATATTTTGGGGTAAAATACTTTGATTTCCTTCAGGGCCTGCTATCTGTCATGTGATGTCAGGTTGGAATTTGGTATTTTATTGCTACAGTCTGTTTTGCCAGTCTTATGATCTCTATTTTAATGTTAATGCTGATCAGTAGTGTATAAACTCCAAAGGTAGGGTGTATAACTAGGCATGTCCAACCTCCCTTCCCATGATGACTTGAACTAGTTTTTTAGGTTTCTTTGGGATTCCCTTGACCAAGAATGGGGGTCCATTTGTTCCAGTAGGTAGTCAGACATAAGCAGGGCAGGAGAGGGACTCCTCCACCAGGAATGTTAGGTGACCATCAGGTAATGGTCAGGTGTTGTTACACTGTCTCTCTAAAATAATAATTGGTTGCTGGGTGTGGTGGCTCATGCCTGTAATCCTAGCACTTTGGAAGGCCATGGCAAATGGATCACTTGAGGTCAGGAGTTCGAGACCAGCCTGGCAAATATGTGAAAACTCATCTCTACTAAAAAAAAATACAAAATATTTAGCCAGGTGTGGTGGTGGGCACCTGTAGTCCCAGCTACTTGGGAGACTGAGCCAGGAGAATCACTTGATCCCGGGAGTTGGAGGTTACAATGAGCTGAGATCTTGCCACTCCAGCCTGGGCGACAGAGAGAGATTCTGTCTCAAAATAAAATAAAATAATAATTGGTCAAGGTGTTACCAAGGAAAGGCAGTCTCTCTATAGAAAAAAACCTGAAACTGGTGATCAGCAGCTTCCCAATAAGATCTCAGGAGTCGGGTGAGTGGGTTCAAGCATGTGTACTAAGAGGCAAAATGGTGGAGTTTAACTGGTGTTAACAGACGACCTTCTAGGAACACTTGACTGGTAAGGGAAGAATGCCTCAAGTGAGCATGTGTACGACTTCAGTAAACTCACTGTGCATGCTCCCCTCCCAAGTGCTGGCAGGCCACTGCTCATGTAGACAGCCCACCCCAGTGGAAGAATTAAAGGAGAAGAAACACAACCCCCAGGAGTATGCTGCTCTATAAAAATCCCAAGTCAAAGGTCAAACCACATATTTGAATCTCTCAAGTCACCTGCTTGGTCCTCTTCCAATTATACTTTACTTCCTTTCCTTCCTGCTCTAAAACTCTTTAGTAAACTTCCACTCCAGCTCGAAAACTTGCCTTGGTCTCTCACTCTGCCTTATGCCCTTTGGTCAAATTCTTTCTTCTGAGGAGGCAAGAATTGAGGTTGCTGCAGACCCAAACGGATTCACCACTGCTAACATCCTTTGGTGCCATGTGATTTAGATACATTCCTTAGGGCTAACATACTTTGGTGCTGTCTGACTTGGATACGTTTCCTAGGGCTAACATAGTCGCCCGACATTCCTGGTTGGGGAGACCATCGCCTGCCCTGCTCATGTCTGACTAACTACCTACTATAATACATTCAGCCAATTTTGGGGGTTAGAATTTTATTTTTGATGTACAGGTTTTTCCAAAGACCAGCCTGTCTGGGAAGAGAGACGAACCCAACTCTAACCCCCTCTGGCTTTCCATGTGGAAGAAGGGAAATATTCAATTCCAGCCCACTGAGGCCATCCTGCTCCACCTAAGTCGGGGTAAACACTGAGAAGCACTTGTAAAATTCACAGTCCAGGGGCACAGGCTCACCAAAAGACTGAGCCCTAATCATAGGACTGGAGAACACTTCCCATATCCTCTCACCTTACCACCACATCACTAAAGGCCTATTTACAGAATATCTTATTTACCCAGTACGTCATGTCTGGCTGTCAAGAAAAAAATACAAGGCATACCAAAAGGCAATAAACAAAAAACCAGCTGGGCGCGATAGCTCACGCCTGTAATCCCAGCACTTTGGGAGGCCGAGGCAGGTGGATTATGAGGTCAGGAGTTCAAGACCAGCCTGGCCAACCTGGTGAAACCCCATCCCTACTAAAAATACAAAATTAGCTGGGCATGGTGGTACACACCGGTAGTCCCAGCTACTCGGGAGGCTGAGGCAGGAGAATTGCTTGAACCTGGGAGGTGGAGATTGCAGTGAGCTGAGATCACACCACTGCACTCCAGCCTGGGCAATAGCGCAAGACTCTATCTCAAAAAAAGGGGGAAAAAAATGGAAAACAAAAAACCAAAACAACTACAACACAACAACATATGATTTAAAGAGACAAAGCAAGCATCAGAACCAGCCCTGTTGGGTAGGGATGTTGGAATTATCAGACCAGGGATTTTAAGCAACTTTGAATTAACACGCTAAGAGCTCTACATGCAAGAACAGATGGACAATGTAAATAAAGAGATGGAAACTCTAAGAAAGACTCAGCAAGAAACGCTAGAGATAAAAACACTGTGACAGAAATGGAGAATGCCTTTGATACGCTTATTATAATACACTGAACATGGCTGAGGAAAGAATCTCTGAGCTTAAGGATATGTCAGTAGAAGCCTCCAAAACTGAAAAAAAAAAAAAAAAGAGAAAAAAAGACTGAGAAAAACAAAACAGAATGTCCTAGAACTGTAAAACAACTGCAAAAGGTGCAACATATGTAATGGGAATGTCAGAAGAAGAAAGAAAGGAACAGAATAAATATTTGAAACAAGAATAACTGATAATTTCCCAAATTAATGTCAATCATTGAACCATAGATCATTTCCCAAATGAATTTCAGACATCGAACCACAGATCACAGAAGCTCAGAGAACACCAAGTATGATAAATGCAAAAGAACAAAAACTCAGGCCGGGCGCGGTGGCTCACGCCTGTAATCCCAGCACTTTGGGAGGCCGAGGCAGGTGGATTATGAGGTCAGGAGTTCAAGACCAGCCTGGCCAACCTGGTGAAACCCCATCCCTACTAAAAATACAAAATTAGCTGGGCATGGTGGCAGGTGCCTGTAGTCCTAACTACTTGGGAGGCTGAGGCAGGAAAATGGCATGAACCCAGGAGGTGGAGCTTGCAGTGAGCCGAGACAGGGCCACTGCACTCCAGCCTGGGTGAAAGAGCGAGACTCCGTCTCAAAAAAAAAAAAAAAAAAAAATTCTACCTAACCATATCAAAACGAAAGATGAAGAAATCTTGTAAGAAGCCACAGAAAAATAAAACCTTACCCACAGAGGAGCAAAGACAAGAATTACATCTAACTTCTCCATAAAGGTTCTCCAGAAACCGTGCAAGCGAGAAGAAAATGAAGCGAAATATTGAAAGCATTGAGGGAAAACTCCACCAAACTAGGATTGTGTACCCTGTGGAATTACTCTTCAAAAGTAAAGAAAAAATAAAGACTTTTTCAGGCGAACAAAAATTGAGGGAATTTGTTGCCAGGAGACCTGACTTGCAAGAAAGATGAAAAGAAATTCTTTAGAGAGAAGGAAAATCATATAGGTTAGAGGCTGGTCACGGTCGCTCACACCTGTAACCCCAGTACTCTGGGAGGCC
>NW_012115600.1:169960-203069 GCF_000951035.1 Colobus angolensis palliatus
AAACCCCATCTCTACTAAAAAATCAAATATTAGCCCAGCGTGGTGGCAGGCACCTGTAGTCCTAGCTACTTGGGAGGCTGAGGCAGGAGAATCACATGAACCCAGGAGGCAGAACTTGCAGTGAGCTGAGATTGCACCACTGCACTCCAGCCTGGGCAACAGAGCAAGACTCTGTCTCAAAAAAAAGACTTGGTGAGTGATTGAGGGTTAGAGAGAGAAATGTCTGTGACAATTTCCAGGGGTCCGACCTGAGTAAGCGGGCAGAGAATGGCAGGTGGGCTATCATCTCGGAGCTAGAAAGCCTGAGGGGAGAAACAGGCTTGGCTGGGAAATCATCACTCCCGTTTTGGATCCGGTAAATATGACGGGCCTGTGAGCCATCTCAGTGGAAATGATTCCGTCCTTCTAAATGTGAGTGCCTTTTGCCTTAGGGGCAACCAAGGCAAGGGATTCATAGGGTCAGGCCCGCAGAAGTGCTACTGTTGTCTGGGCAGCCCCATTGGAGCAAGGCAGTCTCCCTCCTCCTCAGCGTTTGTCATCTGGGATGGATGAGCAGGCAGGCAGTTGACCTTTCTGAGTCATTTGGCAAATTCCAACAGCAGCCTCATCTGAGACTGTCTGGTATCCACTGGGGAAGAGCTGAAGACTGAGCTTCATTTGGACTGGAGAAAAGGTAGTGAAATTCTAACACTTAGAAAGCCAGGAAAGAGAATGCCAAGGCCCAGACACCTACTCGAACAAATAAAAAGCATATGTCGAGCCTCCAGCAAACTTCACTTCCACAAATAACACCACTGCCTTGGGGAACAGCAGAGACATTTGACCGGACAGCAGCTGTGCAGAGGGTGCTATTTAAAGACTCAGCTTTTGCAGCCCAAGGACTCTGGGCATAGGATTTGATTGGAATGTGGAGAGAAGACAGCAAAACTGAGGAAAGAACCAGCTTTGGGGAAAAACGTCACCAGGTGGTTGGCTGCTGATGTGAACCCTGAATATGTCAAATGAGTTCATTTTAATAAAATTATGTTGATCTATCTCTCTTGGAATAAATTAAATGTGTTAATTCATGGAAAGCACTTAGAACAATGTCCAGCACATAGTGCTTATTGCATGGAAGCTGTCATTATTATTGTGATTATCTCCCTATCAACCCATGTAAATAAGCCCAGAGTTGGGAGAAATTCTCATCTATAATGATATGTTGCTGCTCAGTGGTAGGATTTATGCAATTCTGTTTTACTCTTTCTTTTGTGTTTTTCTGTAATCCTTGAATTCTTTATAATAAACACATTTATTTTGTAAAACCCAAAAATTATTACCACAGGTTGAAAAAAAGTGCAGACTCTGGAGTCAGACCTCCTAGGTTTAAACCCTAACTCTACTATTTAGTAGCTATGTTTCTTTGAGCAAATTATTTACCCCTTCTGAGTCTGTTTCCTCCTTTATAATATGGGGTAAAAATGTTACCTACTTCATTAGATGGTTACAAGAATTAAATGAGGTAATTTAATTAAAGGGCTTGGCATGGTACTTGGCAGAACGAGTGAGATAAATGATTGCTATTATTAGCAGGAGAAGTCGTGG
This sequence comes from Colobus angolensis palliatus, assembly GCF_000951035.1. NCBI lineage: Eukaryota > Metazoa > Chordata > Mammalia > Primates > Cercopithecidae > Colobus > Colobus angolensis. The sequence continues at coordinate 171,545 of NW_012115600.1, forward strand.
TGGTTGTGTTATTTCTTTTTTTCTTTAAAAAAATTTTTTTTTTTGAGACAGAGTCTTGCCCCGTCGTCCAGACTAAAGCGGAGTGGCGCGATTTCGGCTCACTGCAACCCCCGCCTCTTGAGTTCAAGCAATTCTCTTGCCTCAGCCTCCCGAGTAGCTGGGATTACAAGCCCGCACCATCATGCCCAACTAATTTTTTTTTGTATTTTTAGTAGAGATGGGGTTTTACCATGTTGGCCAGGCTGGTCTTGAACTCCTGACCTCAAGATCCGCCCACCTTGGCCTCCCAAAGTGCTGGGATTACAGGTGTGAGCCACCATGCCTGGCCGGTTGTTATTTATTACTACGGCCAGGAACATGTTTTGTTGACCTCAGTGTTCTTGGCATATAGTAGTCACTCTGGAAATAACTGGAAGTTTAGTAGAGGTACCTCGGGCATCTTACACAGGGTGGTGGCATGGGAACACTCTTTTCCAAAGCAGAAAAGAGTTGAAAAGTTCTCAACCCTCCCCGTCAAAGTCAAGGTTTGGGTCCTTCCGGTGATTGGGAAGCAGAAGTTATTTCTCCGCAGCTGTCAAAGCTCTGTGAGGAGAGGAGGCCCTTAGAAGGTCTAGATGGTCTAGCCATTGTCCTCTTATTCTTCCATACCAGACCAGCCAGAAGCCAGAGCCATTGCTCTCCATGACCCTATGTCATTCTTCATGAACTGTAGGCAAGTCAGCCCCATGAGAATTTCTGTTAAAGCAAAACCTTAAGTAAATGGTGATGGGGAAACTGCAGTCATTGATCCATTGACTGTGGGTATGTGTGTGGGGTGTGTTGGGGGATGTCTAAAACAATCCCCTGAGGGAAAGATTCCTTTCCATATTTTCTAAATATTTTATAATAAACATGTATTCACTTTTTAAAATTAAAAAAAATTATAGAAAGCCTCTTTTTTGTCACTGCTGTCCCAATAATTGAGTACACTTGGTGGCCACTTTTCCTTTGCTCTCTCCGTTTAGTCCCCATAGTATTTGAAGTCTTGTTAAGTGGAACAGGAGGGACAGATGGTGCCTGAAAACTTATTCCTTTTGAGACTCCTGAGTTTCAAGGCATCTGCATTGACATACAGCACACTGGCAATGATACTGTGTTTTAAAATCCATTAATTCGATAAATAGTTCTCTTTTTTTTTGAGACGAAGTCTTGCTGTTGTTCCCCAGGCTGGAGTGCAGTGGCGTGATCTCAGCTCACTCCAACCTCTGCCTCCCGGGTTCAAGCGATTCTCCTGCCTCAGTATCCTAAGTAACTGGGATTATAGGCACCTGCCACCATGCCCAGGTAATTTTTCTATTTTCAGTAGAAACGGGGTTTCGCCATGTTGACCAGGCTTGTCTGGAACTCCTGACCTCAGGTGATTCGCCCACCTTGGCCTCCCGAAATGCTGGGATTAGAGGCATGAGCCACCAGGCCCACAGCTCACACCTGTAATCCCATTAACTCGATAAATATTTCTAGAGTACCTACTATGTGCCAAGCACCCTTCTAGGTGTTTGTTTGCTAAATCTAGCAATCCTACGTTCCCACTAAAAGAGAATGTGAGGCTGGTGGAAATGAGGGCTTAGGAGACACAACAGCTGTAGGTGTGGTTCCAGTGACTACAAAAGTGACTGAATATCAGCTACAGTAAATCCGACCCTGAATGTAACAGTGACATGAGTATAATAGTGAAAGTGACTAATTGGACACAAGGGTATGAGGACAACTGTGTACCCTGAAGGGGCCTGTTAAATACTGGCTTGACTGTGTGGCAGAGAAAGTGGCTGCATGACAATGACAGTGAAAACAACAGAAAGGGCAACAGCTGGGCAAACACAGTGCTATTTTGAACAGAACCGTTTGAAGTTTATGGTCATTGACAGTAGCTGCATGTCAGACAGTGACAGTAAATATGATCGACCGGGAGACAGCAACTATGCAAGTGACAGTTCTGCCCAGTAGATTGAATTTATGATGTAAAACGGTGATGGGGTGAGTCAGTCTGCCAGAGACAGCTCTCGGAACGACTGAATATTGACATTGCGAATGGAACAGCTATAACCACAGAGGAAGCTAGACATTGCACTAAGACGGCTGTATTTGGGTGCGTAACTGGCAGGGATAGAAAAAGTGGCTGCATGTCAGTGGCAGGGTGACTGTGTTCAGTGGGCCAGCGCGGAGGTGACTCAGTATGATACTGCTAGATCTGATTTAAATGTTTGTGTAAGGAAGGTGGCAAGGGGACGCTTCAACGAGGAACGCATAGTGTGTGAGAAGGAAAATGAGCAAAAGAAAAGCTAGGGCTAAATCCCCAAGCCCCTAAATCCCAAAATTGGGAGGTGCGAGAGGCAGGATCAAGATGCCTCCAGGCACCTTCAGCCCACCGCACCCCACCGGCGCCAAGCATCTCCCACAAAGAGTGGGACGCTGGGGACGCGGCTCAGGTTGCCTCTCCATCTCGCACGTGAATGTGTTGTTTTGGAAAAACGAAGCCTTTTGTGTTCACTTCCTTGCCATTCTTGGAAACAAAATCCTAACCCTAGTGCTGCCCAAGCGAGAGACTGCGGAGCTCCATTACAACTTTCCCTAGAGCCGGGCACGGTGGCTCACGCCTGTAATCCCAACATTTTGGGAGGCCTAGGCAGTTGGATCATCTGAGCTCAGGAGTTCAAGACCAGCCTGGCCAACATGGTGACATCCGGTCTCTACTAAAAATAGCAGAGAAAAAAAATTAGCCGGGCGTGGTGGCGCGCGCCTGTAATCCCAGCTACTGGGGAGGCTAAGGCAGGAGAATCGCTTGAACCTGGAAGGCGGAGGCTGCAGTGAGGCGAGATCGCGCCATTACACTCGCCTGGGAAACAAGAACGAAACTCCCGTCTCAAAAAAAAAAAAACAACTTTCCTCAGGAAGTGTGGGGAGGGAAGGAGGGCGTGGCCAACATTAGAGGTCAGAGAAGAGCCTAGCAACCGGCCGGCCCCGCGGTCCTAGCATTGGTGGAGAGCGAGCGCGTGACGTATACCCCGCCCCCAGCACGTGACCGCGGCGCGTGGGGCAGGTCGGGCTGCCCCCTCCCCTCTGATACCCATTGCGCGCCGGCCTCAAGATGGCCGCCTTCTGGCGTCTCCGGCGCTGTTGAATGGCGAAAGCTTTATTGTTCCCTTCGGGCAGGAGTGTTCGTGTCCTCTATGGCGCTGTCAATAAAGAACGGCAGTTTGAATCGGTGCTGAACAGGTAACCATAGAAACGGGGCTGGGACTCCGCGTGGAGACCCTTTTTGCAGCGGAGGCCCGGTTGCGTCCTAAGTGAGGGGTGTACACAGACCCTTCCGCGTGGCGAACCCGCGGGACTCTGCCGAGTCACAGCAGCCTCACCTACACCCCGGACGTGTCCCCACCGGGGCGGCCTGCATCCCTAGCGCAGGGTCTGCTGTAGAATGCAGAGGAGAGAGACCGCGGGGACCCACTCAGGGCGCCAGGCCGGGCCTGACACCGCCTGGGGCCTGTTGTCGCCCCGCACCTCCCTCTCGGCACGTCCAGAGGCCTCTTGTCGCAGTCTCACTCCCCCTCCCTTCGGGTCCCTTCGCCGGGCGTCAGCGGACTACGGCCTTGGGCCTCATCCATCCCGCTCTTCTCTCTTCCCCTCTCGGTCTTTGTTTACATTTTCAAATGGTTGGGGGGAAGAATATTTGATGTAATTTGAAAAAGTTCTATGAAATCAAGTCCATAAATGAAGTTTTATTGGAACACGACCATGTTCATTGTTGATGTATTGTCTATGGCTGCTTTCCTGCCAAGAGGGCAGATTTGAGTAGTTGCGCAGCCGTTGCTTGGCTTTAATCGGCTGGCTCACAAAGCCAAAACTATTTCTTTCTGGTCCTTTACAGCAAACGTCTGCTGACGCCTGCCCCAAACACAAGTAGATTGGATCAGTGTTGTCATCCAGCTATTCCTCTCGTCCCTTCTCCTGGAGTGGGAAACGAGTTAAAACTTCGAGATGCACCGAGAGCGCTTTAGTTGACAAACACTCTGGCTTCCCTTCTGGTCTTAGTATTCAGAATTTCTCCTGCTTTGAATAGCAGTGATACCATGCAGCTAGTGCTACAATGAACCAGGTGCTTTATTTATATTCATACAAGTGTTGTTGTACTTTATGACCTCGCTTTATAAGTAAGTATGGTATTTCCATTTTACAAAAGAGGAAGAAGTTGGTTCTGAGTGGTTAAGATATTTATAGGTGTACTAAGTTATAGGGCTGCCAAATTGAGCCCGTCCCTGGGAGCCCCCTGCCTGATGGCACTGGTCAAACTGTTTGGATTTTATTCTTTCATGTCTTTTCTACCTGGAATTGTTGGCTCTTCCCTGGAATTGTACCCAGATCTTTGTATGGTTAATGGAGATTTAATTACAATCTCAAAGTGCATTTTTTTTTTCTACTTAGCTAAATCATCAAACTTCTGCCCCTCCTTTCTAATATAAACACTTTTCTTCTATGTCAGTAGTCCCCAAACTTGGCTATTCATCAGTGATTTAACAAACAGTTTCAGAACACCGCATGCATGTACGCATGCATTCATTAATCAGTTAGTGTTTGTTGAACACTTACTGTGTACCAGAGACGTTTCGAATTCCTGTAAATACAGTGGTGAACAAGACAAACACGATTTCTGCCCTTCCATGGAATTTAAATTCTGTATGGGGCTTGGACAAGTGGTATACAAGTAGACAAATATAATTTCAAATACAGCTGTAATAGCATCATCATAGTAAAATTAGTAGTTGCTATTTATTGAGTGATTATTTTGTGCCAGGTACTGTGCTAAGTGCTTTATTTATATGGACTATCATTTAATCCTCACACTAATACTATGACATAAGTAGTACTAGTATTACCATTTTACACATAGAGGAAACAAACTCACGGAGAAGAGATGTTCGAGGTTACATAGCTAATGCATTCAGCTGGGAGCTGAAGCTAATCTGATCACACTCGCCACCCTGTATTGTTTCATCTGTTTATTGTCTTTCCTAGTAGTTTAGGAGGTCCTTAAGGGCGGGGACCACACCTTACCTGTTGTATCCTCAGCTGCTAGCCAGTACCCATAACCTGGTGTTTGCAGGTAAATACTAAGTAAACAAATCCAGGTCATTCATTGAACAAGTTTTTCTTTTCTTTATTTTTTTGAGATGGAGTCTCACTCTGTTGCCCAGTCTGGAGTGCAGTGGCGCAATCTCGGCTCACTGCAACCTCTGCTTCCCAGGTTCAAGTGATTCTCCTGCCTCAACATCCTGAATAGCTGGGACTACAGGCATATGCCACCACGCCCAGCTAATTTTTTTTGTATTTTTAGTAGAGATGGGGTTTCACCATGTTGGTCTTGAACTCTTAACCTCAAATGATCTGCCCGCCTTGGCCTCCCAAAGTGCTGGGATTATAGGCGTGAGCTACCGCGCCCAACCTCAAACAAATATTTTAGTGTCTCCGTGTACCAAGCACCACTGTCTAGGTCCTGTGATTACCAGAGTGAGCAAGATGGACCTGGGGCTCTGTTCTGGAAGCTAAAGCCTAGTGTCAAGACAGGAAAGAAATAACAAAGTTATTCCAAATTATGGCAACGCTCTAAAGGAAATAAAACAGCGCCGAGAGAGACACTAAACTGGGAGACTCACTTTTTCTCTGGGTGGTCGGGGAAAACCTGTGTTAAGAAAGGTAGTTTAAGCTGAAACTTGTTGAGTGACAAGGAACTAGGCTGGCAAGAAGGGGAAAGGGAGAGACGAAGCTGGGAGGAAGAACTTTTCAGCAGGTTCGGAGACTAAGGTGGGTAACAACTTGAGATGTTGGAGAACTCAAAGGGAGTCACTGTGCTGTGGTTCACTGCTGTGCTCAGTCCGTGGCCCTGAACCCAGCTACTACAGAGAGAACTGCATGCCCAAGGGCAAGTTACAGATTAGTTACCTCATCTGGCAAATGTGAATGATGGTGCCTCCTCAAAGGGTTGTGCAGATTAAATAAGAGAGACTGTATTCATAGCTATGGTATTTTCTTTTTGTTGTTGTTACACATATTGCTGAATAACTAAATTTAGCTCCAAATGGAAACTTTATAAAGTGCTAATAACAAAAATCCAGAAATACATTACAGACAAAATTAAGAATGGGGGATCCATTTAAAAATAGAAGCCCACTACTTTTTATCTCCGGAAAGAGGGGAGCAGATCTTGTTTTTTCTTAGTGTTTCTGCTTGGAGAAGAACTTCTCCAAATGGCATCTAATTTTTTTAAAGCCAAATTGTACAGCTGTCTATGCAGAACACTTTTCAGCATTTTAGTGTTTTAAGTTGGAAACTACTTGTGTTCCTCCATCAAAGGTGTATTTATTCTCTTAAGGCATTCTAAACAAATGTTAGACTTCTTTTAGTTGGTGGCAATTTAAAAATTTGTTTGCAAATGATTTCAAGTTTCCTCCAAAAGTTTTCAAAATAATGTCACATACCCTAAAACAGTATGGCATGCTTTGAAGCAAATGGCAGGCTTTTTGAATAAGTGAAAAATAGGATAATGTTTGGGTTCATAAACGTAAGAAATCAGAAGCAATAATAAATCAAGGGAACTATGTAAGAAGAACAGCATGGCAAGTGTCACTCTAAACTCTCCCCGGTAACCATATTGCACATGTCATCAGAAGACACAATCCAGCCCTGCAAACGTAGCAAAGAACTGGACAGAGAGTGGCATGTTAGTACAGTGTTAAACAGCACGCCTGAATTAAATTGCTGTTTTAGGTTTGGGTGGGACCTTTGCATCTAAAGTATTACAGTTTTACTCTGTGATTTGCATCTGTTGGGTTCCAATAAAGAGCAGGTGCTAACACTAGCTTTGAAGGATAATATGAAACTGCAAGAAGAGCCAGGGCATACCAATTTGTTTTTCAATCTATTTTATTTCAGTTCAAAGCATCATTGCAGACAGGCAGTCTAGGAAAATGAGCCACACTTTGGCAATACTCACCTGCTTTTGGAGATTGAGGAAGACTGAGTATAACCCAGGTGTGGCTTGTTTTCTTGGACTATCTGTCCGCAATGATGTTTTGAACTGAAATAAAATAGATTGAAAAACAAATTGGTATGCCCTGTTGCCTCATACTGAGTATTTACATTACCCTTCTGGAGTACTGCCTGAACCAGCACCTTGGGGGAAGGCAGTGACCCCTCAGCCTCTTTCAACTCTTCAGCAGAGTGAGCTCTTTGATTTTCACAAGGAAATTAAATTGGGATATGTGGTTTTCTGGATCTCCAATAGTCTGCCTTCCAAAGCCATCATCTGGATAATGTGGAGAAAACAAGCTACTAACCACATAGAGGAAATAATTAAATACTAAGGGCATTGAAATTCAGAGATGAGATTGTCACTTTCTGTAAGTCTTGCAGAGAGTGCAGTATTTCATTTGCAGAGAGCATACAGTTTTGAGACTCTGGCAGCCCTCAAGAGAGAGAAGGATAAGGAAAGAAAGCCAGCTTTCCTTACATTTCCCTAATGTTGTTATTTAACTCCAAATCCTCAAAATTATGATGCCACGTATTTCATTTCCTCACATAAATGTATTATACTGATCCATGTAAGTCAGAGATTGTTAATTTCAGGGTAAATGGTTGAATTTGAAGAGACCCATGAATCCTTTGAAGTTGCCTGCAAATTTGTGTGAATGTCATTTTTTTCTGGGGAGAGAGCCAGTTACTTTAATCTGATCTCAGAAAGGCCCTTGACCCTTTAAAAGGTACAGAGCCATTTAAATCACATGTTAACACCATCTAACTGAAGGCATGATGAGAATCTCCCCTGAAACCAGGTGCTGTTTCACTGCTCTGTAACCTTAACCTCAGAGTTTAAGTCTTATCAGTCTTTGTTTTCTGTCTAAAGTGGTCAAGCATAGTTGAATGTTTGTGTAATGTAGGTATCTACCCAATGAACTGCTTCATAAATGCCTTAGAGATGGTTGTTAATTTACGTGAGACCAGTGAGATGTGGACCTATTGTCTAGGCAACCTCGTTAGCAGATATCATAACGTTTCTACTGATAGAGGAAAGGAAGAGGTGGTGGAATTCCACTACTTTGTTTATAGGCATCGGCTGGTTACAGGTGGAGTCAGTTCCTCAGACTCAGGAAAGTTGGGTTAAAAGGGAAAGAAGGCTGGGCACAGTGGCTCACACCTGTAATCCCAGCACTTTGGGAGGCTGAGGCAGGAGGATCACTTATGCGAGCCCAGGAGTTGAGGCTGCAGTGAGCTATGAGCAGACCACTGCATTCCAGTTGAGACCCCCCCCTTTTTTTTTTTAAAGGAAAGAAGAAGAGGGGAGGGGATAGACTTGAGGAAGCAGAGGAGTAAAGAAAGATAGGCTGTTTCCCTGCATTTGTCCAGAAGAGTCCCCTCCCTTTATATCTGTGAAAAGAAAGAGCTTCTATATTGAGACAAAACCTATCTGAGAACTTAAATAATACTGGGACCTTTGAAAAAGTCAATTCATAAATGTAATTTCTGGTTTTATTAGTACCCAAAGGGAAACAAAAACAAGAAAATATCTTTACCTTAGGTTATTCTGTAAAACTGGTACCTCAATAGAAAACTCCTATAGGCCAGAGTTTGGCTCATAGAGTGTTTAAAAAGTAGTTACTTCCATTTAAACATTAGAGATTGTCTGTCTAACTGACCCCTGGAGGCGTTTGCATGAGTGACCTCTGCTGCAGGCACTAGCGTGGTTCTGGAACAGGACCAAACAATAGAGGATGCTTTATGAAAGAAAGGGGCCAGGAAGGATGAGGAAATTAGAAACAAAGGATTATAACTGTAAATAATAGCTTTTGAGGCTCCAAATATTGATATTTGTTGGTTAATATTCGTTAGTTAGTGTTAGCTATAGTGGGGTTATTTTTAGTGTTAAAGGTGAACAATAGGTGATTCTATTTCTTATTTTGGGAAAATACTGTAAGAGGTAATCTAACCTGCTAGTTCATCCTGTTTCTCAGCTTTCTAGGACTGGGGCCTGACCACTGAGTCTTCCTGAGTTTGCTTTCTTGACTCCTTTTGCTCCTTGTCCCCATTAGCTCCGGAAGATGGTCTTCAGGGCATTGGCAGCAGTGAGTTTGCCATCTTTCTTCCACCTGGTACTTCTTCCTGGTTCTTAGGGTCAGTGGAAGGCACCACAGAGTTGCCAAAGGCAGAAACCTGGGAATGGTGCCATGATCTTCTCTCTCAGCACATATTTAGTTAGGCTACAAGACTGTTGATTTCTTCTACCCTTTCTCTTCCTTTGGTTAAAGCTGCTGTAATCTCTTGTCCTGGATTATGAAACAGCCTTCTAGTTGGTCAGCAGCTTTCAGCTTCGCTGCTTTCCAATCTGTTTGGTACACTGTTACCAGTGGTCTTTATAAAGCACAGATCAGAATATGTGATTCCCTTGCTTTAAAACTCTTGGATGGCCTGCCTGCCCTTAGGATGGCCCAGCAAGTGCTACCCTCCAACTCTGGCTGTGCCTGTATCTCAAGCCTCATCTCTGAGCAGCCCCTCCTCCCACAACTCACCTTGTATTGAGTACAAGTTGAAATCTCTCAGCGGCCACAGGACTTCATCCTTTCTGGGGCCAGTGGGTCACATTCCAAGGCTTCAAGTCTGCTCCTTCTCCCTGAATTTCCCTGGTGGTGGCATCAACCAGGCCAGTAGCAATGCCATTATCTACACTGACCTTTATATTACTGAAAGCTGTTTGGGTTTTCTGTTACTCCATTTGTCCTTAGAATATATGCTATTTGAGATGTGCAGTCAGATATTGTCTTAAAGTCACTTGATGTAATTATCTTCTGTGTAGTTGTATCACCAGCTTCATAAACAGGCTCTTTTTCTTGAATACTTTTTTAAAAATTAATTTATTTTGAGACTGGGTTAGGAAACTGGCTAATTTTTATATTTTTTGGTAGAGATGGGGTTTCTTCATGTTGCCCAGGCTGGTCTTGAACTCCTGGCCTTAAGCAATCCACCTGCCTCGGCCCCCCAAAGTGCTGGGATTACAAGTGTGAGCCACTGCGCCAGGCCGTCATTTGTTTTAAACTTTAAGGATTGCTATTAAAAATTAAGTTCCTTTTTACCAAGAAGTTTTTATTTCATACCTAAGCCCTTCTTCTCTGTTTCTCCTGTCTTGCTAACAAAGTAGGCTGTTAAAGTTTTGGGGTTTTGCCAATCTGTCAGGTAAGAAATAATATTTCAGTGTAGCTTAAATTTGTTTTTTCTTTTTATGAGATAAAGGATATATCATGTCTGTGATACAAATTGCAAATATATTTTTCCAGTTGTCATATGCTTGACTTTGTATATATTGTTTTATTGCTATCCAAGTTTTGTATCTTTATATAGTCGTGTTTATCAGTCTTACCATGTATTGCTTTGGATTTGCAGTCATAGTTAGGAAATTCGCACCACTCTCAATTTATGGAGAATCCAGTTATATTTTCTATTAGTACATGTATAGCTTATGGTTTCACTTTTCAAAAAACATTTAAGACTCTCTATTTTCTTCTAATACATGTATGGCTTATGGTTCCACTTTTTAAAAAACATTTAAGAGTCTGATCCATTTGAAATTTATCTTAGTATTTGGTTTGAGGAAGGATCTGATTTTATCTTTATCTCAATGGCCAGTCAGTTGTCTCAACAGTACTTATTAAAAACTTTTTTCGGCCGGGCGCGGTGGCTCAAGCCTGTAATCCCAGCACTTTGGGAGGCCGAGACGGGCAGATCACGAGGTCAGGAGATTGAGCCCATCCTGGCTAACACGGTGAAACCCCGTCTCTACTAAAAAATACAAAAAACTAGCCGGGCGAGGTGGCGGGCGCCTATAGTCCCAGCTACTCGGGAGGCTGAGGCAGGAGAATGGCATGAACCCGGGAGGCGGAGCTTGCAGTGAGCTGAGATCCGGCCACTGCACTCCAGCCTGGAGTTTCATATTGCTCTTTTTCAGGGTTTTCCTGGTTGTTTTTGCTTGTTTATTCTGGCATATGAACTTAATATATCAATTTGGTTTCAAGAGGAGATGACTTGATGGTATTTTTATTAGGATTGTGTTACATTTTATAACATCTTTACAATATTGACTCTCCAATCCAAGATCATGCATGGTCTGTCTTTTCATTTGCTCAAAGCTACTTTGGTGATTTTTCAGGAGTGTTACATGTTTTTCCTTACAAAAAATCTGTATGCTTCTTTCGGTTTATTAGACCTTAACATTAAAAAATAATAATTCTGTTTAGAATCCCTCTGGAAGATCCTGGAGAAGTTTTACACACCCACATATTCTAAACATTTTGCATGTGACTTCAGATGGTTCCTGGATACCTCCCGCTTAAAGCTCATCCTATTATATTGTTCCCTAAATCCCCTTTTGTCCGCCTTCATCTCTTTCTCACTCTCACCTCTTAGCACTGTGTCCTGCCTACAGTTCAGTCAGAACATATTTGCTGAATGGACGAATAAAGTAGTGAGGGGAGAATGAAGGTGGGTGAAAGAGTGAGAGCCTGTCAGACTCTATTTGGAAAGGTTGTCCTTATTGTACTTCTAAGTCTGCAGTCATTGATTCACTGGGTCATAGTACTTGGTTCTCCTCTTTCCTCCATTCCAAAAAATTTTTTAAAGTTCTTGTGAACTTTTAAATTTTCATAATATTAAAATATAGTAATTCATATCTTAACATTATATAATGTTTCACATCATGTTGATAATAGTTACCATTTATTGAACACATTCAAAATACCAGGCAGTGTACCAGGTATTTTACGGTATTGTTTCATGTAACCCTCACAACAACTAAGCAATAGGTATTATTACTGCCTTTTCTAAAAATTATTAAGAAAATTTGCAAATATAAAAGTGAGAGTAGCATTATGAGCTCCCATATACATGTTAACTTCATTTTACACTTGAGAAAACAGGTTTTGAAAGGTTAAGTAACTCAAGTTTACAAAGCTAAAGTCAGATTTAGAACCCAACTCTTTATAGCTCCTTATTAAAAATTGTTTTTCAAATTTTAGGCTCTAACTGACCAGGGAAGAGCAGAAGCAAAGGAGAGAGTCAAGAGCCACTCTTCAAACTAGTTTAGTATTATCGAAGACTCTAATAGTAGTCTTCCCATCTACAAATTCACACTCAGATACTTCCGTCTCTACTGACGGCAGACAGTAAGCCCTCCCATCTTTCCCCCTTTACTGCTTCTCATGTGCTCTGCTCACTCTGTCTTCTGTTTCTCTAGTTGTATTACTACACTCTGATATTGGTTGGTTTTTCAAAGGCTTGCCACTGTTTTGCATACTTACCTCCTAGTATGATGTCATGAACATAGTGGGAACCAATACATTTAAATTAAATAACAGTGAAACTTGCTCTTACTCATTTTGCCTATAAGTTTGGTGTGGTACTGTTACTTTTGAATGTTGCTCTGAAGGCCTGGCAGTCATTAAATTTGACCACCCTAGACACAAGCTGCTCATTCAGTTGGTACTCTGCTGTCACCTCTCCTCAGTTGTAGTCAGGTTAAAACCAGAGGGAGACTTGCTAAGGTCAAAGTCCAAGACAGCAGAATAATTGGCCCCTAGAGTTCTGGGGGTGTTTTTTTCTTTTCTTCCTGGGCAGTAAAATGTTGAGGATGAAATTTTCATATATTCCTTTGAACATTTTTGAGCAAATACTATGGAATCCCATAGGCTCTTTCCCAACATTAGCAGCAATAGAGAAGTCATCCTCTTTTGCATTTTTTTGTTAGCTCCTTAAGTTAACCCTCTTGTCATACTCCCTGGTGATGGAGGGAAATAGAGAGATGAAAATACTTCCCACTTCTTCAAAGACAAAAGAAAAAGCTTGTAACACTAGGAGGAGACGAGAAAGGAGTTGATCTGTGAAATGTACACAGAGGGTACTGAAGGCTGAGTGATCTGAGTAGTGGGATAGGACAGTGTTGCTGGAAGTTGGGGGTCTGTAGTCTCTTCAGTGCTCTGGTACTTAACTACAAAAGTGTGAGAAAAGAAGGATTTAAGATGAAAGTGGTCTCTTCTTCCCAGCTGTGCCATAAGCTCCTTGAGAGCAGGGATTATGCTGAATTTCTTCTCTGTGTAGTGCCAAGCCTCAGTTAAGGGCATTTGGCTGAGCTCAGTGACAATCTGCTGGATTGACAAGCACATTTTGTTCGCTGATAGGGCTAGGACACAGCCTTGGGGCCACACTGGGGCCACATGGACTCCCACATCCTTCGCTGCCCTGTTACCAAGGTACACGGCCTTGAACAGAGAAATGAGACTCTTCCTGTTACCTATGGCTTAGATATGCATTCTAATTGGAATGCAAAGAAGACGACATTTTGGAAAAGGGAAGAAGAATGAGTTTGGGAGGTTAACAATAATAGCTAACTTGAACAAGTAGGAAGTGGCAGGGAGAGTTGCGGTATGTGTGTGCAGTGTCTCACATACACAGAATAAGTAGGCTCTACATCCCCATTATTTGTTCTTATTTAAAAACCACTACATTTACAGGGTATCCTTGTAATGCCTCTGAACAGAGAAGTTATCAAAAAAGTAGGAGAAAGAGTCTAAGGTTAAGAACTTCACCGCTTTTTACATTTTAAAGTTTGGGCAGTATCACTCAGTGGTCAAAGTTTCGGCTCTAGAGTCGGACAGCGTGAGTTCACTGACTGACTCTACCACTCACGGGCTTTGTGATTTGGAGCAGGTCATTTAATCTCTCTAGGCCTCCACTTCCTCAGTTGAAAGTGGGGTTAATAATAGTGACTATCTCACTGGCTTTGCAAAAATTATTTAAGGTCCCCAATGTAAAGTGCTTGACACAATACCTGAGATATAATAAATGCTTGATAAATGTTAGCTATTATTGTTAACCTCCCAAACTCACTCATTCTTCTTCCCTTTTCCAAAATGTCGTCTTATTTGCGTTCCACTTAGAATATATATCTAAGCCATGGGTAACAGGAAGAGTCTCATTTCTGTCATTAATGAACTGGAGGATCTTAAAACACTTTACATTTCAAGGCTATGGTTTCCTCATCTATGAAATGTGGGAATTGGGCCAGGTGATTTCAAAGTCCTTTGCATCTTCTAATTTTTAATGAGTTTAAGGTTTTGTATGAAATCTCTGATTATAGCCCAGCACTCTTGTTATGAGAAGTCGGACTCTCCCCACTTTCTGTCTTTCCTAGCTGAGTCTCATTCCAGACCAGCTGTATGAAATGAGCAATGTAGTTGTCTGTAAATTCCTTTCTTTTTAAAAAAATTCTTTTAAAAAAAATTTGACATATATATAGAAGATACATAAGTAACTTGAAAGCGATGAAGCAGAATGACAAAAAGCAAATACTTGGATAGGTGTATTTTTATGCTTCCTTTTCCAAAGGTAATAACACCTAACATTTAGTGACTGTTAACAATGTTACAGGAACTGTCCTTTATGTGTATTGACTCATTTACATGTGGTAGCTTATTCATACAACTACCTCATGAAATAAGCACTAATATTATTCCCATTTTACATAAGAGAAAACTAAGGCCAAGAGAGTTAAGCAACTTGACTAAAATTCAGCTGGTAAGAGGGGCAGAGCTGGGGTTCATGCTCCTGGCTATCTCTAGAGCCTGCGCTCCAAACCTTTACTGTGGAGCACGTAGCCACTGGCATCACAGTGCCTGGTGTGTTATTCTTTAGTTGCCAGGGCCGCTTAATTTTTGCATTAGATGGGTATCTGTGAGTTCTGGAATTTGGTATTGTATTAATGTGTGGCCCAGATTTATTCCCTGATGAAGAAAAGTGTATTATAATCAAGTTGACGAAAACTTAGATATCATCCATGTTTTCAGGGCAGAACAAAATGCCTGTCAGTACCAGTGACAAAGCCAAGGGTCTTTTTGATACCTAAAGAGGTTGGATTTGAAAGCATTGGAGTGGTAATTGCTTGTTGAGACTCTTGACTGCAGGATGGAAAAGTTGGCCTTAAATATAATGCAGTCACAATCTCTAGTCATTCATTAGATGCATGTGTCACTCAGGAGATTTTGCAGTTTTGTCTGTAAAGAGTTATCTTGGATGAACTACTGGATCAGAGCAGCATGGCCTGGAAAGACACCTAAATCTCTCAGAGCCTCCTTCTGTTATAACAGCCTTGAAAATCGCTTGTTTCTATGAATTAGTCAGAAGATAAGAGGACATAAGCAGTTTGTTATGTTGAACATTTTGATGTTTTGCCTCATTGTGTTTTGTAGAACACCTCAAAAGAAGTTTCATTAGAAATTCAGAGAATCTGGAAAAATAAATTAATTGAAAAGAATGGTTATTGTAGGCACATCAGGAATCAGATGCTACCTACCGGTTTTGAGATGTAGAAAACAACCTTTCTAGTGATCCTTAACCTTCTCCATGTCTATCACCTTGAGAATCTGTGAGATGGTAGTGGTGGGGCAATGATCATGATCATGGCAGCTAGCAGCTCATTATTGAGTACTTACTACGTCCCTTTCCTATAGTGTCAGTGCTTTAGGTGTAACTCATTTAATCTTCCAGCAGCCCAATGAGAAAGGTACTATTACTATCCCCATTTTGTAGATGAGGAAACTGAGCTCCTAATAGGTTAGGTAATTTGCCCAGGATTACACACTTTGTAATTGAACATTCAAGATTCACACCCAGGTAGTCTGGCTCCAGCTCCGGCCTTTAACCACTAAGCTACATTGCTCATGAAAGTCGTGGGCCCTTTCCCCTAGAAAGTGTGTAGTTGGACAACATCACATGTGCAGTAATTTGAAGAGCTTCTGGACCCTTCTTCCCCTATCCAGTCCATCGATTTGGGTTCAAACCCCACCCTAGACTTACATAAATTCCTTTTAGGCAGAGATTACGTCTTATATCTGTGTTTGGTACATAGTAGGAGCTAAATAAATGTTTAATGAATGAATGGTATGTTGGAAATGACACTAGCTTTAAAGCCAGCCCCACCTGTCTGGGTTTTTATTCTTAAATTTCCTGTTATAAAATTTATATAGGTTTACTGTAGAAAATTTTGTAACATAGACGAAGAAGAAAATAAGTCTCCCATAATGACAGTACCTAGGATAACCACTTTTAGCATTTTTCTGTATTTTATATATTTTCAAATGCAAATGTGTATGTGCATACACACATATTTTTAAACCAAATTGGAATTATACATGTATTCAGTTGCATGCTGGTTGTTTTCTTTTTAGTATATTGAGAGCATTTTCCTGTGTCATTAAAAACCTTCAAGTGCCTTTTTTTCTCCCCCAAAAAATATTTATATGTAATTTACATACCATACAATTTACCATTTTAAAGTGTACAGTTCAAATGTCTGTGTAACTGTTATGGGATCTTGAGGGTGTTGATTTTCTTCCTGGAAACCTCTGTTGGCCATTGGCACCTTCACCCAACCTCTTGTCCTGCATTCGGGTATGCAGACAAGTGAAGGGTGAAGAAAACAAAGAGGAACTTTATTTAGTGTTAGAACAGCTCAGAGGAGACCTGTGATGGGTAGTTCCCCTCTGTAGGCAGGCAGGTTGTCTGTTGAGTGTTCAGCTCTCAGTAGAGAGGAGGCCCTGGAGAGGGTAGCCCCTCTCTGCTTGCTGGTTGACTAGAGGAGGCCCTGGAGAGGATAACTCCTCTCTGCGGGCTGGTCATTTGGTGGTCTCTGCAGGTCTCTGAAGTTCTCAGCAGAGAGGGTAGCTCCTCTCTGCAGCTGGTCATTCCATGTCTCATCCCATGCCTGCTCAGCTCTGGCCGAGTCTGGGGCTTTTATGGGCCTCAGAGGGGAGGAGGTGTGGTATGTGCCAGTTGGCCCATGGGTGGCCATGGGCAGACCTGGGAAAAGCACCAGTTCCCACTCTGGTCAGTGGGACTGGCAACCAGGTCCCCAGCCTTCAGGCCCCTCCCTGGCCTGAAGAAGGGACCTTACTAGGACCTGCCCTCTTCTACCTGGGACTCTGTCTGCCTACTGTTGTTCCTGGTGCTCGGACTCTGCCTAACTTTGCTCCCAGATTGAGATTGGAGTGGGTGCTGATAGCAGGGAGAAGCCAAACAGTGGGGAGAGGTGCTTCTGAGCCTGTGAGGGTGGGGCCTTCCCAGACCCCCAGGAATGCAGGGATGCCTGAGTCTGCAGCCATGGTTTGGGGGGTTGCAGCTGCCCCATGTGAGGCAGGGCTCCTGCCTGCTCCTGGTCCCCTGAGAGCACAAGGAGGCTCAGATCTGCAGCCACAACTTGGGTGGCACTCTTGCCTGCTCCATGGGGCATGTAGCCCTAGCCAGGCCTCCTTGCTTCAGCTGGGATGATGGCAGGCCGACTGGATTGGCTGCCACCATCATAACCATCACCACTTTCCAATTCCAGGATGTTTTTTATCATTCTGAAATCCCCCCGTACCTGTTAGTAGTCACTTCCCATTTACTCTTCCCCAAAGGGTCTGGTAACCACTAATCCATTTTCTGTCTCTATGGATTTGCTTATTCTGGACATTTCATATGAATGGAATCATATACAGCAATATGTGGCCTTTTATGTCTGGCTAAACTGGCTTTTACTTAGCATAATGTTTTCAAGATTCATCCATGTTGTAGCATATATCAGTACCTCCTTTTTATGGATGAATAATGTTCCATTGTTTACATATACAATGTTTTGTCCATTCATAAGTTGATGGACATTTAGGTTGTTTGCATTTTTTGGCCGTTAGACTTAATGCTCTAATGAACATGAATGTACAAGTTTTTGAGTGGATCCATGTTTTCACTTCTCCCAGATGTATACTAGGAGTGGAACTGCTGGGTCATATGGTGTCTCTGTGCTTCGCTCTTTGAGAAACTGCCAGATTGTTTTCTACAGGGGCGGTACCATCTTACGTTCCCACCAGCAATTCCGTGAGGGTTCCAGTTTCTCCATATCCTCAGCAACACTTGTATTTTCTGTTTTCTGTTTTATTTTATTATACCCATCCTAGTGTTACCTGAAGTGCTATCTCACTACAGTTTTGATCTGCATTTACTAATGACTGATAATGAACATCTGTTCATGTACTTATTGGCCATTTTGCCTGTCTTTGGAGAGATGTCTATTCAAATCCTTTGCCTATTTTAAAATTGGCTTATTTGTCCTTTTAGTTGAGTTGTAAGAGTTCTGGATACTAGATTCTGATATGCCGTATGTATTCTGAATACTAGACCTTTATCAGATATGTGATTTGAAAATATTTGTTCCCATTCTGTGCATTGTCTCTTTACTTTCATGATCATGTCCTTTGATAAACAGACGTTAAAAAATGTGATGAAATTTGATTTATTTATTTATTGGGAGGATTACGTGTTCTTTTCATGTCATATAGAGAGCCCCGTTTTATGGCTGCATAATATTCCATACTATGGCTGTATGTCATATTTACTTTAAAACCTCATATATTTAAGTTTGTCTCCAGGGTTTTTTTTTTTTAACCATTAATACTATTGCTGTGAATATAGTGTACATAAATATTTCATTGCATCTCTAATTAATTATTTCTGATAGATTCCTAGAAGTGATTCTAAAAGGCATAAACATTAACATTTTTTTCCTGCTACTATCATAGATTTCTCATTCCTTTTTTATCTGGAATTATACAACTAGTATACAAAGTAACTCCGGTAAAACATTCAAACAGTGCAAGTAAAGTATACCTTTCCCCACCCTGCAAATTCTCATGTCTCTAAGGACATTTTTATAGCTTTAGGTGAGCAGATTACTCCCAGATTATTTACCAGCCTTGTTTCCTAAAAGTTTTACCAGTTTATACTTCTATCAGCATTGTGTGGGTACCTAGCTCACTGCTCCCTCTCCTGTGTTATTAGTGTAAGTAGTTTTGTTTTTGTTTTTTTGAGACAGAGTCTTGCTCTGTTACCAGGCTGGAGTGCAGTGGCATGATCTCTGCTCACTGCAATCTCTGCCTCCCTGGTTCAAGCAGTTCTCCCACCTCAGTCTCCCGAGTAGCTGGGGTCACAGGTGGGCACCACTATGCCTGGCTAATTTTTGTATTTTTAGTAGAGACGAGGTTTCACCATGTTGACCAGGCTGGTCTTGAACTCCTGACCTCAAGTGATCCTCCCACCTCAGCCTCCCAAAGTGCTAGGATTACAGATGTGAGCCACTGTGTCAGGCCTGTTCCCCCCCCCCAGTAATAGCAAACTGGGCACAGTAGCTTATGCCTGTAATCCCAGCACCTTGGGCGGTTCAAGCACACTTGAACCCAGGAGTTCGAGAGCAGCCTAGGCAACATAGGGAGACCCTGTCTACAAATCAAAAACTTAGTCAGGTATAGTGGCCCATGCCTGTAGTCCTAGCTACCTGGAAGGCTGATGCGGGACAATTGCTTCAGCCCAGGTGGTCAAGGCTGCAGTGAGCCAAGATCGCACCACTGTACTTCAGCCTGAGTGACAGGGCAACACCACAAAAAAAAAAAAAAAAAAGAAAGAAAAGAAGCTAATACTTATTGAGGATTTACTGTTGATAGTCACTTTGCTAAAGCAATTCAGGTGCATTCTCTCATTTCATCTGCACACCAAAACTATTAAAGATGTTAAGGCTCACAGTGATTAAAGTGATATGCCCAAGGGCACCGAGTAAGTGTTCAAGTTAGTCTGCCAAATCTGAGTCCATGGTCTAAAACGCTATTTCACAGTTAAATACTATCACTGAAAAACTTTTCTGATTCCATGTTTTAATTTGTGTTTCTTTAATTATTCACCAGGCTGAATTTTTTAATCAGTTTATTGACTTTTTAAGTCAGTTTATTGACTTTTAATTTTTTGTGAATTATCTGTGTTTTTCTTTTTAAAATTTAAATGTTAAAATTTTCTTTTTTTTTTGGAGACAGGGTGTCGCTCTGTTGCCTATCCTGGAGTGCAGTGACACAATCATGGCTCACTGCAGCTTCGAACTCCTGGGCTCAAGTGATCCTTCTCCCTCAGCCTCCCAACTAGCCTATAGGCATGTGCTACCATGCCTGGCTTTTTTTTTTTTTTTTTTAATTTTTTGTAGAAATGGGGTCTCGCTCTGTTGCCTAAGCTGATCTTGAACTCCGGGGCTCAAGTAATACTCCTGCCTTGGCCTCTCAAAATGTTGGGATCATAAGCATGGGCTGCCATGCTTGGTGTCTCCTGATTGATTTGTATAATCTTTCTTTTTTGGTTTGTTTGATAGGGACAGGGTCTTGCTCTGTCACTCAGGCTGGAATACAATGGCACGGTCATAGCTCACTATAGCCTTGACTGCCCAGGCTCAAGCAGTCTTCCCACCTCAGCCACCTGAATAGCGAGGACTATAGGTGTGCTCCACCACGCTTGGCTAATTTTTTTTGTTTGTTTGTTTAGAGATGGAGTGTCACTGTGTTGCCCCAGGCTCGTCTTGAATTCCTTGCCTCAAGGGATCTTCCTGCCTTGGCCTCCCAAAGTGCTGGGATTACAGGTGTTGGACTACTGTGCCTGGTTGTCACTTACATGCCATGAAGTGTTCACTGGTTTATCATTTAATTTTGTTGATGGTGTTTTGTTTTAAAGCTTATGTTTTTATGTAGTCAAATCCTTCGGTCATTTGTGAATTTCTTGTTTCCTTTATGTGTAGAAAAGCCTGCTCCAGTTAGTTATGTTTTCATTAATGTATTACTTCTTCTTTCTTTTTTTTTTAAGAGACACAGTCTCACTGTATTGCCCAGGCTAGAGTGTGGTGTCTGTTCGCAGGTGTGATCAAAGAGCACTACAGCCTTGGCCTCCTGGCCTCAAGCCATTCTCTTGCACCAGCCTCCTAAGGAACTGGGACTACAGGTACATGCCATTGGACCCAGCTGTATTATGTTAATAGTCACCTAAATGTTTTTGAGGTCCAGTCACAAATCCACCTGATAGTTCTTTGTGTGTGTGTTGATGGAGTCTTACTCTGTCACCCAGGCTGGAGTGTAGTGGCGCTATCTTGGGTCACTGAAACCTCTGCCTCCTGGCTTCAGGCAATTCTCCTGCTTCAGCCTCCTGAGTAGTGGGGATTACAGGCACCCGCCACCACGCCTGGCTAATTTTTGTAGTTTTAGTAGAGACAGAGTTTCACCATGTTGGCCAGGCTGGCTTTGAACTCCTGACCTTAAGTGATCCGCCCACTTTGGCCTCCCAAAGTGCTGCTATTACAGGTATGAGCCACTGAGCCCAGCCCAACCTTATAGTTCTAATGGCAGTGGATTGGGAAATTTGCAATCATATGTTTGCATATATTTTGGGCAGTTTTATGGCTTAAAGATAGTTATTTTCTTGCTGAAAGAGCTATCAGTGGTTGAATTTTAATCAACATTCAAAGAAAAAAATGATAAACAGGCTGTGTAACCAGCCTAGTGCTTCAGCAGTATGTGAGATGCATGGAAGCCCTCCCCACTGAAGCCCTGTTATGTGTGCTTAGGAGTTTGGTATCTTGGTTCAAATACTGGCTTAAAAGCTCATAAAACCTAGATCCTGGTTCTGGCTCCGCTGTTGGCTATTATAGATTTATGACTTGAGCAGGTCACTTGATTTTTATCAGTTCTTTCATCTGTAAAATAATAGGACTGAATTACATAATCTCTAAGGATAATTCTAGTTGCATAATTCTGACTGTTATCCTTCTGATAAGGAATCATTTCATGTATGTTTGGTATCAATAAGTTTTTTTATAAAGTTTTAAGTGGATTGAAGGAAGGCAGAGTAGTAACAAGTGAATGAAGTGTGTGGGAGAAAGGAGCGGGTGAGGGAACAGAGAAAGGAAACGAGGAATGAGTCTGCCACAGCCAGTGTATGGCAGATGGCCCAGAAGGAAGCTAGAAGAGGCATACATCTGAAGTGAGTTGGGAGCTTCATTGGGCTTAGGCTTCTTAAAGGAGGAGTAGTTCTGATCTGGTATAGATAGATGTCCCGAGTGTCAAAAGAAAAGCCTATAGTCAGGACCAGTAGAAGGTACTCTGAGAGAAAGAGACTGAAAAATTGGCACATAGTCATCACTGTTAGATACCTGCCAAAGGTTATCTCAGAGGCAAAGCAATGTGACTATATTAACAGAAACAGGAGCCACAGAAGAGTCTAGGAACCCCGTGATGGACGAGACATCACAGAATGTCAGTTAGCAGTGCCTGTGTGGTGTAGTTGGCCCTCAGGCTCCACCTGCCAGGTTGTGGGGCCAGGCATTTACTTTAATGGTAAAGACAGAAGCACCAGGCTCCCACTAAATGTTGGTTGCATACAGCTAACTTCCTTTGCTGTCTTCTGTGATTCTGAAGAGACTTTCTGATGATATTTGACCTTGCCATTTGAATTTTTTCACAGATAACTGCAAAGCATAGGTATATTTCTCCTTGTGAATTAAATAATTGCCTTTCTGATTTGCGCTTCTTCTGTGTCTAGATAGTGTTATCCAACCTCCTCAAGTTCAGTTAACTTTAAGACTTTGACAGGATAAGGTTTCTGTATCGGCAAGGTTGACAACCAAACTAGGCCTTTTGGTAAATTAAGTTGAAGCCATCTTGGAAAGTCTTTTGACTGCCAGCCAGCTGGCCTATTCCAATAGCACTCTTTCCCAGATAACATATCACCATCCATCCTTTAGCAGAGACTAGCAGAAAAGACAAGGAGACTCAAATGCAGGCACTCCTGCCAGGCTACCCAGCAGTCCATCCCTGCCTGTGAGAGGGGCTGGGGAATGATGGCAGTGAGCCCAGAAATCCTGTCAGCCAGAGAGATGAAGGTAGTAGTTAAGAACACGGAGCCAGACACATCTGCATTTGGGCTCTGCTCAAACTTATTAGCTGTGTGGTCCTGTGGGTTATATAACCTTGCTGGACATTAGTTTCCTCATCTATAGAATAGGGATATAATGGTATCTGCCTCATTGGGATGTTAGGGGAATTAAATGAGAAAGTGTGTGGAAAGTGCTTAGCACAATGCCAGATATTATTACCATGATAGAGCAGTTGATGACCTTGCCAAAGGCATTCGAGAGCCTCAAGGATATGAAAAAGGACAGAGACCAGTAGATTGGGCAAAAAAGATGTTTTAATCACCTCCTATTCACCCCATCCAAAGACAGGGGGGTTCCCATCGTAGGGTTATGGGGATGCTGAACACATGACACCTAACAGTGGACAGATGAGCTTGACAGCTGTAGTCACATATACTCACAGCCTGGAAGCTGGGATACCACACGTCACGTAGGCTCACATGGGAGTTGCACTCAGGAGCAGAGTAAGCCACCGACGAGGGGCTGTGGGAAGCAGCCTTTCTAGTGTCAAGAGCGGTTGGTGCCCCCTGCTTCTGGCCAGAGGATATGATTGGCTTGTTTGAATAATTCGAGGGGCTGGCTGGGAACTGTAACCCACTCACTTCTCAAGAATAAGCAAGAGCTATACCTGGTTCCTTTAGTAAGGAGGATTGTTCAGCCAGGGGACCTTGTCCATGGAGCACAATGGGGAGGGGTACTTGTGGTAGGCCATTTGAGGCCCTCAAGATTGTACTAGATGTCAAGTAAGCATGTAACTGAGCTTTTTTTTTTTTTTTTTTTTTTTTTTTTTTTTTTTTTTTTTTAAGACAGGGTCTTGCTCTGTTGTTGCCGAGTCTGGAGTCTGGAGTACACTGGTACAAACATGGCTCACTGAAGCGTTGACCTCCTGGGCTCAAGTGATTCTTCCACTTGCGCCTCCCAAGTAGCTGGGACCATAGGTCCCACCACACCTGGCTAACTTTTTGTGTTTCTTGTAGAGACGGGGGTCTTGTCATGTTGTCCAGGCTGGTCTTGAACTCCTGGACTCAAGTGATCCTCCTGCTTTGGCCTCCTAAAGTGTTGGGATTATAGGTGTGAGCCACTGTGCCCAACCTCATATTGAGCTTTAATTTTAGACTTTACACCACAAGAGAGAATACTAGCCTTGAAATGCTGTTGAATACAGCTTTCAGGAAATCTGGATAGGAGGCTATGGAAGAGAAGTAGAGTTGTTTGATTCTGTGGGAGACGACAGATGGTATAGTGGCTAGAAAGGAAATGTCACAGTAGGTCATATATCATGTCATGAGCCAAGATTTCTTCACTGTGTTCAATTCAGCATATATTTATTGGCTGGCTGTACCACTGTAGGTCCTTCAAGGCTTAACTAGGTCTAGTTGACCACTTCCTAGATCAGGCGCAGTGTGTCCTGGCACAGGATCCTGTTAGGTCTAGTTACTTGGGCAGCAACTGGCCAAAGCCTGGGGCCCTAGAAGGTAGGCTACTGGAATGCATTCCAAAAGAGTTTGGGTTGGTACCAGGAGGCCACAGAGCTATTTGCCTAAGGCCTGCTTGTTTGAATCCTCCATGTCGTATAGATTTATTCCCAGAGCTACTTTGGACATTGTTTTTCTGTCTGGAGCCAAGGGCAGGTGCATAAGAGGAATTTGAGGGTGACTTGTGACTTTCTGGAGGTGAAGTGTTGCTTAAAACATAGTTGATAATAATTAGATGTGATTTGAGACTAGGCGTTGTTATATAGCACTTTGCTACTCAGAGATGGTTCCTTGGACCAACAACAGCTGGGTCTCCTGGAGCGTGTTAAAAACAAAGAGTCTGAGGACTCTTAGAACTTCTGAATCAGAATCTTTTCATTAGCAAGATCCGCAGGTGATTCTTATGCACATTAAAGTGTGAGAAACTGTTCTAGTGGATAAAGGGCATGAGCTTTCGGGTCAGACTGACTGGATGAAAATTTCTGTTCCTCTACTGATTTGCTGTATGTCCTTGGGTGTGTTACTTAACTTCACTATCAGGGGCTTATTTGTAAATTGGGTTTAACTGTCTTGCCGGCTTGTTAGTATTAAAGGAGGTGTATGGAGAAAGAGCTTAGAAACATAGTAAGGCACTTAAATATCAGTAGCTATTAGTGGTTATTTGAGAAATAATATCCTAGTATTATTTAGTAGAATATGAAAAGAGAGTGCAGGATATCGTTAGGGCTGACCCGGCCATGAGGTGTGAATTGGAGATTGAGAAAAACATGGTCTCCTGAGCGGATGGGGCAGTGGATGTGTTTGGCTCACTGACCAGTTGCCTCAGGATGAGACTGTAACTGCTCGTTTTAAGTAACCAAGTGTTGATAGCTATACTCTTAATGGCTTGTAAGCTCTTAGGAGGGAGAAATTATCTGCAAAAGTGGTAACTAAGTCAGCATTCAGTGAAGCCTTTGCATTATAGAGGAAAGAACCGTGTCTTAGGAATTGAAACCTGAGTTCAAGTATGGATTTTGCCATTTATTAGCTCTGTGGCCCTTAACAAGGCAGTTAACATCTCTAAGCCTTAGTCCTCATCTGTAAAATGAGGATAAGTGGGATTATGAGCTGTAAATCCCAGTATATAAGCAAGTGTTATTAGCATCATCCCTACTTGATATCTACAACAGAGCTCAGCCTCCCAAATCCACAAAGGTGAACTTTATGCCTGATTCACACCCTTTAGAATCTTCAGTGCTGGCATTCTTCAGAGCTGTTCTGGCTGCCTGGATTTCCCAATGACCAGAATAGAATGTACCTTAGGAAGGCATACAGGCCATTTGAGTATCGCTGCAAATCTTGGGGAGTGGAACTGAAGCACACTAGCATTTGGGAAGGAGTCACGATGACAGTGAAAGCATTTGAAACAATGATAATACATGTGTGAGATACTGTCATGAACCCAGGAGTGTAAAATACAGAAATCTGCATCTCTGACACCCCACATTGTTGCCTTTCAGGCCCTCAGTACAAGAGAACAGACCAAATGACAGCTGCTTTTGAACTTGAGAAATCTGGGCCTACTAAAAGCTACAGTCACCCTTTCCTAACCTTGCCAATCCTCCTTGTATTCTCAGAAATAATTGCTAGGGGTTCTCTTTTAACTTAACTGATTCCTTAGATACCTTACATTTTAAGTCATCTTTTTGTGTGTAGCAAACCCCCCATTTCTTGTTTCTGAATGTGTGATCTTTGCTCTAATTATGTTGAGAGTGCCTGTTATTTCACCTGGCTCTGGTTGTTTGTGAGCTACTAAGTAGCCATGAGGTTAAAACAGACTAGGATCAGAGAGCATCTCAGCCTCTCAGGACCTTAGTTTCTTCCTTGAAAAAGGAAGGAGATTGGACTAAGGTCATTTGGTCATGCGACAAGAGTACGTGATAGATAAAGTAATGAACTTCTGTTCGGTGAAAGCAATGAATAGGGCTCTCCAAGGTCCCTTTCAGCTTTCTGGTTCCAGCAGAGCCCAGGCCTCAAAATAGAAGTCAAGATTTTATTCAGAAGATAGGGATTACCAGTACCAACAATAAGAAAAAAAAAACAGGTAAGCGTGCATCAAGCTGGAACACCCAAAAAGATGTCTCAGACCATGGGGTAGGTCTGCCCATAGGAGGGTACAGAATTGCTAGGGGAGACAGAATCGAAGACCTTGATCAAGAGTTAGAATGACTTTTCTCTCTTGGATATTGAAATACGGAAATCCAGGTAGAGATGGGTCTAGCTTTTGCTTCATGAACTTCCAGTTGTTTATTGGGAGACAATATATGTGGGAAGCCTGTCACTCCTTCCTAGTGCTAATGTCTTTCCCTTATTAGTCCATTCTGCCGGTCACTGGCAAAGCTCTGCTTTAATTGTGCTGTTCCTAGTTCAGTGTGCCTTTCTCAGAAAGCAGGCGTTTAAGTTCCTCTGCCATTGTCTGGACTCAATGCTCCATACTTCCTCTTACATGGGTGTTTTTGGAGACCCACTTCTGGCCAGCCCAGTGTCCATAACAGCGATAGTAGTTACTTATCAGGTGCCTTTCCAAAGCCGGGTACAGTGCCAGTTGCCTGCAAGCATATGTTATTTCCAGCATATGTGCCAAGTATGTCTCTTTAGGTCTGGGTTCGTGTTTCTTCCTTTGTCTGCAGTTCTTTTTCTTTTCACCTTGTCTGTTGAAATTGAACCTTGAAATTACCAGCCTAGTCCTTCCCTTGCCACTCACTGGGATCAATCTGTTTTTTTCTTCTCTCCTTTTCTTCCTTTCCCTCTTCTTGTCTCTTGCCAGTTGAGCTAAGAGTTCTCTTTTCAGTCATTCCAGTGTTGGATTCAGTATTGGATTACCATCTCCCTGTGGACAAGGATCTTGTTTTACTTACCTTTCCTTTTGCTCCCACACAGCACCTAGCAAGGTACTGAGTAAATGGTGGGCAGTTGACCCACACATAGTTAATTATTTATGTATGTTACCACTGACTGGTATGAGGACATGTGCGTAATGCTGCCTGAAGACTTACGGGAAAATTAGTATAATAAATTGGAGAATATCAGGTCCATTCCCTGAGGCACAGAAGAGAGCCCCTTACCTTCTAGTAGTGGCAGCAAAAGCTTTTGTCTTGTTAGGAAATTTGCCAGCAATTGTGGATTACAGAACATCCACTTTATTGATTTAAGCAATGTATATTGAGACTGTAAATATTTAGTATTATTTTCCTCCCTATTCATTAAAGGGATTCCATGTTTTGTACAAACTGTGACTTAGTTCTCACTTGTACTTTTTCTGGTTTTTCTCCTGTGTGTGACTGTTGTTTCCTTATAACTTAGAGGATCCTCAAACTTTCTTTTGAGACAGAGTCTCACTCTGTCAGTCTGGAGTGCAATGGCATGATCTCAGCTCACTACAACCTCTGCCTCCCAGGTTCAAGTGATCCTCCCACCTCAGCCTCCCGAGGAGCTGGGACTGCAGTCACATGCCACCACACCTGGCTAGTTTTTTTGTGTTCTTTAGAGATGGGGTTTTGCTGTGTTGCCCAAGATGGTCTTAAACTCCTGGGCTCAAGTGATCTGCCCACCACAGCCTCCCAAAGTGCTGGGATTACAGGTGTGAGCCACCACACCTAGCCCTCAAACTTTTAAATCCTTTTTGGAAGTAGACAGAATAAAAATTTAAATGAATAAATATTGTTTGTGCTCCTTTTAGAAAGCTGGCCTAGTTTCTACTTTGTGTTGAATTCCCCTTTGTGTTTTGGGTCATTATGCGACACTTGGTTCAGCCAATTAAGTTTCCTCTTTCTAAGTATCTTTATTCTATATCAGTATAGTCTTTTCTTGAGGCTTTAATATTGTTCCTTTGAGGAACATTCATCTTTCTGGTACTCTTCTGTTGCTTAAACGTTCTTCCCATGGGACCTTTGACAATTTTCTCGAGCCTAGCAATTGAGTAAGTACTTAATAACATAATTTAGGCTCCCTCTATATGTGAGTCTACAGGACTTGAAGATTCCAACATGCAGTGTTCCACTACTGCTTTCTTACCTCTGGAAAGCCTCCTTTCACCACATGACATCTAGTGCTATATTCTGTCTCTTCCGTTTACTTTCTTGTGAAGACAGTTAGAAACAGTAAAATACGTATTAGAGACTTTTACATTTCAGTTGTGAGATGAGCAAAATATAGTTTAGCCTCTGTAGTGTATTTCCATAGCCCCCAAATCACTAGTGTATCCCTCATAATTATATATATTTATTTAATAACAGAATTGTGTTCCTGAAAGTGGTATGTACAGATTCTATTTTAATTGTTTATTTACAGATAAATACTTAAGCTATCATGTCAGATGGCTAGTTTCAAAACTGTTGAATGAGGATGATTTCACAGCCTTTCTCAGTACTCAATAATAAGAGCTAACACATATAGTGCTTACTATATGCTAGGCGTTGTTTTAAGTGTAAATACACCCACACGCTAATAAAGAACATAGAGCTGACTTTTAAGAAATACGGTCTTGGGAGGCCAAGGTGGGCAGATCACAAGGTCAAGAGATTGAGACCACCCTGACCAATGTGGTAAAACCCATCTCTACTAAAGATACAAAAAATTACCTGGACATTGTGGCACGCACCTGTAATCCCAAATACTTGGGAGGCTGAGGCAGGAGGATCGCTTGAACCTGTGAAGCGGAGGTTGCAGTGAGCCAAGATCGCGCCACTGCGCTCCAGCCTGATGACAAAGCGAGACTCTGTCTAAAAAAAAAAAAAAGAAAAAGAATTAATCAGAGGATCTCTGCCTTTTAACAAGAGACTTTAATATTTATATATTGTGATGACTAATGTATTTGGACTTATTTCTACCATCTTAATTAGCTTGCTTTCTTTTCTTTTTTTTTTTTTTTTAAATGGAGTCTTGCTCTGTCGCCCAGGCTGGAGTGCAATGGTGTGATCTTGGCTCACTGCAACCTCCACCTCCCAGGTTCAGGCGATTCTCCTGCCTCAGCCTCCCAAGTAGCTGGGACTACAGGTGCCTGCCACCACGCCCAACTAATTTTTATATTTTTAGTAGAGATGGGGTTTCACCATGTTGGCCAGGCTAGTCTCAAACTCCTGATCTCAAGTGATCCTCCCGCCTCGGCCTCCCAAAGTGCTGGGATTACAGGCATGAGCCACCACGCCCAGCCATCTTAATTTGTTTTCTGTTTACCGTACTTGCCTTGCCTTCTTTCTTCCCCTTTCCCACCTACTACTGGATTAATCACATTTTCTTTATTCTCTGTTATACCTCTTGTTTGTAAATATTCAGCTTCTATTCCCTTATATCCTTGTACATGAATGTACATCGTTTACTTAACAGAGGCTGAAGGTATTATTTTGTCGTCCTTGACTCTTAGAACACCCTGACTTTAGTCTCTCTCACTTTTTGTGTTGTTGATTTTTTAATTTCAGAGAGACAGTGGATTACAGTGTTTAACAGTAAAGAACTCCGTGCCAGACTGCCCAGTTTTGAACCCCACTCTGCCACATACTAGCTGTGTGGCCTTGGGTAAGTTATGTAACCTCTCTGTGCTATAATTTTCTTACCTATAAAATGGAGATGATGAGTACCCACTTCATACAGTTTTTGAAAGGATTAAATGAGCTAATACACACAAAGCATTTAGAACAGTGCCTGGCACATAGTAAGCACTCAATATGTGGTAGCTACTATGATTGTAATTATTCTACTTTGTTTTTAATCTCCCCTTCCCATGCTCATTTTTAAATGTTGGTACATTTTAGACATATTAACACATTAATGTTTAAATTGAGATATAATTAACGTACATTACAATAATCTTAAGTGTTCTATTTGAAGAGTTTTGACAAATATCTACTCTTGTAACCATGACCCAAAATAAGATGTAGAATATTTCCATTCTCCCAGAAAGTTTCTTGGTGTCTCTTTACATTTAATTTTTTTCTTACTCACACCATGTCTAGAACTTACACTGTCTGATTTTTATCATGGTAGATTAGTTTTGCCTATATTTCTACTTTCTATAAATTGGATCATATAGTATGTACTCTTTTGTTTCTGGCTTCTTTGACATAACATATTTTTAAAAATTTATCCATGTTCTTGCATGTATAATAGTTCAGTCTTCATTTTAAGACATTGCTAGTCAGTTCTTCAAGTAGGTGTACCACTTTACACTTCCGCCAACAGTGTATGAGAGTTCTGGTCATTCAACATTCTCACCAACATATGGTGTTACCAGTCTTTCTGATTTTAATTATTTTACTGGAGATGATGTTTAATAATTCTTTTGCTTGTTACTTGCTATTTTTTTCTTAATATTTTTATCCCTTTTTTCTGGTTCAGTTTCCTTCTTATAGTAATTCTTTCAGTGACAGTCTCTGAGTCTTTTATGTTTGTTTAAAAAGTTAGCCTGACTTGATAGTTTATCATATAGATACTTGGTTGATTGGCATTTTCCTTAATATTTGAAAACTGTTGCTCTATTTCCTTTTTACATCTATTATTATTAATGAGAAGTCTGTATCAGCCTTGTTGTCATTCTTTTGTAAGTAATGTGTTTTCTCTTGGTTTGCTTAAATTTCTTTTTCTGTGTTGATATTTTGAAGCTTTTTTTTGAGACGGAGTCTCGCTCTGCCGCCCGGGCTGGAGTGCAGTGGCCAGATCTCAGCTCACTGCAAGCTCCGCCTCCCGGGTTCACGCCATTCTCCTGCCTCAGCCTCCCGAGTAGCTGGGACTACAGGCGCCCGCCACCTCGCCCGGCTAGTTTTTTGTATTTTCTAGTAGAGACGGAGTTTCACAGTGTTAGCCAGGATGGTCTCGATCTCCTGACCTCGTGATCCACCCATCTCGGCCTCCCAAAGTGCTGGGATTACAGGCTTGAGCCACTGCGCCCAGCCGAAGCTTTTATTCTTAAAACTCATTCTTTAATTCTAGAAAATTCCTAGCCATGTCTTCAAATTGCTTCTCCCACATGTTCTCCAGTGTCTGCAGCTGGAACACCTATTAGATGCATGTTTGGCTCTCTCATTTATCTTCTGTGTCCCTTAACCTCTTTTTCATATTTTCTTTTTAACTACTACCTTCTAAGCAGTTTTCTCAGACTTTTCTTCCTAATCATACATTTTTTCTTTCTTCTTCGTCTTTTTTTTTT
>NW_012115600.1:203434-253088 GCF_000951035.1 Colobus angolensis palliatus
GTGGCCTCCCAAAGTGCTGGGATTACAGGCGTGAGCCACTGTGCCTGGCTTAATCACACATTTTTTCTTTAGCTCTGTCTAATCTATTAATCCACTGATGGATTTCAGTGACTTAATTTTGAGGTCCTATAAGTTCTTTTCTTTTTTTCTGAGATGGAGTCTCACTCTGTCGCTGCCAAGACTGGAGTACAGTAGCACCATTTTGACTCACTGCAACCTCCATCTCCTGGGTTCAAGCAATTCTCCTGCCTCAGCCTCCTGAGTAGCTGGGATTACAGGCCCCTACCACCACACTGGCTAGTTTTTATATTTTTAGTAGAGACGGTTTTTCACCATGTTGGCTAGGCTGGTCTCGAACTCCTGAGCTCAGGTGATCTACCTGCCTTGGCCTCCCAAAATGCTGGGATTACCCAGCCAGGAATTTCTTATATATTCTAGATATCAATTCCTTATTGCCTTTAAACTTTGCAAATATCTGCCATTTCTGTCATTTGTCCATCTGTCTCTAGTATCCTTTGACAGAAACCTTTAATACCTATACAGTCAAATTTATTCTCTTTTTTAAGCTTTTGGGGAATTGTTTCAGAGGTCTTTGCCTTACCTGTTTCAAAGGTCCCCTCTGACGTTTTCTACTGTTAGCTTTTATAGATTTACTTTTCACGTCCAGGTCTTCCTCATGTGGTTTGTAATTGTGAGCTTCTTTTCTGTGTGTGTGTGTGTGTGTTTTTTTCGAGACGGAGTCTCGCTCTGTCACTCAGGCTGGAGTGCAGTGGTGCGATCTCGGCTCACTGACCTCTGCCTCCCGGGTTCACGCCATTCTCCTGTCTCAGCCTCCTGAGTAGCTGGGACTATGGGCGCCTGCCACTACGCCCAGCTAATTTTTTTGTTTTTTGTTTTTTTAGTAGAGACAGGGTTTCATCATGTTAGCCAGGATGGTCTTGATCTCCTGACCTCGTGATCCACCCGCCTCGGCCTCCCAAAGTGTTAGGGTTACAGGTGTGAGCCACCGTGCCTGGCCCTTGTCTGTGTTTTTCTTTTTCTCTATGTGAGTCCCTTTGTTTTTTTCTGCTGCCTACTAGAGACCAGTTTTTATGTTAATTTCCTGACTTGAGATTCCTGTATGATACAGAGTATAAATTTGGATGCTATACCTCTGTGTGGCATAGATGTGCATTTTACCTTTTCTCCTGCTGAAGGCCTAGATAATAAGCAACTCTTATTGTTGTTTCCCTGAGCCAGTGAGCAGATTTTTCAGATCGTGTATCAAGGAAGGATCGAAGTTTGAGGCTCTGGGCTTTATTCAAGGGTCTCAGTGCTAACTCCCTACCTTCTACCTGCCTGAAGCTACATTTGCAGTCTTCATGTGAGCATTAATGCTTCCTCCTCCCAGCTTAGGGCCTGTACAGGAGTTTGAAACCCCTGTGGGCCACCATGGTCTCAATTCCCACTTACTGTTCTAGCCTTGATTTTGATACTTCTTTCATTTCAGGTACCTAGGGATTTCTTTTCTTTAATTTTTTTCAAGCCTATGTATTTTAAAAGCATTTTTATGTTTTATCCAGCATTTCTGTGTGTTTGTAGGGGGAGAAAAAGATCCATTTACTTCAGCTCAGTGTGCCGTTTTGCCAAAAGTCTGCTTTTTAATTACTATTGCATTAATCTCAGTAAATTTTCAATTTTCGACATTGCCAACTTGGATTCATTATGTAGCCATTGACCACCCTTGAATGTTTTAGGCCTTAACGGTTCCCGTTGTCATTTTACTGCTCAAGCTTATAACCATCTTTTTAGTATCTGTATATTGGTAACCCAGATAATTAGGTTCAGTTGGCTTTTTAACCTTGCCTAGTTGCTCATTCTGCTGAAGTTTTTCTTTTTCTCTTCTTATTAAGTTGTTCCCAAAAACATTAAATAGCTCTGACCACAGAATGCTCGAAATATCTCCCTCTCCATCTTGGGCGAATCTTCTTCTTGTTTAATCTGATGTGGGTACCCTCCCCAGAAACTTAAAAGCAACCTTTAAGTTTGAGTCTACCGAAAATATAATCCCAGTCACTTGTTTCTTACTAATAAGAATGTTTAAAAATCTAATGTATGTCCAGGTTGGTCTTTTGGTTTACTGTAATCCATAAGACTTATGTCTTGTTTTACAAAAAAAAAATCACATTACATTGGTATAATTTGTTGCTTAGAAAAACCTCATCAGTGCCTGTTTATGGTCTTTTGTTATTTGCAAATTGAATTCTTGTTCACATTTTTCTCAAATACTAAATTAATTTAAAATTTTAGAAAATGTTTTCCTAGTTTTAAATCTTATGGAATTTTCCCCCCCTCTTTCCATAAAACACCAAGAGATAAAAATTCCAGTTCCCCTACTTGAGCTGCTATTTTTAGAGAAAGGCGCTTACCTCCTAGGACGGTTTCTTCATTTGTTTAAAAATATATGTGCATTTTTATAATATAGATTAAAACAGACTGTATTCAAAAAGTAGGGGTAGACATTCTTAAAGATCTTCTTTGAGCAAGCTGAAAAAAATCATATGAATTCATGAATGCCCAACAATATTAGGTACGTGGTATAGAAGGGGGTGGGGTAGTTAGAACTGAAACACTGATACTTATTTTGGCAAATCTTTAATTAATAAACTATTTTTTAGAGTAGTTTGAGGTACATGCAGAATTAAGCAGAAATTACAGAGGGTTTGCAGATCTCTTCCCACTCCCATTCCCCACACATGCACAACCTTTCCCACCATCCATGTCTCACACCATAGTGGTACATTTCTTGTAACTGATGAACCTACATTGACACATCATTCTTACCCTGAGTCCATAGTTTACATTAGGGTTCACTGTTGGTGTTGTGCATTCTGTGGGTTTTGACAAATGTATAATGACCTATATTTGCCATTGTAGATTCATGAAGAATAATTTCACTGCCCTAAAAATCCTCTATGCTTTGCTTATTCATCCCTCCCTCTCCTCTGACCCCTGGCAATCACTGGTCTTTTTTACTATCTATCTATTTACCTTTTCTAGAACGTCATATATTTAGAATTATGAAGTATGTAGCATTTTCAGATTGACTTCTTTCACTTAGAAATATGCATTTAAGTTTCCTCCCTGTCTTTTCATGGCTTTATATCTCATATCTTTTTAGCACTGAATAACAGTCCATTGTCTGGATGTACCACAGTTTATTCATTATATCTACTTCTTGGTTGCTTCCAAATTTTGGCAATTATGAATAAAGCTGCTTTATAAGCATCATGTGCAGGCTTTTGTGTGGCCACAAGTCTTCCACCCCTTTGGGTAATTACCAAGGAATGTGATTACTGGATCATGTGGCAAGAGTATGTTTAGTTTTGTAAGAAACTGCTAATCTGTAGAATGTCTGTACTATTTTGCATTCCCACCAGCATTGAATGAAAGTTCCTGTTTCTCTACATCTTCGTCAGCATTTGGTATTGCCAGTCTTTTGAATTTTGGTCATTCTGATAGGTGTGTGATGGTATCTTGTTGTTTTAATTTGCAATTCTCTAAAGACATACCATATACAACATCTTTTCATATGCTTATTTGTCATCTGCATATCTTCTTTGATGAAGTATCTGTTCAAGTCTTTTGCTATTTTTTAATTGGGTTGTTTGTTTTCTTATTGTTGAGTTTTGAGAGTTCTTTATCTGATGTGTCTTTTGCAAATATTTTCTCCCAGTCTGTGGCTTGTGTTTTCATTTTCTTGACATTGCCTTTCGTGGAGCAAAATTTATTTCTGTCATGGATTGTGCCTTCGGTCTTGTGTCTAAAAAGACTGCCATAACCAAAGTCAACTAAGTTTTCTCCTATGTTAACTTCTAGGAATTATAGTTTTGTATTTTGCATCTAGGTCTCTTATGTATTTTAAGTTAATTTTTGTGAAGGGTATAAGGTCAATGTCTAGATTCATTTTTTTTTTTATGTGAATGTCCAATTGATTCCAGCATCACTTGTTGAAAAGATATTCTTTGCTTCATTTTAGTGCCCTTTGCTCCTTTGTCAAAGATGAATTGACTGTATTTGTGTGGGGTCTGTTTCTGGGCTTTCTGTTCTGTTTCACTGATCTACTTGTCTGTTCTTTCACGAATACTACATTGTCTTGCTTATTGTAGCTTTAAAATAGTAAATATTGAAGTCAGTGTCAGTCCTCCAACTTCAGTCTTCTCCTTCAATATTGAGTTAGCTATTTTGGTCGTGGGGAAGATCTGAGTCTCTGAAAATATTGAATATTTCTATCTAACAACATGGGATATCTCTCCATTTTTTAAGTTCTTTGATATCTTTCATCAGAGTTTTGTTGTTTTCTTCTTATAGATCTTGTACATATTTTGTTAGATTTATACCTAAGTATTTGCCTTTTTAGGGTGCTAGTGTAAATGGTAAAGTTTCTAATTTCAAATTCTACCTTACTGCTGGTATATAGGAAAACAGTTAACTTTTGTATATTAACCTTATAATCTCTTGTTAGTTCTATAATCTCTTTGCTATAATCTCTTGTTAGTTCCAGGAAGTTTTTTGTCATCTCTCTAATTTTCTGTAAAGACAATCATGTAGTCTGCAAACAAAGACAGTTTTAACTTCCTTCCCAATCGGTATACCTTTTATTTCCTTTTCTTGTCCTATTGCATTAGCTAGGACTTCCAGTACAGTGTTTAAGATCAGTGATGAACTGGGATATCCCAGCCTTGTTTATAATCCCAGTGGGAAGACTTTGAGTTTCTCACCATTATGAATGATGTCAACTGTAGGTTTTTTGTAGATGTTCTTTATGAAGTTGAGGAAGTTCCGCTCTATTTCTGGTTTGTTAGAGTTTTTATCATGAATGGGCATTGGATTTCTGCCAGATGATTTTTCTGCATCTTTCTGTTGACATATTCATATGATTTTTCTTCTTTAGCCTGTTGATGTGATGGATTACATTAATTGATTTAGAATGTTGAACCAGCCTTGCATACCTGTGAGAAATCCCATTTGGCCATGATGTATAATTCTCTTTAGGCATTGTTAGAGTCAAGTTGCTAATGTTTTGTTGAGGATTTTTGCGTCTGTCTTCACAAGAGATACTGGTCTGTGGTTTTCTTTTCTTGTAATATCTCTGTGTGGTTTTGGTAGAAGGTTAACGTTGGCCTCAAAGAATGAGTTGGGAAGTATACCCTCTGCTTCTGTCTTCTGGAAGAGTTTGTAGAGAATTGGTATAATTTCTTTCTTAAATATTGGGTGGAACTCATTAGTGAACACATCTGGGCCTGTTGCTTCCACTTTGGGGAGGTTATTGTTGATTCACCTTCTTTAATAGATAGAGGCCTGTTCAGATAGTCTATTGCTGTGTGTGTGAGTTTTGACAGATTGCATTGTTCAAGGAATTGAATCATTTTATTTAGTTTATATTTGTGGACATTCATAAATTACCTTATATTTTTAATGTATATATACATTGATACTGATATTAATACACAGTGATACTGATATTAATACATTGTATTGTCCATTTTGTTTTTCTTTGTTACCATGGCCACCTTTGATTTTCTGACATTTGAAAACTATATGCCTAGGCTTAATGTCCTCTGAGTTTCCTGGATCTGTGATGTGGTGTCTGCCATTAATTTGGGGAAATTCTCAGTCATTATTGCATCAAATATTGCTGCTTTTCTCTCTTCCCCTTCTGCTGTCCCCATTTGGCATTAGTTATTTCTTTTGTAGTCTTCCCACTGTTAGGTATTCTGTTCTGTTTTTTTCTTCTTTTTTTACTTTGCTTTTTAGTTTTGGATTGTTACATCTTCAAGCTAAGAGATTCTTTCCTCAGTCGTGTTCAGTCTACTAATGAGCTCATCAAAGACAGTCTTCATTTCTGTTATGGTGTTTTTTTATCTCTAGCGTTTCTTTTTGATTATTTCTTAGAATTTCCATTTCTCTGTTACATTATCCATCTATTCTTACATGTTTTGTACTTTTCCTGTTAAAGCCCCTGGATATGTAATCATAGTCTTAGAGAAAAAAGAACCTGTTGTGCTGATTCAGACATTCTTGCTGTATCTGAGTCGTTTTGAAGTTTGTTCTGTCTCCAAACTGTTTTTTGGTTTTGTTTGTTTGTTTGCCTTTTAGTATGCCTTGTAATTTTTTGTCGAAAGGTGAACATGATGTATTGCATAAAAGGAACCGCTATAGCTAGGCCTTTATTGATGTGGTAGTAGGGTGTAGGGGAGGAGAAGCTTTCTGTAGTCCTGGGATTCTCCCTCTTTTGGTGAGCTTGTGCCCCTGGGCTGTGAACTTCCCAAGTACTCTCAGGCTTTTTTGCTCCTTAGATGGTACAGGATGGCTGGAGGGAGCTGGAGTTCGGTATCTGTTTTTCTCCGGGTAGGTTAGACTCTGAGAAAACTGTAGCCAGTTAGGCTCTTGTAAAATGCTTTTCTTGAAGGCAGGCCTTGTTAAAAACAGAGTGCTCTGGCAGATTTCAAAATGGCTCCTTTTCCCTCTCCCGCTGCTGGAAGCAAGAGGGAATTTTTCTTCAGTATTCATTGTGAGGACTTGTTAGAGCTCTAGGAGGTAAAGCTCACAGAAGTGTTGGGGGCCCCCTATGACTGAGTCGCCCCCAGAATTTTTAACTCTCAGAGTTGTGCACACTGAGCCTCCAGCGATTCATTGATTGCAGTTCAGGTTTTCTTAAACTGGCACCTGTTCCTACAGAGGCTTTTGTTCATACGTTGTTTTTGTTTTGTTTTGTGTTTTGAGACGGAGTCTCCCTCTTTTGCCCAGGCTGGAGTGCAGTAGCGTGATCTGGGCTCACTGCAGCTTCTGCCTTCTAGGTTCAAGTGATTCTCCTGCCTCAGCCTTCTGAGTAGCTGGGATTCCAGGTGCCCGCCACCATGCCTAGCTAATTTGTGTATTTTTTTTAGTAGAGATGAGGTTTTGCCATGTTGGCCAGGCTGGTCTCGAACTCCTGACCTCACGTGATCCACCCGCCACAGCCTCCCAAAGTGTTGGGATTACAAGCATGAGCTGCTGCACCTGGCTTGTGTTTTTTGTTCATTAAGTTGTGATTCTCTGTGTCTACCTGTCTCTAATTTTAGGGACAATGATTTGCCCTGTGACCTTTCTTTGATTAATTAAAGAAGGTTATTGGTTTTTCAGTTTGTTCAGCTTTGTTTGCTTTTAGGACATGGTGACTTCTAAGCTCCTGACATGCCAGAATGGAAACTGGAACTCTGAAATATTTTTATTTATGTTTTTATCTGTCAATTTCAGTGTCAGTAAATGTAGAAATGGTGGGGTGGAAAGAGAATCATCCATAATCCTCTAATAAAAGCAATTGCTGGTTTTTTGACATATGTCTTTCGCCCCTTTTCTTAGTGTACTTGTTTCTTTATACAAGTGAGATTACATAATTTCCTCAAAGATCCACAAAGATAAGATCCTCAAACCCAAAACTGAACTAGATGTCTCTCCCCCTAAACTGTCTGTTCTTGTATTATCAGGATCATCTTATCATCCACCCACTCACCAAGCCAGGAACCTGGGAATTGTTTCTCTCCATCCTTCACATCATTCAGCCCCTAAGTCATGACAGCTATACTTTCGCAATGTGTTTTGGCTCTCTCCTATTACCAGTTCTCCTGCTTGAAGCCCTCATTGATTTTCTCCTGATCTCCTGCAATAATAGAGTCCGTCTCCAGCATTATCCCCCTTAAATTCTGTACACATGTTACTTAAGTGGTATATTTAAAATGCATATCTGACCACATGACTTTGCTGCTTAAAGCCCTTCAAATGCCTCAATGGCTGCTCATTGCTTTTAGGATAAAATCCAAGCTCATAATCATGACCTATATATCCCTCTGTGGCCAACACCCCTGCCTGCCTCTCCAGATTCATCTCTTAACACTCCCATTCCCTGCTTTATGTTCCAGTAATAATCTTAGCTCCTAATCCTCCTGCCTCCCACCACGGGATGTTTTCTTATCTGCGTGCCTCATGCAGGCATCCCTGCCAAGATTGCCTTTTCCTCCCATTCTTTTTACCTCATCTGTGTGTCTGTATCTTTTAAGACACAGGTCAGCTGTTATTCCCTCAAAGCTTTACTCTAACTCCTAGACTCCCCTATCCCCCAAACTGTGTTTCTGTGTACAAATCCATCATTATGTTTCCTTTTAGTTATTTATTCATTCTACCAACTTATCAACAATATTTGTGTTAAGCAGAATTTTAAGCATTGGGATACAGCAGATGATAAAATTAAGTTCCTACCCTAATGGAGCTTATATTCTAGTGAAGGACGATAGATAATAACAAATAAAAATATAGTATGTCAGTAGGCGATAAGTGCTATGATGAAAAACAAAGCAGACGAAGGAGCGGGATGTTCTGAGGTTGGAGGGGAGGTTGCTTGTTGAAAAAACATGGTCAGGGAAGGCCTTATTGTTAACATGGCCTCTGAGCAAAGGGTTGGTAGAAATAAGCCAGCCAGCCACACACAGATATGCTAAGCATGCTTGGCCCTGAGGCAGAGAACGTAGAGCATGCTTAATATATTCCCAGGTCAGCAAGGAAGGCGGAGTTCTCAGAGCAGAACGGGTGAGGGGGAGAGTGAGTAGTAGAAGATGAGGTTAGGAGCCGATGACAGCCAGATCATGATTAAAGGCTTGCTAGGCCATTGTAAGAACTTTGACTTTTACTCCAAGACTGGAAGCCATTTAAGGCTTTTTGTGCAAAGAAGCAGCAAGATCTGGCTGTGTGTTAAGTAGGTTGCTCTGCCTACTGGGTCGAAGATAGGATGAGGTAGGGATAGCAGTAGGGGAGGATGGAGGCATGGAGGCTAATTAGGAGGTTGCTGCAGTAATCTAGGTAAGAGATGATGGCAGCTTGGACTGACTAGAGAGGAGCCAGTGAAGGAAATTAGCGGTTGGAGTTTGGATATGTTTTGAAGATAGAGCCAACAGGATTTATAAAGGATTGGATATAGCGTATGAGAAAAAGCAAAAGTCAAGGATGACTTGGTTTTAGTCTGAAGAACGAGAAGGACAGAATTGCTGTGAGGTGGGAAAGTGGCAGGAGAGTTTTGGATATGTTACATTTCAGAAACCAGGTTCCAATTGGAGATGTTGAGTAGGTAGTTGGAGGTCTACATCAGGAGTTCAGAGGAACAGTCTGAGCCAGAGACATAAATCTGAAAGCTGTCAGCATTTAGATGACATTTCAAAGGTATGGAATCAGAAGAGAGGGAAGGTAAGAGGTGGGATGACTGGGTCCTTGAGCACTCCAAACTTTAAAGGCTGCAGTGACACAGAGGACCCAACCAAGGAGTCTGGGAAGGCATGGCTAGTGAGTGAGAAGGAGAACCAAGTGAAAAATGTGCTTTCAGAGGAAGAGAATGATGACCTCTGTCCATTGTTAGGGCTAGACTGTATTATAAGTCTCCATCTACGTATTTATCTCCTCTAGGTGGCTGAGAGCTCTTTGGGAGCAGGAATGGTAGTGTAGTTAGAGCTTTGAAGTCAGTGAGATGGCTATTTTTCCTTAGGGTGATTCTCTGGGTCCTTCAAAGCTCCAATCTCATCTGTAAAATGGGGAGGAAATAGTACCTTTTCCACTGAGTCATTGTGAGAATCAAATGAGATAGTCCATACAAAGCATTATGCGCAGTCTCTTTCATATGTTTAAACACATAATGATCATTATTGATTTAGTATACCTGGCATACTGTCCCTCCCTTTTAAGCAACATTTGTTGAATGAATGAGTGAAATGCCTTTCTGTTCATTTAGCATTTCATTCAAGGCCTTTCTTTCCCTATGGTTTTTTGAAGTTCTAACCTGGTATTTTGTGGGTATTTTCTCTAGAGCCTGTCCCCCCAAAGCCGACTCTAGGAGAGGAGAGGAAGAGGAGTTCTTGAGGCAGAGTTGACGCAATGGAGCTCCCCAACTACAGCCGGCAGCTGCTGCAGCAGCTCTACACTCTGTGCAAGGAGCAGCAGTTCTGTGATTGCACCATCTCCATTGGTACCATTTACTTCAGGGCTCACAAGCTTGTCCTGGCTGCTGCCAGCCTCCTGTTCAAAACCCTGCTGGATAACACAGATACTATCTCCATCGATGCATCTGTGGTGAGCCCCGAGGAGTTTGCGCTCTTGTTGGAAATGATGTACACGGGCAAACTACCTGTGGGCAAGCACAACTTCTCCAAAATCATCTCCTTAGCAGACAGTCTACAGATGTTTGATGTGGCTGTTAGCTGCAAAAATCTTCTGACCAGCCTTGTAAACTGCTCTGTTCAGGGTCAGGTGGTAAGGGATGTCTCCGCGCCATCCTCAGAGACATCCAGGAAGGAACCAGAGAAGCCTCAAGTAGAAATCCTTTCATCCGAAGGTGCTGGAGAGCCTCACTCTTCCCCAGAGCTTTCTGCCACTCCAGGGGGCTCTGTGAAAGCTGAGACTGAGGAAGCAGTCCTTACAGTTTCACAAGAGATGAGTGTGAATTCTCCCACAGCCCAGGAGAGCCAGAGGAATGCAGAAACCCCAGCGGAGACTCCTAACACAGCTGAAGATTGTTCCCCCTCCCTTGTTGTGCAAACCTTTAGTGAGGCAAAGGAGACAAGCACAGAACCAGGTAACAGTCATTGTCTTATAATCTATCCTTCTGTTTTTAATGATCTTTATCAGTTTTAATGTTTGATTAATAAATTTATCAAAGACCACTGTTAGGTAGAAAACCAGTATTCAGTGCAATACCATTCTGGGCCATTCTTCTTTTAAAAGTGTCTGTGTTTTTGAACATTGAAAGTCCAGACGTGAACTACAGAGCAGAAAAGCAATATTGGAATAATGAGGTACCATTTTGATAATTATCTGTTTTTTTTTTATTTTGTTTTGTTTTCTCTTGAGACGGAGTCTTGCTCTGTTGCCTAGTCTGAAGTGCAGTGGCGTGATCTCAGCTCGCTGCAACCTCTGCCTCCCAGGTTCAAGCGATTTTCCTGCTTCATCCTCCCAGGTAGCTGGGATTACAGGCATGCACCACCACGCCTAGCTAATTTTTTGTGTTTTTAGTAGAGATGGGATTTCACCATGTTGGCCAGGCTGATCTCGAACTCCTGACCTTGTGATCCACCTGCCTCGGCCTCCCAAAGTGCTAGGATTATAGGCGTGAGCCACCACACCCTGCTGATCATCTTCTATTTTAACCAGGCTGAGGCCAGCACAAAGGAGGAAGCTGTGAGAGATACTGTTGTCTGTTATTCATAACTAATGTGCTAGATAGAGATCAGTTAGGTGCAGTATATGACCTGAAGATGCTCAGACAGCTGAAACTTGTAAAAATTGGTTTCAAGTAATGAATTTCTGATTTGTTTTATTTTGTTCCACATTTAGCATGTGAAAGGAAACATTACCAGCTGAATTTTCTTCTAGAAAATGAAGGTATCTTCTCAGATGCACTCATGGTTACCCAGGATGTTTTAAAAAAACTAGAAGTGTGTTCAGAAATTAAAGGTCCACAGAAGGAGGTAGGTACCTCTGACTTTTGTACTTGTTTGCTAGTTAGTGTTCTCAGGATACCTTACTAACTTTCCATATGGGGCGGAAATAGCCCAGGGTTTCAATGTTTTGAAACTTTAATTTTTAAAAATTTATTCCCTAAAGGGCAGTCTCGCAAAAGTACTCAGGCAAGATACTTTCAAAATGAAGTTACATTTTGATCACCAGGAGAATCCTAGCTTCTAACCAGTTTTGATCCAGGATACTTAACTGATCATACCATTTCCTCCTGATTAATCACAGATAAATTTAAGAAGATAGCCGTGTATAACCCCAAACCTGAGACTTAAACAATTCAAATTAAAACAAAACAACAGATACTCAAAATGTGAACAAAAAGGACTTTATATATATGAATTATTGGTAAAATACATCCAATATTTAGGAATAACAGTGGCCATTTTCAGACATAAAAACAGTAATGGTAAACATTTATTGAACACTTTCTGTATTAAGCTTGGCATATGTGTTATCACATTTAATTTTCACAAAAACCATCAGTGTGGGTATTATTGTTAAGTCCTGTTTTATACATGAGAAAACTGTCTCAAAGAGGTGGTGTAATGTGAAGGTCACAGAGCTCATATGACCCTGAGCCAGAATTGAAACCTCAGCATTCTGCCTTTAGAGCTGCTCCCTTACACACTGAGTTGTACTGCCTCCCAACAGGGTAAAAGTGATGCATATATGTATAAGTGTTTAGGAATCGCCTGACAGAAAACTGCCAAATGGCTATCATGCTTCCTTAGCTGACCTCTTTTTTAAAGTAACTCAGTTGAGACGCTTTCCCACCTGTGTGATCTCTCAATACTTGATTCTTCACACCTGACCCTGCAGGATTCACTCCACAACCAATTTAGAATTGCATTTGTTTCCCTTTTCTCCCAGCCCTGCTTCCCCATTCTGAGAGGCCGCTGGCAGAGCGAGAGGCCACTGCCCCAGCAGGCTTGCTGCTCTGATTGGTAGGGGGTAGTGTGGGTCAGTCCTCCCATGTTGCTGTAGGCAATTTTGTATTAATTGTATTAATCCAAGTAATACATGCCTTCTAATAATTAAATGTTTTCCTGATTCATAGCAAGTTACTTTTTTAAAAAACAAATTCAAGGTCTGGTATTTATTTTAGCTGTGTTAATTGACAGTTGGCTATACATTGTTTTCTTGGGAGACAAGCTAGTTACAAGGCTGGGCTAACCCTGATGACTCTCTTTGGGAGGTTTCAAGTCATAAATCCTTGGTACTCTTTGTACTGATTATGCTGAAGGACTTACGGTTTTATATTTTTGCACTTGCACGTTCTCTTAGCTGTTCAATCCATTATTTTTTGTCATTAGTTTGTTACCTTGATAGCTTCTAGACACACCTCTTCATTTTCTCTTAAGGCTTCCTCTCCACTTAACTTTGGCTACAGAGGAGTAATGTTATTCCTTAGATCAGCAATACTCAAGTTATTAGTGTCACCTTTATACTTAGGTGAACTGTGTCTTATGCATTTTTTTTAACATTGGTACCTAAAAGTATGTGGCATATAGCAGGTGGTCAAGAAATGTCTGTTATACATGCATTCGTTCAACATTTCTTTCTTTTTTTCCATTTCTTGTTCTAATCTTTTGATGGCAATATCGTTAATGGTCCTTTAAAAGAACACTGATTTGCTATTCATGATCATTATAGGCTTATATTATTTCTTCCTCAGTTTTAGAGATCAGAGTAGGAGCTCTGCAAATCACTTGGTGGCTGTTTTTAAAGCCCATTCTGTTACAATCCGTAATAAATCTTTGAACTTCAGAAAGAAAAAGGGAACAGATACTTTAAGAACATAAGATTAAACAGAGTTAGGGAGATGCTGCTTTGTACTTGGACCTCTACTTCTGTCTCTCTCTCTCATACTTTGTTTCAGACAGCCTTG
The DNA here is from genome assembly GCF_000951035.1 of Colobus angolensis palliatus. Taxonomy (NCBI): domain Eukaryota; kingdom Metazoa; phylum Chordata; class Mammalia; order Primates; family Cercopithecidae; genus Colobus; species Colobus angolensis. Next base: position 216,897 of record NW_012115600.1, read on the forward strand.
TTGAGCTATGACCGACATGCAGTAACCTGTACATAGGTATAGTGTACAATGTGATTAGTTTTGATATATGGCCTGAAACCATCACCACAGTCAAGATGGTAAACATCTCCATCACCCCCAAAAGTTTCTTCGTGTCCGTGTGTACTCCCTCTCTCTTGCCCCTTCCACTTACCCATGTCCCGGGTAGCCGCTGGTCTGCTTTCGGTCACTGTACATAAGTTTGTATTTTCTAGAGTATTGTATAAATGGAGTCATATGGTATGTATTTTTTGTCTGGCTTTCATTCAGCGTAAGTATCTTGAGATTCATCCATGTTTTTTTTTTTTTTCCTTTTTTCTTTTTCTGTGAACTCTACAGAGATACGCCCCTACTGTTGTGTATTCTTTCCTTCTTATTGCTGAGTCATGTGCATTGTGTGGATATACAATTCATTTATCCAGCTCTACTATTTACTAGCATTATGACTTTAGGCAGCTTCATCTTTATAAGCCTCAGTGCCCTTGTTTGTAAAATGGGGATACTATCACCTACATCATGGGGTCATTGTGAATTACGATTATTTATATAAAATTCGTAGTAAAATGCCAGACACTCAGTAGGAGATCAGTAGGGAACAACTGCTATTGTTTGTTTATACATTAACTCAGTATTTTAGACCTAATAGACCTTGAAACCCCCTTTTCACTGAATGCCTTATAATATCCTGGTGCCATGGCCATTTACTCTGACACATGAGATGGTTTGCTGTTACTTTAAGCTTAATTTGTAAGGCATGCTTTCAGATAAGTACCACCATCCACTTGGAAGTAGCTTCTTAAACTTCAAGGGCAGTGTCTAGTCTGAAGCAATCACTTTCTAGAACAGTCTCTAGAGGAAGTAGCTTCCTGTACTGCAGGGGCAGTGTCTAGAATGAAGCAATCAGTCTCTAGCAATGTATAGAAAAATCATCTGAGGTGCTTGTTACAATGTATACCTCCAGAACTCATTTCCATAGTGTCTGATTCTTAGGTTGTGGTAGAACTTGGGAATCTACATCTTTAACAGGCTCCCCATGGGTTGCTGTTTTGGAATCTGTAGACTACATTTTGAGAAGCATAACTGGAGAAGTGAATGGCTTACAAAACTCTTAGTGTGTGATGGCAGATGTCATAATGTCTGTGCTGGCACCTTTCAGTAGCATGAGAGGCCACCGAATACCCATTTTCCTCATTTGCTTGCCCTTTGATTTAGCAGATGTTTACTGAGCAACTGATATGTGCCAGACTGAGCCGCTTGCTAGGCAGAGAAACTTCAATAAGACTTGATCCCTGTCCTTAAAGAGTATCTTGACAGCAGAGAAATCCTGCCACATGTGTGGTTATTTTGGGGGAAGTATGCACAAGAGTCGCCAAATTACAGATTTCACCATAAGGCTTCAGCAATGAGCGCATTTAAGAGCTGTTCGCTTAGAACAACATTGTTTACATTTCCGTACAATTTTACAGTTTGTTTGGGGTATTTTGTTTTTCTGTTTATACATTTTTAGCTCCCCAAGAGCTTTGAGTGGTGTCCTGTGATTGGTCGTTATTTGGTTAATCATAACTTGAGAAACAGCTTAACATTAAAAATAGTCTACTCCTGGATGTGTCATTCCATTTCTGAAACACAGCTGTGAGGTGTGCACCTGGGCAGGATTGAGTTTAGGGAGGACACCATGAACTAGTGTCCCAATTGTTTTATTTCCTGAGATCAATGATGAAAGGTGTCAAAGCCATTCCCTGAGCAGTGATTGCAGCAACATGAGAAGAAGCTGGGCTACTTGAATTGTGAGAAACCAAAACCAAAACTTATTAAAGAGAAATCTCTCAGGTGCTGGAGTGGGACCATGTCTTCTGCGTGTCTTTGTATCAGTGTAATATGCCTTACCCATGAGAAAAGCAGATAGTGACCTAAGAGGTCACTTCTGACCTTTGGCTAAGCTGAGTAAAACTTTTATTTAGAGCCAGACTCATACTGTTTTTCAGTTTTTATGCTAGGTTTTTGGTTTTTGTTTTTTGGTTTTTTGTTTGTTTGTTTTTGAGACTGAATCTTGCTCTGTTGCCCAGGCTGGAGTGTAGTGGTACAATCTCAGCTCACTGCAGCCTCGGCCTCCCGGGTTCAAGTGATTCTCCTGCCTCAGCCTCCTGAGTAGCTGGGACTGCAGGCACGCGCCACCATGCCTGGCTAATTTTTGTATTTTTAGTAGAGACGGGGTTTCACCATATTGTTCAGGCTGGTCACGAACTCCTGACCTCAGGTGATCCACCCACCTTAGCCTCCCAAAGTGCTGGGATTACAGGCGTGAGCCACCGTGCCCAGCGTTTTTTTTTTTTTTTTTTTTTTTTATGTTTTAGGAATCATTTATTTAACTCTTCTGGACGTTAGCATTAACAAGTTTTGACACTGCCACTTATTTGCTCTGTGGCTTTAGGCAAGTTGTTTTGCCTCTCTGTGCCAGTTTTCATGTGGGTAAAAACAAATAAAGGCAAGGTAGGGGTTGGACAGGGCGCTGGCGCTGGCATTTTCCAGTTCTCTCGTCTGTATTTTCTGACATGTGTCTGCCTCCCAACATGCAGGCAGCAGAGATGCTACAGATTGAGAACAGCGTGGAGCTAACAAGACTTGCATACAGTGAGATACAGTGGATGATTTTGTGAGTGGCTGGGATACTTTCTGGAGGTTGAAAATTGTTTTTATTTAGCTGGCATCATGTGTCCATTAACGGCACTCAGCATCCCCAGGGATTGAGCGTGGCTTGCACCTCAGTGACAGACAAGCCCCACTGGGACTGTGAGGCTCAGGGAATTTCACTGGGGATTCAGACACCACCCATGGTCCCTGCAGACCAGGCAGTGCTCAGAAGCATGGAGGCATCAGAGATCCCGTTCTCATCCAGGACACCACGTTGCCTGGGAGGCACCACATTGATACTAAAACAACTAAGTTAGGGTAGACATAGGAATATCAGAGAGAGTTGCAGGGGGACGCCGTAAACACATTCACGTACCGCAGGGAGCACCGGACCAGCTGAATTGGGAACCCTTTCTAGCGCCAGGCTTCTGGGATTCCTTTGAGCGCCTTCTGTGTGCAATCTGCTGGTCCAAACTGGCTTATGCAAAAAGTTAACTTGTTGGCTCCTGTGACTTCATAGTGTGAAAGGAGAGATAGCTCTGGCCATGGCTGGGTACAGGTATGGCAACACTATCATCAGGACCTGGGTTCTTTCTCCCCGTCTCAGCAATGCTTCCTCTCTGCGGCCTCCACTTTCAGAAAGGCTTGCCCTCATGGTGACAGAAATGGCAGCAGCTGCTCTAACTTCAGGTGCAATCCAACAGAAAGTGGCCAAAGCCGTGGTAGGTGGCACACAGTCACAAGGTAAAGTCCCACGATAGGCCGTCTGCACCTTGAGGAGCAAGGAAGCCAGTGGTGGATCAGTCCAAGTCCCAAAACCTTAAAAGTAGGGAAACCGGTAGTGCAGCCTTCAGTCTTTTGCCAGAGGCCGGAGAGCCCTTGGCAAACCACCGGTGTGAGTCCAAGAATCCGAATGCTGAAGAACTTGGAGTCTGATGTTCAAGGGCAGGAAGCATCCAGCATAGGAGAAAGATGAAGGCTGGAATTGTCTTCCTTCTTTATTCCTAGCCATGTCTCTGCTTTTAATTAATTGTGTATACAGAAAAGTGGGTCTTCAACTAGAATAAGGAGATAGCTTTTTCTACTATTGATTTCTGTGCTTTTTGATCGACTCTTCACCTAAAAATCTAGAAGACTCCCAAAGCTGAAGACCTAGTAGCATTTTTTTCCCCTTCAACTTTATTTCAAAGGCAAACACGTCTCTTCTCCTATGTGAATCTGGTGTTTTCAGCCGTGTTGCTGCTGTGGAGGTTTGTCAAGTGCAGATCTGTGTTTGGAGGGCTCTGTTCACTGACAGGGTTGGGTAGCCCTCTTGAGAGTGAGTTAATGAGATTCATTTTACAGGTCTATGAAAGGTGAAAATAAGTAGTTGTTTTTCCAAATCTCCTTTCTGTTAATGATTAAGCTTAAGATATGCAGCCATGGATAGAAGGGTTAATGGTTTTATGGCAAGGGAATTTTATTTAATTAAACATTTATTGAGCACCTACTATATACCAGTTTATTCATTGAGACCAAGAAAAGTGATACAAATTGTCTACATACTACCCAGTATTCAAAGCGGTATTGATTCTGGTAAGTCTAATAGAACCCAGTGTAAATAGATTCGATTATGCTTAAATCCGGGAGGTAGAACTAGGTGAAAGGGGTGCCAGCTACTCTCCTTACTAGACCTGTGACCTTAGGCAAGTTACTTAACCTCCTTGAAGTTCATCTAAAATAGTAGTAGTAACGTCTCCCAGGCCTGGTGTGAGGAGGAAGGTAGATGGCACGGTGTCTGGGATGATGTGGAGCGATTATAGTCTCTATCATTATTGCCATCACCCAGCCCTCAGCAGTCAGCGGAGGCCTGAGTGAACAAGAATATAGTATAACTCAAACAGATCTGAAGGCAGTAGGCAAACAATTGGGGTAAATAAGTCAATTCAGTTAAAAGGCTTGAGTTAAGGGAAAGATTAAATGGTTTTTCGCTTATAGAGGAAAAGAAATGGTCTCATCTTGAAATATATTTACCTACATTTCACTCATAGGTAAAGTACTTAGATTACTTCTGTGACCATGCATTAACATGAATTTATTGAAGTATCTTTACCCCTGAGAATTAAGTTAGTTCCAAATGTATGGTTGAAGAACTTAGCCCTTTCAACAGAACTCTGTTTTGGTCAGCTTTTGGAGTTCTGTTACATGATAGTAATTGATGAACCCCTGCCTATCCTAATATCCTAATCCCCTTCTGTTTAGGCAGAAAAACTGTTGCAGAAAAGGGCTTGCTTGCTTATTCCACTGTGGAGCCCTAGGCAGCTTTAGGGGGCTGATGGAGTAACTGCTGTAGTGCTGGCATGAGTGTAGGTCCCCAGTAGGTTCTGAAAGAAAGAGCAGAGAGAGCAGGGCTGTCCATGCAGCTAACTGCCCTCTCCTGGCCCTTTCATCAGCCCACCCCTGCTTCTCTTCCCAGATGGCCGCCCTAGCATCACTGTTGAGCAATGAAGTGAACAAATGTTTTAATTTCACTGCTGAGTAGTTCTGCAAAGAGGGAGACAGCAGAGAGGATAATGAGAAGCGTATCAGATGCCACCATTGATGAAAGCTTCTCTTCCCCACTGGCTCAAATGATAATGCCAGACAAATTGGATACTGAGAGATGTGGATTTGAGATATTCGGAGAGTTTCAGGTGAAAAAAAAAAAGCCTGGCCTAGGCTAGAATGAGATAGCTGTATGCTGTATTAATTGAGATGCACAAAAGGCAGGCAGGAAGGAAAGGGAAAATAAAAAGGAAGAAACATGTTTACTGAGGGTATTAGCAGCAAGCGGCTCTGTATTAGTTATCCAGTGCTGTATCACAAATTGCTCTAAAATCTAGCAGCTTCAAACAACAAACATTTATTACTACAGTTTCCATGGGTCAGGAATCCAGGTACAGCTCATCTGAATCCTCTGGCTCAGCCACTCACAGGCTGCAGTCAAGGTGTCAGCCAGGGCTGCATCTCAAGGCTCAGCCCAGGGAGTACCTTTTTCTAAGCCCACTCTCATGGCTGTTGGCAGGCTTCAGAAGATCCACTTCCAAGCTTACTCCCTGACTGTTGGCTGGAGACATCACTTCTTTGCCACCTGGGTGCCTCCATAGGGCAGCTCACAACATGGCAGTTTGCATCTCACAGAGCAAGGGCAGAGAGAGAAAACACAGGCAAGATGGAAGTCAAACTAGCCTGACCTCAAAAGTAGCATCCTGTAACTTTTACCATATTCTCCTTCTTAGAAGCAAGTCATGAGGTTCAATCCAACAGCATGAATATCCAGAGTCAGGTATTATTAGGATCCATTTTAGATGCTGCCTGCCTTGGGGTCCCTACTGCTGTCAGTGAAAAGGCATTTTAAAGAGATTTCAAGCCAACTAACAAAAGCATGAAAAGTTGATTTAATTTAGCCAAAGGGGATTAAGCATTCAACTGACATCTTCATTTCTTGTTTATTATTTTTTAAATACAAGATGAGTTACCTTAGGTTCTCAGAAGTTGCTTACGCTAATGATATGTTGATGTGGATTATTAAACTGTGTTTTCTCTATGTGTTCTTTTGGAGATGACTGAAAAACACAGGAAACTTTTGAAGTTTAATGTAGCTTTTTTATACAGACATCCTGTGATTAGGAAGCAAGCTAAAGCAAAGCCAAGAAACACAAGGTCTAACTCGTTTATAATTTCTACTTGGGAGGAGAGGAGAAAGATAAAATCTCTCTAAATAAAAATCTTAAACATATACTTACTACCAGAATTGGTAATAACAGCTGTCTAGCTAAATTTTACTGTGTTGATACAGTATTCATGATTTCCTTCAGTGTGGTGGGGAGACTGTGTGTGTGTAGAAAACTAACCTTTTGCTCTCTAAAGACTCTGGTGAGAAAATTTTTCTATTTTATAATCTTGACACTAAAAAAAATCAAAGGTAGATGGTAGTTTTGTCAAGTAGAAATATAAAGACTCTACATATGACTGTACACACGAAATTCAGTTTTGGTTACCAGATTTTTTCAAGTAAATTAATTATTGCTAAAATAGAAATATGAATCCTACCTTCCAATTGACCTTCCTCGCATTTGCATGAGAGATGTTCTGTCAGACCAAAGAAAGGAATGCTAATTTTGTTTATTTTGCCACTGGGGTTGTTGATGTCTTAGAAGGGTCTAGAAGAGTCAAGATGATGACTTTGGTTTTATATGCACCCCTGAGACCTCTGGAGGGAGGATAAGGTGTGTCCAGCACAAACTATGTGGCAGCTCTGGATTCTCTGGATTGAAACAGTGCAGGGTTAGAGCTGCTTTTCAGAGTGGTTTGCGTAAAGGTGATAGTTAAAGCGATACATGTGAGAGCTTTTCAAAAGAGAGCGTATAAAAGGAGAAAAAACATAAAAGATTGAGACCAGTCTTAGGTGCTGTTAATGGTTATGGATTTGGAAGAAGAACCAGTGGGAAAGGCTGAAAAGGAGTGGTCAGGAAGGCAAGTTCTTATCCCACATACTTCAGTGCTGCTGAAATCAGAAGAGAATTGTGATACAGAGGCACTGCCAAATGCCACCGAAAGGTCAAGTGGCACAAAGCCAGAGGCAAGGCCCGTTATATAAATGTTGGTTAGGGGAAGAAGCTGTGAAGCCCCTTCAGGCTGAAAGCAGTCATTCAGACGGCATAATTAACATGTGAGTCTTATGTTCTTACAGCTGGCAACTACAAGCCAACACATTGTTAGCCTTAATTGTTACCGACTATATCTAAAATTAATAAGGCTCATGTCTTTTTAAGTAGCCTGTCATTTATAATGTAAATGATTTAAGGTATTCTTTTTTCCTAAATTGTGAGATGTTAATTGCATTCTCAAATAATAAAATGACAGTTCATTAGATTTAAATTCAGACATCCCTGCCCATGAAATACTTAAAATGCCAGATTCAGAAAGGTATAATTAGGTAAGAAGTGCATTAAGTTTATTAAAAATTCACTGAGCCCCTACTGTGTGCCAGGCTATGCTATTTGCTGAAGATACAGAGGATACAGAACAGCATAATTCGTGTCTTCAAGAAGTCTAGTAGGAGAAAAAATGTAATAATTATAATATAGTATGACAAATGTCAAATTAAAAACAGTGAAGAGGAGGTAGGGCCTGTGGCCAGGAAGGGCCTCCCAGCAGAGGTAACCCCTGAGCAAGGTTTGAGCATGGAGTCGTGGAATTGGAGTCCTCCAGAAGACAGGGGTGGGAACATGGGACCGTGGGGCTTGTTGGAACTGCCACTGGGGAAGAAAGTGCAGTGGATGAGGAGCTACAGGAGAAGCTGGCAGGAATCAAACTGTTGAGGGCCTTGTTTGCCAAATGCAGGGAGTGGATAGTTCTTGTGGTTCGCTAATCTATCTTTCTGGGTACTTTTGTTCCATAGACTGTAGTGAAATGTCTCGAGGGTGAAGGAGGACATTCAGCATTCCAGAGAATCCTGGGTAAAGTAAGAGAGGGGAGCCTGGATGTTCAGACCGTTGTGTCCCTGTTGAGGCTGTACCAAGATTCTAATCCTGCAGTAAAAACAGCACTGTTAGACAGGAAGCCAGAAGATGTAGACACAGTACAGCCAAAAGGTAGGAGAAGATCCTATGGATTGGAATGGCAGGGTTTTATTTTGGGATGATGCTATAAAGTTTGTTCCAGTGATACGTTTCTTTGGTAGCTTAGTTATTAAGTGGTTTTCACATAAGTTTCACATGTAAATTCCAGAAGCTGCATGTTAAATATACACCAACTAAATTTGAGTCTCCATTTCTATCCCACAGTTAACTAGTCTGACACCTTGAAGTTGGAGAATATCATCAATGTTCTCCTGCCCTTCAAAAAGCCACACATCCAAATCAATGACTTGAGTACCCGGGGTGGACTGGTTTGCTGACAGGACTTTAAGGCTGAAGCTTCTCTCATTTGGGTTAGGTACAAAGCAGTGGCCTTGCCAACCAGAAGTTAACCTCTGGCTGGCTCTGCAGCTTTGTGTTTCAACAGATAAATGAAACATTTTTCCTTTCATAGAGTTTAAACAGAATAATAAAGTATTTTCCTCTGTAAAAGAGATTCTGCATTCAGGTGCTCAGAATAAGCTGAAAATCACTTTACTATTCTGTTAGATCTCTCTTGACAAACCATGCTGTCATTTTCTTCAAATTGACTAGCTTCTCTTGTGTGTCTCTAACTCTTTCTCCCCCAGGGAGCACAGAGGAGGGAAAGACCTTGTCTGTTCTGTTACTAGAACACAAAGAGGACCTGATACAGTGTGTAACACAGCTGAGACCTATTATGGAGTTCCTGGAAACAGCCAAGGAGGAATTCCTGACTGGCACTGAAAAAAGGGTAACTGTGTCAAGTGTCTCCTCCCTCCTCCTGAATTCATATAGCACTTAAAAAAATTCTTTTTGTGGCACATAGCATTTTATACTTTGCAGTATTTTAATACATACTGCATAGTGAGCACCTTGAAGTTGAGGTGCTTGTTTTGTATCCTGTCGCTTTCCTCGCAGTAGCTTGCTTAAGGCCTTGCACATGGAGCCATAAGGAAAATGGATAGGTGGGTGGGTGGATGGATGGATGGATGGATGTGTGGGTGGGTGGATGGATGGACAGGGGGACAGATGGACGGATGGATGGACGGACAGATGGACAGATGGATATATGCTATTCTTGCTCTGACTCTATCAATTTTTACTGTAAACAACTGTATCAAGAGTTAAAATGTTAAGGAAATTTTGTAATTATTATGACACCTTTCCTCTTTATAGAAATGTACTGTACATTCGGAATATGTAGAAAATGGGGAAAGCAATCAAAAAGAAAAAAATTCACATTTCACCACTCAGAGATGACACTGCTAACATGCTGAAGCATGTGTTCCCCTCTTTTTTTTTTTTTTCCTGAGGCGGAGTCTCGCTCTGTCTTCCAGGCTGGAGTGCAGTGGCACGATCTTGGCTCACTGCAAGCTCCACCTCCCGGGTTCACACCATTCTCCTGCCTCAGCCTCCTGAGTAGCTGGGACTACAGGCGCCCGCCACAACGCCCAGCTATTTTTTTGTATTTTTAGTAGAGATGGGGTTTCACCGTGTTAGCTAGGATGGTCTCGATCTCTTGACCTCGTGATCCGCCCGCCTCGGCCTCCCAAAGTGCTGGGATTATAGCCGTGAGCCACCACGTCCGGCCGTGTTCCCCTTTTTCTTATTTGAGTCATCCCAGGATGGCGTTATACAGAACATATGGTTTTCTAACTTGACTTTTTACTTAATATCTTAATACATGTCTATACCTATAATATGGATTTTGTATCCTGTCTAATGGACATTCCATAATTCATTAATTCTTTATCATTGGGCATTAGTGTCCTTTTTTTTTTTTTGCTATTATAAGTGATGTTGTGAAAAACATTCTTGCACATAAATCTTTCCATACCTCTGAAATTATTCCCTTACTATACTTTCTAAGAAGTGGAAGTTTGGAATCGAGAGTATAAAAATTTTCAAGTGTTTGATACATATTGCCAAATTGCCCTTCAGGAAGGTTGTACCAATTTACTCTCCCACCAGCTAGCTACTAAAATCCTCATAAAACTGCTGGCATGACTTCTCAAGGCAACTAGATAACTATGTTTGTTGGTGTTATTGATTTCAACTTTGTGCTAAAAATACTTTTATATCTGGGAAGAAGGAATAGGGATAGAGTACTTTTGTGGCATCAATTCCTAAAACTGTGGGAAGTGACTTAAGTGTTCAGGAGAGAAAACATTTAGAAGCCACTAGTATAATGGCTAAGCCCTGAATTTACAGTGACGACTAGATCCTCAATTTTATTTTTCTCAGTGATCTTATGTTGCACATGTGTGCATGCGCGCACACACACACACACACACACAAAGGGAACAACTTTTAATCTCAGAATTACATTTTGTGATTTGTTTTTAAAATTTTGAGTCCTTTGAACTTCTTAGAGAAATAAAATATACAAAGATTAAACTTCTGTCTTTTCTCCTTAGTCTTCCAATTAAGTGTAATTTCAGACACTCAATTTAAGTAAGTTGCTTATAGCTCTAGAAGTTCCTGATTCCCTCTTTAGTGATTTCGTTGGATTACTCATTCAAACCTTTTTCTTATTAGCTAGATTGAATGTGTCCTTTGAACTGTTTCATTATCTTGGTAAAACAGCATTTATAGATAGAGTCCAAACTCAGCCGCATTCTCTGCAGCAAGATAGACCACACTGTCATTTTCTTCTGTCACTTTCAGTTTACTTGAAAGAGAAAGCTGAAGCAGAAGTGCTTAAATTAGTTATAAATCACAAAAACACTTCTTAAGATTGGGGTTCCACCAGACCTTCATTAAGTGATTCCTTCTCATGCAAGTTGAAGCATACTAATAAAGTGGGAGTGGAGAGGTGAATGTTGATTGAATAGCCACAGTATTTTGACATCGTGTGGAATGTGTACCCAGGCCTTTTCCAACTTTTTTTCTGGTTAGAAACCATGCTAATAATGGATGCCATGGCCTTTATAAATATGTTGGGTTTTGTAAGAAGCAGTAACCAGGAACATATTTACATAAGAACTAGAAACAGAAAAAAAAGGTAATTACTATAGCTGTCATTTATTTATTGCTTATTGTGTGCGAGGCAATGTGCTGAGGACTTTTTAAAACATTACTGAGTTTTGCCCTCATAGCAACTTTATGACATCATGGATATTACCCTTATTTTAAAGATGAAGAAACAGAACACAGGGAGGTGAAGCAGCTCACCCAAAGACACAGCTGTTTGGGGCTGGTAATAAGAACTAGACTTCTAACCAAAGCACGTTCTCTTAACCCCCGTGAGTACTTCTCCCTAGTCATATCAATAACATAGTCATTTCTTAAAGATCACATATGTCCTAGGAGTTAGGCAAGGCCATACAAACAGCACCTTCATTTTACAGTAACAACTGTGCAAGAGTTGGTATTATCTTCTTTTTCAAGTGAGGAAAATAAGGCTTGAAGAATTAAATAACTTGCCCAAAGTCACACAGGCAATAAATATTAGAATTACAATTTGAACTAGGTCTGTCTGGATTTAAAGCCTGTGCTTACTCTTACCGGTGTCTGGCTGCCTCTTTATGTATCAGATTATTGCTTAGGAACCAAGATTTAGTTCTGAACTCAGTATGGTGTTTAGATACAAGCTCTTAATTTTTAAATTATGATTTATTTAGTAGAAATATATATATTAGACCTGAAAGAGAATGACTATATTCTGCACTGACAAAGAATATGACAGCTTGATTTATTATGTATATATTCCTTTCATATATATAAAACCAATTTGGTTTTAAAGCTAAATTCATTATTTTAAAATGGAAGTTAATTTGATAATGGCAGCCTCTGGCATACTACCATGACTAGGAGCTGGCGTTTTCCCAAAGGAAAGCTCAAAATTCAGTTTCTGTGAATCTGTAGATTACATGTATTGAAATAATCCCCTGCTTTATCAGTTCCATAAGAGCTAAGCTATGCATATTATGCCATAGTCCATTAAGAAATAGTTCTATTGTAATATAAAAATATCTGTAAAATATCTGTCACGTTTTTTATTTTCATCGTTTTGCTAGAGTTCTGTGCCCTTTTGACTCAAAATCCTCTAGCACACCAAGGAAGGACAAAGGAGTGGAATTGCTGAATTATGACTGGAGCTGATGTATGTGGCTGTTGAGAATGAGAGGAATGGATAATGAGGAATCCACAAGAAAAATAATCTAGAAAGGCACTTTAAATCTAATATTTTGGAGTCCACAGACTAATGTACACATTATCTGAGTATTCAGATTACTATGCAAGTAAAGTAAAACAATGGAATTACAACCTATGAAATTATAACCTATGCTAATATTATGAACTTTGCTGAAAAAAGACCGAAAAACATTAAACCATGTTAATTGTCAATCTGTGTTTCTCAATCTTAGTGTCCAAACAAGCCACATCTAAAGAACCAGGTTAGAGGCAGGCTACTTGCTATATCATATAGGCCTAGTTTAGGAATGTTTCCACAAAATGCAAGCTGTTGGAGGCAGAGCATATACACAGACCTGCAATTGAGAAAGAAAGATTTTCACAGTTATTTGTTTGGAAAATATTTTAGATTTTTATTGAAACAAAATAAGGAAGAAACTATAGAAAAAAATAATGCTGGAGACCAACAGAGGAGGACTTGGAGATTGGGCATCTTGTGATGCTATCTTGCTAGGTTTTCCAGTGGTGTGTCAGATAAATGTTGAATTGCCAGTAACTGGTGTCTGGTTGATTGCTTGGCACTGCAGGTGATTCTGAATTGCTGTGAGGGCAGAACACCCAAGGAGACAATAGAAAATTTGTTGCACAGAATGACTGAAGAGAAGACCCTGACTGCTGAGAGTTTGGTAAAACTCCTCCAGGCTGTGAAGATGACTTTCCCAAACCTGGGCCTTCTGCTAGAGAAGTTGCAGAAATTAGCCACTTTGCCAAGCGCCACAGGTATTAGTTAATTGTTGACTCTCTGGACTGGAACCACTCTTCCAGGAAATTATAGCTTGAAACACCCCTTTGGCTCCATGCTGGGGAGATAAGATAATGTTAAGAAATGTCATTGCAGTATAGAAACTAGCTGTCATAAATCAATAATTCTCAATCTCTCTGGAGTTAAGATCTGAAATCTGAGAGTGACTCTTCTGGGTTAAGCTCCCTCATGGTGTTCCTGTGGCTCAGGATTTATTAACATGTGGCTTTCCCAGGGCTGTCCAGGATCACCTGGGAAAGCCACAGGAGCAAATGTGCTCTTAAGGCTCAGCACGCTGTCAACCATATTCACAAATAGGAGCAGCAAAGCCTCAAATCTCGATCGCCCCTTTTCTGCTAGAGTGCTGTCTGCTTCCAGCAGTCCCCAGAACTCACTGCTATGGTGTCTGTTCAGCTTGGGGAAATGAGTCCACATCCTATGCCTTAGAAAGACAATCCAATTTAAGCCAACTCTTCCCTGTCCCAGAGCATTTAGGACTCAGATGGTTTTCAGAAAAAGGATATTTGTCCCTAGTCTATAAAAGTAGTATGTACTTACACAAACTTGGACAATTCCAAATATAAGGTAGAAAACCATTTAAAATCCTACCACTCAAGTATGCCTATATTAACACCTTGACATATTTTATCTATCATTTTTATAATATTAAGATACTATCATATTGTATAATTTTATGGTTCCCCCATGTAACATTACAGCAGTATTCTTTTCCACAGTTCAGAAAAACTCCCCACAGTCCTAGTTGTTGAAGGCTATGTAGTTTTCCATCATAAGGACGTGTATGGTGTATTATTATTCATGCCCTTATTTCAGAGCACATGTAGTGTAATGGTTAGGACTGTAGGCGTTAGTGTCAAGACTACCTGGGACTGCAGCCTCACCTCACCATTCTGTGGCTGTACTACCCTGAGCAAGTGACTTAACCTTTCTGAATCTCATTTACTGTATGAAATGGGGTAAGAGTGGTACCTATCATATTCGTTTTTGTGTGGCTAGTATAATACATGTTAAACATTTAGCACAGTGCCCGGCACATGGGCACTCAGTAAATATTAGTTGTTATCTTCACTGTCATCATCAGCACAGATTATGCTTTGACAGTTGCCTTTGTACATAGACAAAGACCCTCAGATAATTTCTTAAGGTTCCAGAGGTGGAGTTACCGAGCTAAAGAAGAGAGTACATTTTTAAATATCTGCAAAGCTAAGAGAAATGCCTGATAGTTTCAGTTTTTCTTAACTTTCAAGTAAATATGACCTCTTAGAGAACCTAACAAATTGGCCCAAAGGGCACCTAGTAGAAAAACCACGGGTCAGCTTCACACACACAGCCTTGATTCGTGCTTGTCTTTAGGATCGCCACACGGATCCTCTACCTCAGGCTTGACAAGCACCCCCCCTTGAATCTGCGCATCTGAGTCTCTTACAAGTACAGCCTTCTAATTAACCCCCTGGTGAGCAATTGCTAGCTCCTACCACCAGGCACTGACTTTCAAAGTGTTAATGGCTTTATGACCCTGAAGCACCAAGCGATTAAGGGTAGGCAGAGGAGATCTGAACATATGAGGCCCCAAGCCAGGGCTCTCTGCAGAGGACACTGAGCTGTTGTGCTGATTGCTATCTTCCTCTCTCATTGGTAGTATCCTGGAGTCTTCTGTAGAAGGTTTTGTTGCATCAAACATTATTGTTTTGCTAATATCCTTACAGTCCAACCAAGCCCTGATGATTATGGGACTGAGCTATTGAGACGCTATCACGAAAACCTCTCTGAGATTTTCACAGACAACCAGATTTTATTAAAGATGATCTCACACATGACAAGTTTAGCCCCTGGAGAAAGAGAGGTAAGACAGGGAGAGAAACAGAGGGAGGGGAGGGTAAAATGAGAAAGAAGGAAAAAATATGAACACCCACATATACATTTATATTTTCCGTAACTATTACATATGTAGCCATGTTGAGAATTGCTAAGTGGAGGAGAAATAGAAGGTAACTCAGTTTCTAAGGTGGAGTAACAGAATAGTTCTAATTTCTGTGGTAATAAGGAAAGGCATTCAAAAGGACAAATGAAGAACCTTGACATGTATAAGAAATCTCTCAGATTGAGAGAGGTGAGAATGTTGAAAAACTCCTTCCCCAAACATGTTCACTGTAACCCAATACCTAGACTTGCAGCTCTGCAGCTGGGCCAGTGGCTGGAGAGTCTCTTAGGTGAGCATTTGTGTTACATCTTGAAGGTCATGGAGAAACTTGTGAAACGTGACTCTGGTTCAGGTGGTTTCAATTCCCTGATATCAGCAGTTCTAGAAAAGCAGACTCTCTCTGCCACAGCCGTTTGGCAACTGCTGCTGGTGGTTCAGGAGACAAAGACCTGCCCATTGGACCTGCTCATGGAGGAAATACGAAGGGAGCCTGGTGCCGACGCTTTCTTCCGGGCAGGTAAGTTACCTGACCTCTGGAGGGGTTTTGCCCCCACTAGAGAGATGGCTGTCAGGCTTCCTAGAAAATAGGAAGAGTTCTCTTACGGTAGTCACCCACATCCCTACTATTAGAAGTAAGGACTGGCATTTTCGTTCAAGGACACAGGAGTTTGTAAACCTTTTAAAAAATAGATGCAATAATTATCTTAAACTTACATTCGTTATTATACTCTGATTACAGTGCTGTTTGCCATTTTCCCTGCTGCCAGCCTCAGACAGGAGATAGGGGAAATGTGTTTTCATTATGAAGAGTTGAGTGGAGAAAGAGTGAAGGAAAAAACGGTGCTCACTGTTTGACTAATGAGTTTTTGATCCCCCTTTTTTTCAGTGACCACCCCAGAACGTGCCACTTTAGAAACAATCCTGAAGCATAACCACTTGATCTTGGAGGCCATCCAACAGAAGACTGAGTGCAAGTTCTTTACCTCGGAGGAGGAGCACCTGGCAGAGACTGTGAAAGAGGTGTGGTGGGAATAAAAAGCAAAATGCCGGAGAGTTTTACAGTTGTTGCCTGGGACTGTCTTCATTCCTAAGGGAGGAACTAATATCTGGTTGGGTTGTTTTCCTTCTTTTTTTTTCTTTTTTGCTTTTGAGACAGAGTCTCGCTCTGTCGCCCAGGCTGCAGTGCAGTGGCACGATCTTGGCTCATGGCAACCTCTGCCTTCCGGGTTCAAGCGATTCTCCTGCCTCAGCCTCCGAAGTATCTGAGATTACAGGTGTACACCACCATGTCCTGCTAATTTTTTGTATTTTTAGTGGAGACGGGGTTTCACCATGTTGGCCAGGCTGGTCTCGAACTCCTGGCTTCAAGTAATTCACCCACCTCAGCTTCCCCAAAGTGCTGGGATTACAGGCGTGAGCCACCATGCCTGGCTGGAACCAATATCTGTACCCCATGCTAGGCTAATGCTTCCTAACACGTTTGCTCTTTTAATCCTTCCAGCTCTACATGGCAGGTGATGTTACCACATTTTATAGACAAGGGTTCTCAGGCCCCAAGGGGTTAAGTTACCTGTCTAAAATGCTCCGGCAGGGAGGAGATGATGTCAGGATTTGAACCTGGGTTCCTATGACTCAAACCAATTTATTCCATTTGTCTAAACCTGGTATCCCCTGGAGCCCTGATACTGTTCTCTTACCTGTTGTTCTAAGAAGCAGCTTCTCTCAGAGATGAAGGAAAGTAAAACTGGTCTTATTACATGTTCTATTCTGGCTTCTATAAAGAGCCAAAATAAACATAGATAGAACAAAGCTTTTGCCCATATGGGGTAGCAAATAATGCCAGCTCATTTTCTGTAAGGCTTCACACAATGTGGCCAGCATCCCAGGAATACAGGTGGGGACTGGGGGAACTCATGGGTATCCAGCCCAGGATCATGTGCATCTTGAGTGGAGAAGAACAAGAAAGGAACATGAAGTTAAACTACAGATTCAAATGTAGTGCCCTTTTGATTCCGGTAGGTGTGGAAGGTGTGCAGGAGGGCGGGTTTCTGACTCTCTCTATGCAGGTGACAGCCACATGTTGGTCTGACTCAGATGGGAAGAAGATGGCACACATTTCTGTGGGGCTTCAGAGGAGAGATTCATCTGTTAGACTCTCTCCAGCATGCCACAACTTCAGAAATGGGGTTTCTGCAGTTGATCAGTTTTAGCCTCACTAATTAGTCTCATGCCTGCCTCCAGGGACTTCGGGTTTATTTAGATAGACTTGAAAAGAGCAGAAATAAAATATCTTCCAAAATGAAAATTCCATTTGGCCATCTGTGGATGGTTTAGCTTTATTTTCTCAGTGTACCGACTCTTTCTGCTGATAGCTCTAACATTCTGAAAGAGGACGACGGCTTTGAAATAATATTCTTGGCCACTTTAAAGCTTCTATTTGAACCTTCTTTAAAACGCTGAGTTTCTTTGTGAAAGAAAATGACGTTTAAATGGGTATATCTAAGTATCTAAAAATACGAAGCCACTGGTCATGCAGAATTACTTCCAGACACTGAGACAATTATATATTATGAAAACTTACTCTGATTTCCAAGACAGACACACCGATGACCAAATCCTATAGCTTTTCTCAAGCTTCTAGTATTAAAATCCAGAAAAGGTCTCTGGGAGACTCCTAATTTCCGATAAGCTATTATAGAAAATGCTTTATGCTTCCCTGCATATATCTTCTTTGTATTTGCACATTTATCTGGATACATGCTTCTTTTTTTGTTTTGTTTTGTTAGTTTTCCTGTTCTTTGGCAAACAGAGCTGTCCACTACATTTATCACAAGGCGATGTATAAACTGCTTATAAATAAAGCAGTGCCTTCCTGGGATTAGCTTTTTTTTTTTTTTTTTTTTTTAAGTTGAAAACCATGGAGAAAATCTGCTGAGATTAACCCCACACCTTTGTCTCCTGGTATTCATTTAGATTCTGAGCATTTCCTCTGAGACAGCCAGCCCTGAAGCTTCCCTGAGAGCAGTGCTGAGCAGAGCCATGGAAAAATCAGTCTCGGCCATTGAAATATGCCACCTCCTGTGCAGTGTCCACAAATCTTTTCCAGGCCTGCAGCCTGTCATGCAGGAGTTAGCATACATTGGTAAGGAACAGGCTGGGTGGGAAGGGGGTTCCTGTCAGCACCCCTGGTTGTTTCCTGAAGAAAGAGGCAGCAGTTCGTATCAGAGTTTATCACAACCTTAAGTTACGTATTCATTTAATACGCTCTCAATACCTAAAAAAGTCGTGAAGCATAGAGGGAAAATGTTCTTTGTGTTTATTGGAAAGTAAAGAGGACTATATTACTTCAGAGGGTTTTGAGGATCTCAAGTAGTCTCTAGTCTCCTTTGTGTTAGAAATGTTATAAAGCAAAGAAACAGGGTTTGCAGAGCCACGAGCTGTCTCTCTTGTGCAGGTGTCCTTACTAAGGAAGATGGAGAGAAGGAAACGTGGAAGGTGAGTAATAAATTTCACCTTGAAGCCAACAACAAAGAAGATGAAAAGGCAGCCAAAGAAGACAGCCAGCCTGGG
The DNA here is from genome assembly GCF_000951035.1 of Colobus angolensis palliatus. NCBI lineage: Eukaryota > Metazoa > Chordata > Mammalia > Primates > Cercopithecidae > Colobus > Colobus angolensis. The sequence goes on from NW_012115600.1 coordinate 235,618, forward strand.
GAACAGAATGATCAAGGAGAGACTGGTTCCTTGCCAGGACGGCAAGAGAAAGAGGCTTCTGCCTCCCCAGACCCTGCCAAGAAGAACTTCGTCTGTAAGGCCTGCGACAAAAGCTTCCATTTCTACTGCCGCCTGAAGGTGCACATGAAGCGCTGCCGGGTGGCCAAGAGCAAACAGGTGCAGTGTAAGGAGTGCAGGGAGACCAAGGATTCCAAGAAAGAGCTGGACAAACATCAGCTGGAGGCCCATGGTGCAGGTGGAGAGCCCGACACACCCAAGAAGAAGAAGAAGAGGCTTCCAGTGACATGTGACCTCTGTGGGAGAGAATTTGCGCATGCCTCAGGTACGTTCAAGAAGGCAAAGGAACAGAGGATGATAACTGTGGGTTTTGTAGTTTGGATTTCAGGCCTTGCCCTTTGTTGTGTGCAGTGAGGGCTGTGGGTGGGCTTAGAAAATAGAGCAGGTTCCTACGGATGCAGGGTAATATTTTGAGAAGAGCATGGGCTTTGGAATCAGCCCCCTTAGCTTTGATTTCCCCAAATCTATTAAAGCAGCACCCTGATGCCGCTTACTTTGTTGGATTGTTATGAAGGCTTAAGGTAACAGAGCTAAACACCAGTGCACTGCCTGTAATAGAGCGAGCACACAGTAACTTGTAGCTCTTACTGTTTACAGTGATAACCAGCTACTTAATACCTGGCTCATGTTTCCATGTGCCACTTGTTTCTTGGTAACAAACAAGAGTCGTGGAAATCATGGGATGTATAGTCAGAATGGTTTTCCCTTGTCCCAGAATTTGTATAAACCTAATGAAATATAAAAGCAAGTTGAGTTTCCCTAGTTCTGGGTGTCAGGGTCCTGTTTAAGAGAGAGAAGGGATTCCATCCAGGAATGAGGCCAGGTGACTTTGGAGATGCCAGTTGGTGGGCAGAGAGCAGCGTGGCTGTGTGCAGTGGGCATAAGTGTGGCCTGGCGCCCTGGGCTTCGTGCTGTGCTTCCTCCGGAGGCCTGGCCTGAGACAGTGCTCTTGGCATCCTGTGCGAGATTCCTAACACTAATTAGTAGCATCTCTTCTGGCCTCTGGTATGCGTGGCTTCCCTAGGCATGCAGTACCACAAGCTGACAGAGCACTTCGATGAGAAGCCTTTCTCCTGTGAAGAGTGTGGGGCGAAGTTTGCAGCCAATTCCACCCTGAAGAACCACCTTCGCCTTCACACCGGGGACCGCCCATTCATGTGCAAGCACTGCCTCATGACCTTCACCCAGGCCTCCGCCCTGGCCTATCACACCAAGAAGAAGCACTCGGAAGGTAAGGTGGGGCTCAGTTCATTTCTCCCACAGACTTTACTATGAACTGCCTAAACCCCATTTGGATTAGGTGTGATATAGATCTCAAAAACAAAACAATTTGATAGCACAACAAGGTGACTATAGTCAATAATAACTTAATTGTACATTTTAAGTAAAGAGTGTGATTTGGATTATGTATTACACAGAGGGTCAATGCTGGAGGGGATGGATCTCGCATTCTCCATGATGCAGTTATTTCATATTGCTTGCCTGTATCACAACATCGCATGTACCTCATGAATATATACACCTACTGTGTACCCACAAAAGTTAAGTATCAAAAAAAAATAAGGCCAAGGCAGGCAGATCACAAGGTCAGGAGATCGAGACCGTCCTAGCTAACACAGTGAAACCCCATCTCTACTAAAAAATGCAAAAAATTAGCCAGGCATGGTGGCGAGCACCTGTAGTCCCAGCTACTCAGGAGGCTGAGGCAGGAGAATGGTGTGAACCTGGGAGGTGGAGCTTGCAGTAAACCAAGATTGCACCACTGCACTCCAGCCTGATGACAGAGCGAGACTCTGTCTCAAAAAATAAATAAATAAAATAAAATAACAATGCACAACCTCTAGGCAAACAGATGACTGGAAATAGCTCTGTGCATAGACATGTAAACTGCTTACTGGGAGAGCTTCTGAAAGAGGCTGGCTAACCTCCTATGACTTTGTATTAGGTTTGTGGAAAAGTCATTGTGGTTTTTGCCATTAAAAGTTAGAGAGAATTTACTTAAAATTCTTTGAGCTTTGAGGTGGAGTTCAAGCATGAGAAGGACCCTGACTGAGCACCTACTGTGGATCAGGCAGTGGCAGATAGCTGAGGAGCTGAGCTGGGGTTCCTGTGTGCCCATAGCTTGTGGCCTGAAGAGGGCAAGGGGAGGGGAGTGTAGTGCCTGTTACAATGCAGATTCTCAGCTGAATGATGTGGAATAACACCAGCATAATGAGGAAGGATGGAGAAGGGGTCTCTAGTCCAGTTGGAGGGGAGGAGGTGGTGCATTGTCAGGGAAGGCTTCTTGGAGGAGTCTACGTATTGTTTAGAGCACTTACGTGTAAATTATAATGCAACCATTGTTTGACCTGGACTGTCACAGTAGCCTCAAAGCTGGTCTTGCTCTCACCATTTCTCTTGATACTTAAAAAATAAATAAACTCTATCAGGTCACTTCTCTGCTCCAAACTCTTCAATGGCTTTTTGTCCCAGTCAGTTGTGAAATGGAGAGTCCTTGAGATAGCCTCTCAGGCCCTCCGTGATTAAGGTTCCTGATTCCTCTCTGACTTCATCTCTTAGGCCTGTACATTTTAGCTTTCTGGCCAGCCTTCAGGCCTGCAGGCACCTGCTCCAGGACCTTTATTCTTACCCTTCCTTTTGCTGGGAACACTTCCCGTCAGACACCTCATGCTTCACTTCATCACCTCCTTTGAGACCTTACTCACACTTAGCTTCTCAGTGAGTCCCTTCCTGGCCACCCTCTGTAAGGTCTCAGCACCCCACCCTAGGTTTCCATGCAGTATTTTTCTCCCATAGTGCTTCTCATATGATATAGTATCTACTTTAGTAATTTACTTTATTTCTGCTTTGTCTTCCCTGTTAGAATGCAAGAGTCATGAGGGGCAAACTGTTAGTTTTTCTTTTCCCACTGCTGCATCCATGGGACTTAGACTAGTACTTGGCAAAAGTAGGCCCTCAACCGATATTTGCTGAGTGAATGAATTTCATAAGCACTCTTTCAGGCATGGGGTATTGTAAATATACACACCCCTGTCATGGGACTTACATCCCACTGGGTAAAACTGACAATAAACAAATATATAGTATAAATTTAGATAGCAGTTATTGCTATGAAGAAGCATAAAGCAGGGTACACAGTGAGGGGACAGGGCTTGGGGAACACTATTTGTATCATCAGAGAAGGCCTCTGCGAGTTGGCCATTTGTGGAGAAACCTAAACAAAGTGAGAAATGGAGCCAGTGGAAGACCTAGAAGGAGAGCATCCCAAGTGCAGAGCACCTCCCCAGTGGAAATGAGCTTTACCTGCACGACAGACCAGAGAGAGCTAGAAGGGGCTAAAGCCGAGTCAACGAGGAAGAGCATTAAGCAATAAGGCCAGAGATGCTAGCAAAGGCTGGACCTTGGAGGGTCTTACAAGCCAGGGTGAGGACTTTCGGTTTTTATGTGAAGTGTGTTAGTTTATCCTGCTATTGTAACAAATTACCACAAATACTGGCCTAAAACAACCCAAATATATTCTTTTACCATTCTGGAAGATAGCAATCCAGGATGGATCTCATGAGGCTAAATTCAAGCTTTCAGCAGAGTTCCTCCTGGAGGCTCTAGGGGAGATCTCATTCCTTGCCTTTCCAGCCCCTAGAGGTTGCCTGCATTCCCTGGCTCTTGGCCACATCACCCCAACCTCTGCCTCCATCGCCATGCCTCCTTTTCTGACTCCTCTTCCTCCCTCTTATGAGGACCCCTGCGATTGCACTGGGCCCACCTGGATAATCCAAGACAACCCCCCATCACAAGATCCTTAATCCAGTCACATTCACAAAGTCCTTTTGCCATGTATGGTAACATACACACAGGTTTCAGGAATTAGGACATGGACATCTTCGGGGTCCATTATCCCGCTTACCACATGAAGCCATAGAAGGATTTTGAGCAGACAATGAGTGGTAGGATCTAATTTACATTTTCAGAAGTTAATCCTGGCCACTCCAGACAATAAGCTATAGTAGGGCAAGAGGGAAACAGAAAGCTATTAGAGCCATCCAGTGTAGAGATGATATAGTTTTCAACTAGAGTTGTGTTAGTGGGGATTGTAAAGAACGTTCAAGTTTTAGGATATATTTTTGAGAATGGAGGTAACAAGACTTATGGTGGATTGGATGTGGGATGTGAAGGAAAGAAAGGAAGTAAAGGAACTGAAGGCTTTGGGGCTTTGCCATGAGCACCTGAGTGATGCTGCCATTTACTGAGATGGGGGAGTGTGTGGGTGGTGGGGATAGAGCATTGGGAGCTCTGTTTTGGGTTCCCAAAACAGATGAGGACTTTTGGTTTTTCTGTGAAGTGTGTTAGTTTATCCTGCTGCTGTAACAAATTACCACAAATAGTGGCCTATTTGATGATTGGAGATACCTACTAGACATCCAGGTGGAGAGCAGAGCAGTGGGGAGTTGACCATACGGATCTGGAGTTCAGGGGAAAGATGCGAGCTGGAGCTATACTACAGGAGGCATCCATTACAGATGGTGTATGAGGCACTGAGAGATCATCTAGAAACTGAGGATTGAGAACGTCAAGGACTATGCCCCAGGCTCCTCAATAATTTCACCTCTCCATTCAAGGAACCCTTTTTTCCCTAACAAAATCTTATTTTGCAGCCCAATACATAAACACTGAAAATGAGGCTGCTTGCCCTAGTTGTGGTAGACCTGGGATCCGGGGTTCTGGAGCCTTGCCTCACCGATTGCCCTGTTTGCTCTCTTGGCCCATAAGGGAGCTTGGAGGTTCAATTGGTCTGGCATTTCTCACAAATGCCAGTTCTCCAGATTTGCTCCTTACCCACATTTTCTAACAATCTTTGGCAGTCTGGTCATTATTTCCTCATTATGTGCATGTGAAAATAGAGAAACCGAGGGATACATAATAACTTTATAGCAAGCGACTGAAAGAAGGCTTTCATTCTTCTCTGTATCCACGTCTCTCACCTTTGTGTGCAGTTGCAAGTCCACACTGTGTATGTTGCAAGGTGATCCAAACCCACTAATTTCTGGGCACAGGGATGTATCTGGTTGTGGGAATAGAGTACGCTCTTTCATACTTGCGGTTACTGATGAACAGATGGCTTGTCTTGTGCGGCGAGAACTCCGTCCTTCTTCCTTTGTCCAACCACACTCGCACCTTCTGTGTGATCGGCTGTGTTTGTGAGGTGCCATGTGACGAGACAGCTCAGATCTCACCCAGCGTATTGCAGACTGCCTGATGTTTTAATGTCATCCACCAGATGATATTTCCCTGATACGTGCTGTAGAATTAGATTTTGTTTGTAGCAATGCCATAAATGTTTAGTGCTGACTCTAATAAGCTCCTGTGTGTTTGCAGGGAAAATGTATGCGTGCCAGTACTGTGATGCTGTGTTTGCCCAGTCCATTGAGCTGTCCCGCCACGTGAGGACCCACACCGGGGACAAGCCCTATGTCTGCAGGGACTGTGGCAAGGGCTTCCGGCAAGCCAATGGCCTCTCCATCCATCTGCATACCTTTCACAGTATGTACTGAGGCTATGAATCTCAAGCCCTTGATACCAGCCTGGCACTGGGAAAGCTTGTCACAATTGCAGCAGAGGTGTCAATCCATCAGACCCGAGCTCCGTTCAGTGTCTTCCCCTTACCTGTTCCCCTGCAAAACCCAGAGTCCCTCATTCCTAGTTCAGGAAGAATCTCATTTTAAGGTTTCTCATATGACACTTATTTCTCTCTGGCCAGGCTGCTTCCCTGTCTTCCTTTTTAGCCTACCCGGCACCGTTTGTCCAACAGAGGCAAATTCTGTTTGAAGGAAAAAGCCTCTATAACTGATTGGCTCACAGAGCACTGGAATATTTCCATGAGTCTATCTTCCATCTGCCTTTTCCCATAGGAGCAGTCCAGACACTTTCTGAGTTAATGTCTACCATCGTGAGTGGGCCTTGGTTATGTTCCCTTCAAAACCTCCTGCCCAGCATTCTCTTCCGAGTGCCGTTGTATTTCACGCAGTTGGTGGGGTCTGCCCCTGTCTTTCTCCCGTTCTGTGAGAACTGACACAGACAAAAACACACTTGTATTCGGCATGCTTGTGTGCATGGCACACACACACATATATATACACACACACAGGAAGGAAGGACAAAGAAATTCTGTGATTCCTCATTACACCATCGGGAAATCACCATCATGGCATTTGGCTGGCCACATCACATTTTCTTCAGCCTCTCTTGTTGCAGCAGGAGTGTAATCAGCACAGCACAGCAGGGGAGTTAAGAGCTTGGAGTCTGGAATCACACAGGCTCGGACTTGAATCTTGACCCTGACGCTTACTTTCCTTGAGGCCTTAAACAAATTTATTTACCATTCTAAGCCTCTTATGCCCCTTCTGTAAACTAGAGCAAATAATAATGCCACCACCTTGGATTGTAATTAGAATTGAATGAGATCACATGTAAAGCATGACACTCCACGCCTGACACATAGAAAATGCTCAGTAATGCCAGATATTATTATTATTGGTGACAGAGGCAACCCTCTCAGATGCCATTTGTCACCATCAAAGCTTGTCTTTTTTGCATGCCATGCATCTCACATACTCTTCTTCCCTCTCCACCCCTCTTCCCACACACCAGTTTCTAGCTGTTGGCAGATACAGTGTCTCACAAGTGTGCTTTATGTAAACACATCCAAGTCTGTCGTCAGCCAGCCAGCAAGGACTTTGCCAAAGCTCCTATGTGCCCAGCATGTGGCTAGACCCTGGGTGATGCAGGGGAAATAAAGTGTGGCTCTTTCCCTCCAAGGAGTTTACAAGGCTGTCCAAAAGAATCCAGTTACAGTAGGCTTCCAGATGAGAGATTTGGCTTGGATCCAGCGCCACAATTTTGATGTCCTTTTGACCTCTTTAATGACCTTCTGCTTTAGTCTTCCTTTCGCAGTAGCAATACATGGGCATCAGGAAAGGGGAAGACATTGTTAACTTTCAGAAGGGAGAAGACCGAGAATACTTTGCCATACCCTAAACTGTATCATCCGTGGCAGGCCTAGCATCCAGGCCCCCCTTTCCCATTTCTTGCCTGTTTCATAGAACCACATGGTTGCTTATGGAAAGCTGCATCAAAGTGTCTTAGAAGACGGTGTAAAACTGAGATTTCAAGAGCTCATGTCCACAGGGAAACTAGTTAGTGATGCTGCTGCATGTCAGAATTCCTGAATTAATCTGAATCAGTGCACATAAAAGATTGGCTTGTGAGCAAAGGATTTTATTAAAACATTTTGATTTCTGTTGCTTTAAGAAAAAGACCAAAGTTTCCTGCTATAGGATGGCAAATGTATTCTTCATCAATACTAGTTTTTATTTTGGGGGTCTCACTGAAGAGTTGGCATATCCAATTAAGCATGTAGCTCTCAGACAGAGCATGGATTTGGGAGTGAGAGATGGGATTGTTACTCAGTTCAGCCATTTCTTAATTGTGCCCATGGGCAAGATACTGCCTTACCACTCTAAACCTTGATTTTCCTAATCTGTAAAATAGGGATGATAATAGAACCTACTTATAGAGTTATTGGAAGGATTAAGTGAATTAATTTACATAAAGCACTTAGAATATGCCTGTCATAGAGCACTCATTATGCTAATGTTTTTATTGTTGAATCTAAAGTGGGGAGAAAGGAAGCATCCCTCCACTTGTGCCGTTGATGACAAAGGAATTAGTGATGCTCTGGGGAGTGTGCTGGAAATCCTCTACAGAGAATTAGAAAACTCCAGAATGCCCACTGCAAACAGGACGAGCCAGGGTGAAACTCCCTGGAAAGTGGTAAAGTGTAATTTAACTTGTAAGATGTAAAATGAGGAATGGAGATGAACTACATGATGCTGCAGAGATAGTTAATCTCGAAACCCTGGAGGAAGCCCACCTCCTGGGAGGAAGGTAGGGATAGTCAGGTGACTCCTACACTGATTTCTGATCCTTGGAGTCTGTGACCCTGCCTGTTATCTAAGCAGAGTCTTCACATTTGTTGCTGTACACAACAACCAGTGTTTCACTGATGGCTGCCTGTGGTGTTTTCATTTCCTCTCCACCTCTTCCTCTCATGGATGTCCCATGAAACCAGACATAGAAGATCCTTATGACTGCAAGAAGTGCAGGATGAGTTTCCCCACTCTTCAGGATCACCGGAAGCACATCCATGAGGTGCACTCCAAAGAGTACCACCCCTGCCCCACGTGTGGGAAGATCTTCAGTGCCCCATCCATGCTGGAGCGGCACATGGTCACCCACGTTGGAGGGAAGCCCTTCAGCTGTGGGATCTGCAACAAGGCCTACCAGGTGACCTCAGGTGCCACTGGGAGCTCTTCCCCTAACCCCTGACCTACTCTCCATTTGATCTTCCCTGATGCCTGGGTTGCTGGCTTGCAGATCATATCTTGTATCCAGGATGTGACAATTGGCTGATTCTCATGAAGGATGCAGCTTGTGATCCAGATTCTCTAAGGAGATCTGGTCAGAGTACTGCAGTTGGGGAGCTCATTATTGGAGCAGAGAGTTCATACGCTTCTTCTCTTAGACAGCAGACTTGTCGTGAACTGAATGCTGCTTTTCCCCTTGGATGCTCACCTTCCATAGAACCCATCACTCCCATGTGTCAGTGGGCATGAGAGCGGCAATGGGGAGTGGAACACTACCTGGAATTACCTTGTTTGGCACAATTAGTGTTTGTTTGTTTAACTTCCAGGGAAGGGCTCAGCCTTTTTACCTTAGGATTTGATATGTAATTGAAGTGAAGCCCCGTATAGAACTAAAAAGAAACTACATCTATCAGAAGCTTTAAAACTACAGAGAAGAGAATGGTCCTTGTGGCATCTATAAGATTTGGGTATAGACAAAGAAGCATAACTGCTAATTTTAGCTCAGCGAAAATTGAGAGCTAACTTTGTGCCAAGGCTCATGTTGTGACATTAGCGTTCCAGAACGGAGACCTGGTCTTGAGCCCTAGGATGGCATGGAATTGTAGGGAAAGTATTCCCAGTGCTGCTCTGGAACCCGGGAAAGAGAGGGACTCTTGCTTACGGGGCAAGGGCAGTGTGCACTCCTCCAGCAGCTTGCTCTGCTGCGCCCCAGCTTCCTGGGAAGCCGTGAGATGCAGCTCAGTGGTAAAGCACACAGGTGTTTCAGTTGGAAGGCCCAGGCCTGAATCCTGGTCCTGCTATCTCCTGATGTTATGATTAGTCATTTAGCCCCTCGGTGCCTCCGCTTCCAGCTCACAAGGAAGACTCTTAACACCTCCCTCATAGCCTTGTTGTAAGGAATGAGCATGTGAAGGACTCCCGGGAGCCCTGTCCCTGTAGTGGCTTCCTAACGAATATGTAGTTGCCTTATTCTCACAAACACCAGCCTCTCCTCACATCAGCACCCATTGTGATAGGTAAAGAGTGTGTGATACTAGAAACATCAGCTTATCCAAAAATGTGTTTCTTTTCGAGCCTCGTGAACTCTCCAGCTTGCTGGAGCTTTCTAAGACCTAACACTTGCCAAATTCCTTGCAGCAATTATCTGGTTTGTGGTACCACAATCGGACCCACCACCCTGATGTATTTGCTGCTCAGAACCACCGATCTTCCAAGTTCTCATCACTCCAGTGCAGCTCCTGTGACAAAACCTTCCCCAACACCATCGAGCACAAGAAGCACATCAAAGCAGAGCATGCAGGTGAAGTTTGGGTACCGCCGGCAGAGAGTGAGAGGGGCTTGATGGTGTAGCCTCCTGGGTGCCACCAGAAATCCTCACTTCTAATAGTCTAGTGTGGTGTGCGGTGGTCATTGCCTTTTTCTGCACCACCGCACATGAAGGCTGCCACACCAGTCCGTAGCAGCAGCAGTCAGTAGCAGCAGCTTGAGTGGTAGTGGTTCTCAAACCTGGAAGCGTAGAGCAGTGTAAGCTTCCACCACCCCTGAGTGAGAACTTGTCGCAGCACCTAGGAAGGGTGTCAGCCTCGGTGGTAGGCAGGCCTGAGTGGAAATCCTGATTCCAGCACTTATCAGCTGCATGACCTTGGCAAGTGACTTCTCTTCTCTGAGCCTGTTTTCTTCCCTCCAGAATGGCAGTTATTAAAACCTACTTTGCAGGTAAATTTGGTGATAATCACAACAGCTGTCAGTTACAGAGTGTCTCCTAGGTGCAAGACACCATGCTAAGCACCTCGTGTATATTTTCTCATTTCATTCTCACACATCCCTCTGAGCATCCAGGCAGTCTGGATCCAGATCTCGTGCTCTTTACCACTAGATTGTGCAAATATACCATAGGTTATAAGATTCCTGGCACTTGGTAGATGCTTGCTAAGTATTGGCCGTCGCCCCAACCCCAGCCTTGTTACTCTTTAGCCTTGGAAAGCCAACCATTTGTTCTTTCCCGGCACATCTTTCCTTATGCACTTCACAGATATGAAGTTCCATGAATGTGACCAGTGTAAGGAGCTCTTCCCCACGCCAGCCTTGCTGCAGGTTCACGTCAAGTGCCAGCATTCAGGTCAGTACCCAGTCAGCATGCTTCTAGGCTAGACTGCCAGGGCCTGAGTCTCCTCCCCACCACTTGCAGCTTTGCAACCCAGGCTAAATCGCTTAACAAACTTGTGCCTCAGTTTCTTCATCTATAAAATGGGAACAGTTGTAGCACCTGCCTCATAGAGTAGTGTGAAAAACTGAAGGCCTTGGCATCAATAAGCATCCCTTAAGCGGTAACTGTGATTGTCATTGTTTTTGCTATATTTCATCAACTCTAAAGTGCCAGTTAAAAATAAATAAATACAATTCCAGTTATAAGATATACCATTTTTATTTATTTATTTTTTTGAGACAGAGTCTCACTCTGTCACCCAGCCTGGAGTGCAGTGTTGCCATCTCGGCTCACTCCTTCCATCTCCTGCGTTCAAGCAATTCTCCCTGCCTCAGCCTCCCAAGTAGCTGGGATTACAGGTGCCCGCCACCACATTCGACTAAATAAGATGTACCATTTTTAATGAACTACTAAGAAAAACTACTGTCAATTAAACTGTGCTTTCTTATCACTTAGAATATCTACGTTATTCTAAGTGCTGTTTTGGACTTAAGTTGACATAGATTTTTATCATGTCACTCACTGTAGTGTGCATACATAAAAAGGAAAACATAAAAAATAAACTGATTAAGGGAAGAATCCAGCTTCTCAGAGTAACATTCAATTCAGATTGTCAACAAGCATGTTTTTCCACACAGTGTTTACTCTGCCATCAAGAACATTGATGATGGAATACGTAATATAAGATTCCATCAAAGAATTGAAGGTCATTGGTTTTGGTCTCTTGAGCATTATGTAAAACTAGTCTACTTTTGATTCCTGCTTTGGGAATATAGCTAACCTTTCATCACTTACCTCCTCCCTTCTAAACCATTTGGTTTCCATGAGTTAAAAACATGCACCATTCCTGTCTTAGGGAGTTTCTTCCAAGCCGTGGACACCCGTTCTGCAAGTCTTGTTGCTGCCACTTTTGATGTTCGTGTGCACATTGACAATTGCACCTGACTGCCTTAGCCCACAGAAGTCGTAAGGTGCCATCGATCCTGTTTCAGAGATGTTAAAATGTATTTCTTAGAGTTGATGAAATATAGTATGGTCAGCATGATTATCTGCAGTTGAATGAATAATGGGCTTCTACAGAGACAGATTTAGCCTGAATCTAATACTAATGAAACTGTTGTCTCAGGGCCCCTCACTTGCATGGGACCTTCCAAGGCTCTGTCTTTGTCATTTTGTATTATTTTTCTTAAGGCTCCCCAGATTGAACAACCTTCAGGTCTCACAAAACCTGGATCTACCTCCAAGCCTCGATCCCCATTGCTCCTTCCTCTCATGTCTTCCTGCCCTCGTTTCTCTCATTTTTCCCACCGCCCTCCTCTTCTGTCTCCCTCTCCTCCAGGGTCCCAGCCATTCCGGTGCTTGTACTGTGCTGCTACTTTCCGTTTTCCTGGAGCATTGCAGCACCATGTCACCACAGAGCACTTCAAGCAGTCAGAGACCACCTTCCCATGTGAGCTCTGTGGGGAACTCTTCACCTCCCAGGCCCAGCTTGACAGTCACCTGGAATCTGAGCACCCGAGGGTGATGAGCACGGAAACCCAGGCAGCAGCCTCACAGATGGTACAGGTGATTCTGGGGCCATCAGCTACACAGAATGCTAACACAGGGTTCCTAAGGCTTCTCTAGAGGTGGCTCTGTCATAGTACCCAGCGATACTCTTTGGGGATCTTGTAGAGAGTCTCTCTGGACTTCTTACAAAGCAGGACAGAAAATTCTAGTCTTCTGGTGGCCACATGGGAAGTGGCCCTCAGGTAGAGTGAGCCTGGAACAAGAATTTCCAAAAAAGGAACAGCTTGGTTCCTCCCCCCAGTGCATACGTCCCTGCCTCCTGAGAAACACTGTGGGGTGTGGTGAGAACTGCGGGAAACCTCAGAGACAGAGGAGCTCTTTGTTGGGCAGGGACCAGCCTGCAGTTGAAGTGCTTGGAGAGCGCCTCTGGGCTGGACACAGTACACACTTGCACACACCTAGGCCTCTGCCCTTTACCTGGGCGAGAAAAACACCTCTTCTTGATATTTCAGGACTAAGCTTGATCCAGCTTCTCTTTGCTTCCCTGATCCTCATTTACTCTTCTTCCCATCTTCTCCAGAGAGGGTGGGCAGAAAAGGAAGATAAACTCAGGTCCATCCATCATCAGTAATTTGTGGGTGGGTTGGAGGGGAACCATAAACGGGTTGAGGTTTTAATCTGTTAGACTGTTGCGCTGTCCAGTTCCATAGATCAGTCATTTATAAACCAGGTTCTTGCAGGCCTCTGGAGAACAGAGGGGAAGTTGGGTAGGCAGGACTCCCGTCAACACTCTGCTGTCATATCAACCAAAGGTGCTCTGCTTTTATCTTTTTTGTATATTATGGTTCTTGATAATATGCCCTTTGGGGAAAAGGTGGGGCTGGGGGGTCCATTTCTAAAAGAAAAAGAAAGCAAAGCAGTTTGAAAACTACTCTCCTAGATCATTATTGATTGAACATCACAGTTGATCTCTTCTCTCCTGTAGCACAGAGAAGTAGCTGAGCTTGGCTTCCTCACTTGTTCCTGCTTTCTGCTCTTCGCTGATTCTCAAGAGCAAGGTGGCTATGGCCTCTGCTTTAAAAATATCAAGGGCATCTAGCTCTTCTGGCGTCTATGGTTCAGAAACACCAACTTGGAGGCTTAGGCAGGAATTGGAAATGCCTAACCACAGACTCATTCTCTCTGAGTTGGAAAGGTTGTCTCTAACAGATTATGAAGATTTGGAAGGGACATAGGTGGGCTGTGGAGAAGAGAAGGGGGCACTGGCCCCACCAGGTTGGTGAGCTGAATGAATGCATGGAGTCACAGTTCATCCAGTCTTCCTCCTAAGCTCAATCACTGTGTGGCCTCCTGGGAAGGCTGTGGGCCTGCGAGAGGTCCAGAGACGCTGCCCCAGGCCCGCCTGAGCCTGTGGTGGATCAATCCCGTTCCCGTGTTCCAGGCATGAGACCAGCTAGCTTCAGTGGCATTCCTCTCACATGGCACTCACCTTTGCACTGTCATCCCAAGACAGGAAAACCCAGTGTGAAAAACGGAGCCCGTGTTCACTGGTGTGTAATCATAGAGTCCAGGCACCCCGAGATGGTGTACTGAGCGAAATTATAGCAATTTAGTGCACAGTTATTTAAATGGTTTGCTGGCCTTCTCTTTTGCATCGCCGGTGGGTTAGACTTGCCTCTTCCCATTAGGCACACGTAATTGCTCTCCTCAGGTGAAAACATAAATATCATCATTACAGCATGAGATGAAAACCATGTAAATCAGGGAGCCAACTGCGAACGCTGCCCAGAGCAGCCTCACGGTCTTTCTCTTTCAGGTGATCCAAACCCCAGAGCCGGTGGCCCCGACAGAGCAGGTGATCACTTTGGAGGAGACCCAGCTTGCAGGGTCACAGGTGTTTGTGACGTTGCCAGATTCTCAGGCATCTCAGGCCAGCTCCGAGCTCGTGGCAGTGACTGTGGAGGATTTGCTGGATGGCACAGTGACGCTGATCTGTGGTGAGGCCAAATGAGCAGCCGTTCATCCGGCAGAGCCTTCCTGTGTTTGCAGCTGAGAGGAGGCGCCACAGCTTGCCCTTTGCCCTCCATCCCTGGCTGTCCTGAGTGGTGAGCATCTTAGCTTAGCACCAACCAACACAGTCTCACCTAGAAAACAGATGGAAGCTTCATTGTTCTCATAGAACCTACAGCATCCGAGCCCTCAACACCAACTGCACCATCCTCTAGCAGACAGGCCTCCTTCCCCACAGGCCCGCTGCTGCGGCCTCTGTTACACTGTCCATCCCCAAGTGACATGTAGCTTCAGAAGTAGAGTCTGAAAGAGCAGTGGGATGGGAGCTGGTGACCAGGGTACCCCAGGAGGCGTGATGTGCTGACACCCTTCAGTGGGCAGAATGGCAGTTAGATATGGGGCTTGGCCCACAGTGGGGCTGCAGATGCTGCCAGTGCCTCTGGCCATTTAAAGTGAGAGGGGCACCAACAGACAATTCAGAGACCTCAGGCATGAGCACACTTGGCCCCTTCCTCAGTCCTATCATCCTACCCTCTGCTGGGGTTCCCCCTGCACCCAGTGGCCATGCCCAGCACCCTACTGATGGCTATAGGACAAGTAGCCCTGATTTCCATGCCTGGTAACGCCTTGTCCATTGTCAGCCCTTCACAAAACAAAGCTTTGGAGTTTCTGCTGGAAGTGTTTAATGTGAGGCATCAGCTGCTAGACAGTCTCTTCCTTTCCAGGACATTCTTCTTGGTATTCCTTACCTGAAGGCTGGTTCCCACAGCTCTTCCGTGTCATCTTCATCCCCTTCCTTTAACCAAAGGCTGAAATCTCTGCCTGACCTGGCAGCCTCGCTCCCTCTGGGTCACGTGGCATAGACCGTGACCAGCACCAGGCAGGCAGTCCTGTCTGCGTGTGGAGGAGCAGCTGTGACTGCCCGTGGCTCTGCTGCCTTGCACTTTCTGCCTTGGGAGTGGCCTGCTGCCTCACCTCCCCCAGGCCGCCACACTTATTGCAGGTCAGCGATCCTTTGGAGTCCGAATTTCACAAAGCTTTTTTATCTTCAGTTCCAAAAATATAATCTGATAGTTAATGGTTTGTGGAATCCATTATGAAGTGCGATTAGATAGATGTAGGTTCCTGCCGTTGGAGAGAATGACTAGCATTTATCTTCTTTTCCTTCCACGCCAAAGGTTGGAGTCTGCTGGTGTGGTGTTTACACACCAGGCAGGGCTCTCTGCCACCGTGTGTGGCTTGAACCCCTGTGGAGGGGAGTGCCTGGTTGGATCCCACACTGGCAGAGATGGGGCCACCTCTTCCTTCCAGGCACATCTCACATTGCCATGTACAGAGGCACATCTCACATTGCCATGTACAGAGGCAGGGGTCACGTTTGGTCACCATGGAAGCTTTTATTGCTCCCACATGGTCAGGTCTTACCCTGCTTGAAGCACAGAAGGCACAGCCTTACTGATCAGCACACCCACTGACTGGCATCTGCTGGCTTTGTGCAGCCAGCCCCGACAGTTTCCACAGTGAGCGCCAGCTCCGGCCAGCCTGGGACAGCTCATCCCAGCCAACTACACCTGCCTCTGGTCCTGTCCGCATTTTGATATGTAGGTCACTTGAGCTTGTCAATTAGGGTTCTGCCATTCTGAAATAAATGAAGTTTCTAAAGGAGAGTCGGCCTCAGAAGCCAAAAACTGACCAGAAGATGGTGCTCAAACCTTTAAGACTTCATCTCCATGTGAAGGGCTCACTGTTTCTACTAAGGCTGTCCCTGTGTTAAGGCTTTTCCGTCCTGGGAACTGTCAGACTGGGAGAGCTGTTGATCTGCAGGTGGCAAAATGGCACTGAATATCCCCTTGGCACCAGAGAAAACCCACTGAAAGATGGTAGAGTGGCACATGCTTACAGGGCATTGGTGCCAAGCCCAGTGGATGAGCATACAGCCCCTCACAAGCTGTGGGATGGGGCTTGGGAGCCGCAGTAAATGTCACTAAAATTTCTTCCAAAACAAAACAAGAAATAATTGCTGAGAGCTTATAGGGAAGTGATTTAAAAAAAAAAAAAAACTATTTGGAATCAAGAGGGCTATAAGTTTTGAATTCAAGTGTCAGATCCTTTCAAGCACTGAGAAATTCTTTCTCAGGTTTCTGTTTTTGGGGAAGACAGGGTCTTGCTCTGTCTCTCAGACTGGAATACAGTGACACGATCTTGGCTCACTGCAACCTCTGCGGGCTCAAGCGATCCTCCTGCCACAGCTTCCCAAGTAGCTGGGACCACAGACATGAGCCACCACTGCTGGCCAGTTTGTTTTGTTTTGTTTTTTGTAGAGACGGGGTCTGGCCATGTTGCCCAGGCTAATTTCAAACTCCTGAGCTCAAGCCGTTATCCCACCTGGGCCTCCCAAAGCACTAGGATTACAGACATGAGCCACGACGCCTGGCCAGGTTTCTGCTGGAGACCCAGATTGTGACAAGACATTTGTTTTCTTTGGAATCACCAGATTTGCAGCTTACTGTGCCGAGAGTGGACTGGCTGCTGAGGCCCGTCGGATGCCCTCTGGCCCGTGGCACACTCAGCAGAAGGCACAAACCCAGTGCTGGTTCTCATCAAGACAGAGGGGAAGGCCCTTCCCGAGTTCACTGTCTGCTCTGAGGGGGCTCCGCACTGACTGACTGATTTTATGGTCTTGCTCTCTAGAGAAGCCCAGATGGATCTTATTATAGGAAAACTTTCTGACTCTGCTTGGCCATTTGATCCTTTTCTCCTACTTCTGCCCAAGAGACCTGAATTTGCCGCCACAGAGGACAGTGTTCGTGTGGTCTCCTGAGTCCACATCACTCGCTTCTGTGGGGTCCTGGTGCTGTATTTGCTTTGTGCCCCATAGGGTGCTGCCCTTATGGCCTCTGGACTGAACTCTGGGGCCTTTGGGATGGTGTGAAGGAGTCCGTGGGCTTCTTAGAACACATGGATCTGTTCGGTGGGTCCCCAGACCTCTGCTCCCAGAGCTCATGTCCCAGCTGGTGAGGAGGGAAAGGCAGGCAGATTCCAGGCCGGAGTGTGATTCTGTGGGAATACTGGGGTCAGTTATGGAACAGGACTTGCCCATTGTAGGTAAGTGAGACAGCAAATAGATGATTCAAGAGCAAGGATTACTGCAGGAAGGTGAGACTCCTGTCGATGCGCATTAGCAGAACCTGGAACCAGAGGGCAGGGACCAGGGCTCTTTACTCATTTCTTTTTTTTTTTTTTTGAGG